>NC_142758.1:33911903-34214933 GCF_054948205.1 Urtica dioica subsp. dioica
CTGGATTGCTAAAGAATCATGATTATACTTTAGTTTTGTGTTGAGTCTGTCTGTTTTCCTCTTGGTGTGTAATGGCGAGTGCAAACCTCTCGAAACACCTTTGATACAAATCCCTTTTGGCATAATATTACTGGGTCTCTCTCTCTCATTATTGTTGTTATAATTATCATACGAACACTGTATGAAAAGCTTGCCCATTGCCACCATCGTTGTGCTTTAACCTGTTTAGTCTTGTCCTCATTGATTATAAGTGGAATTGCTTCTGTATTGGATAGATTGAATTTGGTTTGTCCTAAGCAATGACTAAACAAGTCCAATATCAAACTTAACATAATAAGGAAACAATTGAATTAAGCTTAGAAATGGGGTTTTCAGTAAGGTTCTTTTTTTTGTCATTTATAAATGTACATATCTACTGTATTTTTTCTCCTGCAGTGGTTGTACTTGTACTTCCTCATGCGGCTTCCAAAGAAATATGAGCTTTGGTTTCATTGGACAAATATGTAATGGAAGTGTTACGGGCTTCACTGATTCGGCTTTCTCTTTATCCCAATCAGTATGCCCATCTTTCCAAGGATTCTGATGTCGTTCATGCCGTTTATATGAAGTGTAGAAAACGACTTGAAGAAAAGAAAAAAAAACACCAAATATGATGATATTTGCCAAAACAATAAAGGAAGAACCATATTTATAAATGGATGGTAAAATTAAACTTCCATCTACATTGAAAGAAATAGGCAATTTCAGAACTTTCTTACATTTATAGAAATTAATTGTCTCAGAATACAAGATTTAAACTAGTTCAAGTTGTTATCTACGTATGTGTCGCATCTCTTGAGGGGTGGCATATATCCCGCTGAATTAAAAATAAAATACATAAAAATCTTTTGTATTTTGGTCCGAAACTATGTAGTTATTTGCTTCATGCCCCCCCTCTGAATATGTTGTTTTCCTTCCGTTCCCCTAACAAGTATGGCTCTGCCAATGTTGATATATAGCAGCAGCCCTGCAACAATTCTTGTGATTATAGTTTATTGTAAGATATTATTAGATGTTCTGTTTGTAAGATAATGTCTTTGTATGGCCAAATCACTTGTGGCTTTTATTAATTCTATGTTTCCCGTTCATGAGAATAAGACAATGACCTTAATACCTTTTATTTATTTTGTTTTTTTTCCCCTTATGCATAGCTTTCTCTCAGTAATTTGGCGTACTCAAGATTGAACTCTTTCAACCAATGGGTCGTTTGAGTAAGTATATTAAATCATAATATACTTAAAAAATTTGTACCGATGAAATGATTTAATTTAATTTATTGCTGTTTATATTAGAGGTCGGTCATAAAAAGGTAACAAGAGTTACACAGAGGATATTGGAGGCTGTGAAAAAAGTGTCGAATGATGCAAATGAAGATTCAAAGAGTAATAAAAGTGCAGCCGAGACTTTCCATAATTCTCATTCAGAAAAAGAAGATCACAGCGACAAGGCTGATCCAAAGTAAGTTCCATTTTCATCAATACTCTATTACTTTTATGCTATTTGGGTAGTACTAGTCCATAAACTTTAATGGTGTTTACATAAAAATATAATAATAACATATTGAAAATTTTCACTGAATCGATAAGTCATGGCTATTTAGTGATAGACGATCAAAAAAATATGAGAATGGTGTCGATAATTTCTTACAATTTTGCAAACAAAAATCACCCAATTCGAACGTGGTACCATGCCCATGTTAGGAGTGTGGAAATATGAAATCAAATACTTTTGAAATAATTAAAGATCACCTATTTTTTAACGGTATGGACAAAAGTTATGAAATATGGACATGGCATGGTGAAGATATCGTTGATACATATCGGGAAGAAGAGATCTTTAACGAGTCAGATGAACATGTTTTGGGTGAATATAATGATGCTGTAAATGCAGTTGAAATGGTACAAGCTGCCGAAGATCTTTTAGAAAAAGATTTTGAAAAGTTTATAGAATATATAGAAGATGCTAAAAAGCCGCTTTATGATGGTTGTAATAAGTTTACCAAGTTATCTACTTTGGTACGACTATACAATCTCAAAGCCAAATATGGGTGGAGCGATGTGAGTTTCGATGAGTTACTTAAATTATTGGCTGACATGTTTCCACAAGGAAATCAAGTGCCGAAGTCTATGTACGAGGCCAAAAAGACGCTTTGTTCATTGGGTATGCGATATGAAAAAATACATGCTTGTCCTAATGACTGTATATAGTTTAAATTGTTTTTCTATACATATATATTATTGATAAAGATAGTTGTCCAATGAACATCTTTATATCTATGTCAGAAATCATTGGGCGTTGTTGGTAATAGATCCGCATAGCGACATGGTCTATTATTTTGATTCTCTTGGGCGTAAACCTAAAGGAGACATAAAAGGTGTCATCAATACGTAAGTTCATGGTTACTAGTTTTTATATGACTATCTCCTAGATGTGTACATGTCTGATTGCTTACTTCTTTTTTTTTGTAGTGGAATGAAAATATTTAACTCCAAATCCAACAGATCTGCAAAAAAACAAGTGATGAAATGGGAAATTGTTAAGGTATATGCTTCAAGAATGTTATATTAAATCTTATGTTATTAATTAATTTTGATATTTATAAGGAGACATTATTAAATCTTATGTCTGGAATTGTAGTCTCCACAGCAACCATCCTCTTTTGAGTGTGGATATTATGTGTTAAAGTATATGAAAGACATTGTTGACAAGCACATCATCTCCACAGAAGATAAGGTAAATACGAAGTTATAATATCATGAAAAATAGTATATATATATATATATATATATATATATAATAAAAAAAATGGATTTTCTTTATTTAGGGTATGTATAAATAACTTATTTATGTATAATAGACAACTAAGACATACATTGTTATGTGTAAACAGTTCAACGGAAAAACCACTTACACTCAAGTCGAGCTCGATGTGATGCGCGAAGAATGGGCGGTCTACCTTCAAAGTTTGAATTAAGCATGAAACTTTTTTTAGTTAGATATTGAATATGATACTTAAATTTAGATACATTCACTATGGATATATTGATTCTAATTTTTTGAATCATATTTTTATATGATATTGAATGGTGGGCATTACATTTTGGTATATGGATTCTACTTTTTTGAACTATACATGTAGACTACTTTTAAAATGTGTAGTCGTATTAATATAAAACTAGATAATACTACAGTTTAAGGATGTAGACTACGGAAAAAATTAGTAGTTTAAATTAATCCATAACTTCATACTACGTTTAGAAGCTGTAGTGTATGACTTAATTCTTAAGTTTAGATGACGTTTTATGATGGTAGCTAAACATAATTCTAAATAAAGAACTACGATTAAAATAAGTAGTCTAAATTAATCCAAAACGTCATACTATGTTTCAAAACTGTAGTCTGACTTAATTCATAAGTTACGACTACAGTGTATAGTTGTAGTGTTTTTGTTAACACTACTGTTTAATTCCGTAGATTATTAAAAGGTGACCAAATTTTCACTATATCAGACTACAGTGATAGACTGTAGTCCATGGTAACGACGATAGACTACGGTGAGAAAGACTACGATAAAAACACCGTAGTGTTTTTTTAATAACTACGGTGTTTAACCGTAGATTATTAACTGTTTTGTAGCAGTGTATGGCAGTTCGACTGATATCATTTTCAAGACAACTTTGGACATTGTTTATTTTGTGTGGCATCATTTATTTGGCAACAAATTGTAACAGAGTTATTCAAGCCGCTCTACAAGTTGTTCAAGCAACTTATGCAACATGCAGTCACAGCAGTTGCTTCTTTTTCCTTAGTGGAAATCTTGTAACTACCACCTTGGTTAGTTATCCGATTTTCTTGGAGATGTAATCTCGAATCTTCAGGGATTTGTTTATATTATTTCTTCGTAGGAATTCAGAAGCTCATAACCTGACAATATATAAATCCACCTAGGGTTTATATTTTTGATCAACGAGGTTCGTCGATTGTTTGGCTATTCACAAAGCCGTAAAATCTTTGCCTGTCTTCTCATTCCAGAGAACTTCTTCAACTACATGCATTGATTAAATCAGACCTTTTGTATTGTCATATTAACCTTGAGATCGTGTGTCGCATATGTGTGCTATATTCGGTGCAAGATCGGGGTAAAACAGGGAGAGAAGTCTATGGTTCAAGGCGGGTTTGAATCCATAACCACCGGAGATAACCATTGAAGAGAGATATTAGCAAAAAGGAGTTTTTTCTAGCTTAATATTCCTATAATCGTGGTTGATTGAGTGGATTGCTTTTACCGGGACATAATAGTCCCCTTGAGTAGGTCGCTATACCGAACAGGGTTACCAATTTGCATGTGTCCTTTATTGCTTTCTATTTGATCGTTTTTGTCTCCATAGCATTGCATTATCTGCTAAAACAAGCAATTAATACACAAGTTGTGTAACCTAAAACTTGAACAACCATCTTAACTGTGTTAGTTAATTTCAATTGGTATCAAAGGATCACTTTATCATATTGAGTGTTTTTCCTGGAATTTTACTAACGTCTTTTGCTTGATAAGATGAATACGAAAGAATGATACAATATAAGACGTCCTCCTCTATTGAATGGATCCAACCATACCTATTGGAAAGCAAGGATGAAGGCATTTATGAAGGCCATCGATGAAAGTGCCTGACAGGCTATTGAATCATGGATGGAACCTCCGTACTATTATTACTGAGAACAAAATTGTTGCTTTGCCTCTTGACAAGTGGATAGACGTGCATCGTAGAGACGCCAATGGGAACTCTAAGGTCATGAACGCTATTTTCTCTACTATGGATGAAAACGTTTTCAAACTAATCTCTAACTGTGACACTGCAAAGGAAGCATGGGACATCCTCAATGTTGCCCACCAAGGTACCAAAACGGTTAGAGATGAGCCTATTCGTTAACTACTACTCTGGTTGAGAATATCTCTACGAAAGATGAAGAGACTATTGCTGAATATAGTGCTAGAATTCATGATATCTCCAATGAATCTCATTCTCTTGGAGAGACAATTGACAATGCCAGGTTGGTAAGTAAAGTGCTTAGAACTCTTCCAGAAAGGTTATGCATGAAGGTTCTTGCCATAGAAGAAACTCATGATCTGACTACCATGAAGCTTGACAAACAGTTGGGATCTCTCAAAACGTATGAGATGAACCTCAAGGAGAAAGAGAAAAAGTCAGATATGAAGTTTAAAGAAATCGCATTGAAGACTGAAGCTGCTCCAGAAGAAGAAAATTAATTAAAAAAACGGCGGTCAAGGGCAGCAATATACTTCTGGATCTCAGAATAGAAGATGGAAACCTCCAAAAGAAGACTCGTGGTGGCGATGGAAGCAACAGCAACCAGGAAGACCAGACCAGGAGGATTCAGTGCCATAAATGTGAAGGTTTTGGGCACATAGCTGTCGAGTGTGCTAACATCTTGAAGAAGAACAATAATTATTTTGCTGTAATCTAAAGTGACAGTGACTCGGAGTCTAGTAAGGCTGAGGAAGATGTAAGCTTCATAGCTCCTAATGTGGTGACAAGGAAGAAATCTGATGATAGCACGCACAAGCAGATGGTTGAGCAAGATTTTGACTTATGGAGCAGTGACGATAGTAGTGAAGTAACTGATGAAGAGATAGTCAAAAAACATGCTGAACGAAAAGTGGCTTATCGTTCTAGAGCACAACAAAATGCTTAATCAGAACATTACTGGGTTTAAGCTGCATGCAAAACCTTATAAGAACGAAAAAAATTTCTACACCCCAGCAATTTGCAAAGATTCTTCTCATAGATGATACACACGATTAAAATATTTAAATTGTGTGCTATCATGAAGATGCTCAAAAAATTTTGTAACAGTATGGATTGCCAAATAAGATCTGGGTTTGTAAACGACCGACAATGCAAATGTTTCATCCTAAAATAAAACGTTAAGAAAACGATAAAAAAAAGTTTTTGCCATTTCGATGTTTGCTTCAGTTATATTATGGAATCCAAATATGTTCACATATTCTCTAATAACTTGTATGTAACCTTCTGCCAGAAAGGCTATCAACATTAAAAATGTTGAGTTCAACCTAATCCTATTATCAATGTGAAAGGTCCTCACATCAAGGCCGTTAAATAAAAAAGCCTCTATAGTGTTGTTAAGTACGTTTTATACATACAACCCATCATTCACAGGAAAGAATCTAGCAAGTTCTCAGGTAAATTTAAGGTTATTGTCTATTCTTATAGTGAATCTCAGGTTGTAGGTGAATAGTATCAGAACATCATATGAGTCATTTAGCAGATATCGGAGGTCAAAATGGAGCAAAGCGACAATTTCTGAGCAAAGTCAACAAAGATTGGAGGTGATCAACGCTCCAGTGTGGTAAGCAAGTCATTAGCACACCACGTTAATCATCCCGAGATAGAGAGAAACAAACATCGGCACGTCATTCTGGACCGCGAAACATTGCGTTGAGGTAATTACCAAATACTTTCGCTAGTTTTTCGCTCATGCACAGTGCACTAACTCCTAATTAAAAAAGGATTATTACCCGGTTTTTAGTGTTTTTTAGCCTTTGGATCTAATCCAAAATCCCATATTGCTCCGAAAACCCCTTGACCTATATATTCGACCATGAAAAATCATCTTCCCTTTTGTTTTAGTTTCTATTTGATTGTTTGCTTGCTTTTTAGAGCTTTTGAAAGAAAAAGGCGTTCTTTGACAGAATTGACAACCCGACGAGTTCATCTTATCCGAATTCATTCGTTCTTCTTATTTCTCTTATTTTATGAATTCCTTTACTTTTCAGTGTTTATTTTATTACTTTCGATTACTGTTATGTGTTTTTTCTTGTTTATGGATTCTTGTAGTGGTTAAATTTTTATATGGCTGCGATCTAGGACAAAAAAGACTTTTGGGTGCGACATTTTTCGCACCTAAAAGTCAAATTTTGCACCCAAAGATATCTTTGGGTGCGACTTTTCCGCACCCGAAAGTCCGCACCTAAAGGTCTTGGGTGCGAAAAGTCGAACCCAAAATTCCTGACTTTCGGGTGCGACTTTACGCACCCAAAATCGCACCCAATAACACCGTATTAGCGGGTATTATTGACTTTTGGGCGCGAAAAGTCGCACCCAAAGCTCTACCCGCCAAATTTTGGGTGCGAATTTTCACAGCCAATAGTCGTTGCTGAGTAAAAAAAAATAGTACTTTAGACGGCGCTTGTTTATAGTGTTGTTAAATCTATTATTGACAGTATGTTGGATGTCAGCTAATTTAAAAGTGACTTCAATTCCTATTTCGTATCTCAAAACATACACATACAAACACAAATACACCCATACAGAACATACACACAAATACACCCACACACAAACAAATACATCCAAACTCTTTATTCAACCCAAACAAACAAACAAAAAGAATTCATCATTGATGAAGTAAAAGAACATAACCATCAAAGATCAAATAAAAAAAATCACTTACTCAAGTACTATAAGTCATTGACAACCACATGCACAAAAAATAAATTAGTCAAATAAACCACTCGAAGAAGCGGCGACTTTGAGGCGACGTATCTTTTGAATCGGGCGTCAGTTTTCCTATTCGCGCCACTCGTTTCGAAGCTACTTTGAGACGACGTATCGTTTGGAAAAATTTCGAATGAAGTGATATGATGCCTGAAGTTGTACACATTAAGTGCATCCAATTTTGCAGAAGTTTCGGAAGTCATGTTCACCTATGAATTTCTTGCCATCACTCATCATGGCGTGAAACAACCAGGAAAAAAAAAGAGCTTGATTATCGGATAACATGTAACACCTTTATTTACCTCTTTCTATTTTCAAAAGATAAGCCACATGATAACTACTAGAATCTTGAAACAGGGATTCAAAATGAGAAAAAGAATTGCGCACCCTCGGAAACAACTTGAGGTTTGACCGTAAAAACAAAGCAAGAACCTGCATCAAATGAGATTCAGATGCATGGAAACAACTTGTCTTCACTATGATTGGCGTCATTCAAGAACTCAAAATAATCAAGCGAAAAAAATCCTCTTATAATTCATTTACACAACGTTGATAAACGATTTCCAAGTAAATTACAAGAGAAGTAAACATATTGGTTTCCTACGAAGTTTTACAATCGCATTAATGACAACGAAGTACGAGAAGCAGCATGATGATCTTTGCAAAACTTACTTGTCCAACAAAAGAAACTCCCTTGTCTGTTCTACCACATCTCGAATATTGCCAATCCTTATTGTCACCAACTACAGGCCTCGTCTTTTCTAGAGCTCCAAAAAGTTCAGACTACCATATAAACATAGTCACAAACAGAGCATACACACACTCAAATAAACACACACACACACACACACACACACACAAACACACACACACACACACATTCACACACACACACACACACACACACACACACACACACACACACACACAAATAAACACACACACAAATCACACAGTGAAACCAAAGTTACTTCAAAACTTGCATTGCCCAAACTCTCCGCTGATATCACAATAGAACTAGATATTCAGCATTTAATATTCTACTATGCTTCTGCCAAATTCCTTCATCATTAAGAGCAAATATAGCCAAGCCACGAAATTAAAAACGTCACTATCCTCTTAAAAAACAGTCACACAACAGACTTTTGATGAAAATTTCTCGCTCACTCATATACCTAAGCCTATTTTTTTTACCATTTCTCAGTATCCCAACACTGAATACCGATGCCATCTAAAATTCACTATCAGATTCGAAGTAATTACCATTTTGATTAGAATTCCTCGGCATTGACAAGAAAATATAGATAAAAACAACTAAAACTAAGCTGTTTTATTTGACTTCCCGAGCTCCAATGACGCCTGTAACTACCACATTGGTAAGTCACATACTCCGGCAAGAAATGGCGAGAAGGAGAAAGAGAGAGAGAAAGAGAACACTTACCACATTGGTCGGTCGGTGAAGCACGGCTGAAACTACCAGTGACGCTCCAATGAAGGCATTGTGCAAGACTCCGGTGAAGGCACAAAATTTCTGCAACTCCGGCGAAGGCGTTGTGCAAGCTCCAATGTGGCTATGGAGTTCGTGAAGAAAGTTGGGCTGTAGAGGTCGGAGATTGAATATTTTGCAGAGGGAAGAAGTGAGAGTGGCGGAGACAAATGAGTAAGACGAAGTGAAAAAATTGATTTTATACAAATACCTAGAATTTAGGTGCGACTTTGTCGCACCAAAAGATAATGAACATAAATTAAAAAGAGGGAAGCCACGTCGAAAAAAGTTGGGGAAAATCCTGCCGCTAAAATTTTTTTTTTGACATTTGGGTGCGACTAAGTCGCACCCAAAAGTCAAAAAATTTGAGCAGCATAATTTCCCCCACTTTTTTCGACGTGGCATTGCCCCCAAAAATTTTGACAAACTTTTGGGTGCGACTTTTCGCACCCAAAAGTTTTTACTAACTTTTGGGTGCGACTTTCGCACCCAAATTTAAAAAAATCAACGAATTTTTGTAGTTGCTTCAATGTCTTTTAGGTGCGACTTGTCGCACCCGAAAGTCTTTTTTGGTGCGACTTTTAGGTGCGAAAAGTCGCACTCAAAAGTCATCCGCACCGGAAAACTGTATTTGTAGTAGTTAGCCAGTGTCGACTTAGCGCATTGATGATTCTCTAATTTAGTCTTTTGCTCGTTTAAATATATGTTTGTTTGATTATTAGCCATGCATCTTGCTAGTTAATTGATTAGCTACCTTTAAATTATTATATAGGATTTGTTTTCTACTAGAGAGAGAGAGAGTAAAGTTATCATGCTTTTGCTATAATCTTCATGATCGACCTAGGTTAGTAATAAACTCTAGGGGAGAGAGCAATCGTTTGAATTCTTGTTCTTTATGCGTTTGATTTTTTGAATAGGATGAGAGGTGGAGGAGATAATAATCCGTCAATTGCATAGGTTTGCTAAAAAAACTCGAGAGAGCTTAGTGAATATGTTAGAAAAAGTGATGTTGGTAACATTGGAGCGTGGCAACAATAGACAAAATTGGATAGTCAATGTAGTCCGTTCGTTGTGAAGTCGTGGCCCTACTTTTCTCTTTGATTTAATCTCATTTAATTGTCTTATTTATTTAATTTAAATTCGTTGTTTAAAATCATTTTCCATTCACCTTGAAATCAATTCGCGTCAATCTAAAGAAGTCGTTAAAAGTGCTAGTCCAAATCTTTATTACTTCGGCGACATGTATGCTTGCGTGTGTGAATTATTCATGACATGATTTTGGCTCACCGAAGACTCTCTTTAAGTACGGCTTGCCACGACGCAATCGGCCATCATGCTCCTGGTCGTTGGGGATAACCAAAACTTCGAGATCAAGACGAGGGTGATCCACATAGTACAACAATTCCAATTCGCGGGGCTGACCACCAAAGATACCCAAGACCACATCACAAACTTCTTCGAGACAAGAAACACTTTTAAGCTCGATAATGTCACCGACAAAGCTATCCGCATCAGCCTCTTCTCGTTCTCTCTATGAGATTGCGCAAAGCCTGGCTCTACTCACTTCTATCGAGCTCCATCACCTAAGACATAATGAGATCCACTCGTTCCCACAATACAAGGGGAGTTTCTCTACGAGGTGTGGGTGTGCCTTAGCTCGAGCAAAAGTGTCCCAACCACAATGGATGATTGTTAAAATCTTCTACGGTGGCCTCTCTCCATCATTCTATAACAATCCATCAACACCGCGACGGGATGGTCTTTCTTTCAAATGACTGAAGAAGAGTCCCATGCCATCCTTGAGGACCTTGAATACAACAACGATCAATGCCCCTCAAAGCGGAGAATCATGAAGAAATATTTGGTCACACTACAGATGGAGTCGATGAAAGCGCACGCTACTCAAGTCGGCAACCTCACCAAGATCGTCAACCACCAAAAGGAATCACAACCAAAAAACCTTCTACCGAGATTTAACGATGTCCACAATGTCTTCTTAGAGCAAACCAAGCAACAAGTGCATCTCGGCGTTCCATGATTCTTAGTATGGGCTTCGTCGTTTCCGGGCGAGACCCAACGATTCCAAAAACTACTTGAGCTGTAAGATTCCATGGCATTTTGGTGAACTGGATTCGCGATTGGTTTCGTGAACTTGACGATTCCAAACTGATTTGGGGATTTAAAGAATCCTAAATCCAAAATCTAATTTTTTTTGGGATATTGCTCTGAATTGGACATATAAAATGGATGATATCAAAGGGAAATTCAATAATTTTTCTCTGAATTGGGCACATGTGCGTCACACGTGGTCTAAATGATAACAGAATCGACCATAACTTGATGGAAGGATACGATGTGAAAGAGTTTAAAAAATACATGGTTACCGGTAGTAACAAAATAATAGTTAGGATAAAATTTTTGGTTCGTCAAGAAGTTCAGGGGGCAAAAGTGAAAGTAATCCTTACGATTTATGTTACCCTTCTCGTGTACTTGTTGATTTTAGTTTAGGAGGCATAAGTCGTGAATTATTAACCAAGTGTCAATTTGGTTAATCCAAAAAAATAATACCAAAATAAGATTTTCTTCATATATTGCCATATTTGTGTTGTATTTTTTTCATTTAAAAATGGAAAATTAGGCTAGTAGTTCAATAGTTCACTCTCCTCTTAAAATGTAGTCCAAGTTTCATTTTATTAAGAAAATAGCTTATCAGTCCGAAGTTAATTAAATTAATTATTCAGTTAATTAAGTTAATTGAATAGTTAATTTAATTAATTTAGTCTGGTGGGCTATTTCCATAATAAAATGAAACTTTGGTTAGATCCATAAAAAGAGGTGGAGGATTGACTAGTCGCAACAATTACTTGTAAAACATAATAGCGAAATAAGATTTTCTTCATATATCTATCGTAAAAAGTTAAAATTTGATTTGATTTAAGCGTTTTTAACCAAATAGGACAAAGTTTATTGTCTTCTTCAAAAACAAATTTGTAATATTTTTTCAAGATTTTGACAAGATATGAAGAAATATGACCAAGATACAAAAAATCGACTACATTATCATAAAGAAATTATTAGCATGCATCGAAAATCATTCGAAAACATGAAGTATTATTTTGAAGTCTTATAAATTTTTCTTTTTTAATCAAACAAATTTTGAATGTCAAGAAAGAGACCAAATGTATTGAGATAGATAAAGAAACAAAGGCTGCTACATGCCATCTACACCCCACCAACCAAACTATACTCATACGGAGCAAATGGTGAACAATTGAACTTTGTGGCCGACCATAGTCGTTCGGCATTCTAACACACAACCTAATATAACGCGGAAGCAAGGAACATGTCACCACCTGCAATGCATTCATGAGTGAGACACGAGCTTTGCTCCAGATCCAATCGGCTAAAATAAGAAGTCTGAGGTCTGAATGGGGTAGCTCTCCAATGCCATCTACACACAACCCCAAGGCACACTTCCAAGAATCTCCAAAGTTAATCCGAGGGAACAATGCAAATCCATCTCACAATCAACGCCCTTGTTGGCCCTGATCATCGAAGCTCCTAAGCTGCCCTTGTTGGCCCACACCTATGAGCCACCGCTTTTATTCTAGCAAAGGCTCACGATGGCACTCTCCGCGGAGTATAGCTCACTTCTACAATAAGAGCTCCTGCAAAACTTGAAGGACCCGGGCCAATTTTCACAACCATGCACCATAGGAGACGTCTTCATCGAAAAGACCTCATGCGACCTAGGTGCGAGCATCAATCTCATACCGTCCACCATCTTCAATAAAATTGGGGAGGATGAACTAATGCACACGCCCACCACTCTCTAATTGGCAGACCAATCCATAAGGCAACCACGCGGTTTGGCGGAAAACATCTTCGTCAAGGTCAGAAAATTCACCTTTTGGCTAACTTTTATATCCTCGAGATGGACGATGACCGCAAAATCATCATGTTATTGGGAATGGCTTTCTTAGACATTGTCGATGCTCACATAGATATGCAAAAAGGCAAGCTAAAGATGCAAGTGAAGAACGAGGAAGATACGTTCGGGATCTAAAAACCCAAAATCACGCGAAAGAAAAGGAAGAGGTCTACGTTCTTGAGATGGACGAATTTCTACTTCCGCAGTCTCTACTACCGCCACGTGGTCCGCCTGACAAACCCGATAAAGATACGAGAAAAGGGGCACCACCCAAGTCTCCATTTAATCCATGGTGTTGAAAATGGCTGACACAATTAAAAAAGAGGTTGAAGAAGAAAGGCAATCAAGAGCCTCGTAGCGAAGAAGATTCACTGGTGCATGAGTGCGGAGGTGATGAGTAGGGGCGGTCCACGATCCCCGCGAGGTAAATTTTCTCTCTTCCGTGCTTTTATAGCTCAACATTGGGGCAATGTAGATATTAAGTTTGGGGGATGAACTATTTTGTGAGAGATTCTTGTTGGATTTGGTTGTTCGACCAAAGGCCGAACCAAGTAGTCACGTTCGAGCCTGAGCGTCCTGAACTTGCTATCCGAAGTCCTCCCTAGTTGTGGTTTGTCCTTCTCGTTCTTTGTCGATCCTGGAAGGAGTGGAAACGATGAACTACAAAGAGGAAACAGATGGGTTTCCTCTGTTTACCTCTTCGACGCTCAACATTAGTAGGATTGAGGTGATAGATAAATAAATAGGGTGTTTGGAGGCCAAAAATGAGTGAAACGAGTGACTCAGGGGTTCGACAGCCTTTCAAGACTCAAATTCGGATTACCTTGTGTTTGCAGCGGAGGTTCCTATTTATATACTCAGAAGCCCTTCTCTCTTGCCTCAAGGATGGCCTTGGGCGTACAAGCCGTCCACTCGGCCATTAATAGTCTGAGGCTAGACGACTAGGAAGGGTATGGCCGCTAGGGACTAGCCAGCCGGGCCTTGGCCGATCGGGCCTGATGCCCCAGGATTGGCTGGCCGAGCCTTAGCCGACTAGGCCTGCTGCATCGGGACTGGCTGGCCGGGCCTTTTCGCCCGGGTGTGGTCGTCCGGGAAGGGCTGCTCGGGCCGAGACGTTTGGGGAGATGTCGTGACAGTTTTGTCCTTAGCGGCCCGGAACGGGCGAAAAACACTGCGCATCGTGCTGATGATCAATGTGCCAGCCTGACCTTCTACGTGGAGCACTTACTCCTAGTCGAGAAAGGATTATTACCCGATTTTAAGCATTTTTTAGCCTTTGGATCCAATCCAAAGGCCCATATTGCTCTAAATGGAGCATCGGGATTCACAACGAGTCAAAGCGACAACTTTAGAGCAAAGTCTACAAAAATTGGAGCGCTTCAAAACTTCGGCGCAGCATGCTATAGTCCAAAAATAGGGCGTAAAGAAGGACGACCACCAGCGTGGCACGAAAAAAAATTTCCGAAGAGTACGCGCTAGCGCGCTGAACAATTCAACTGGCACGCCGCAATGGTCGATTAGTGTTCCGTCCTTTATGCGGCATGTTAAAGACCATATCAAGAATGTTAATTACTTATTTTAAAACATTTTGAGCCTTTGAATTCATTTCAAAGGCCTATATTGCTCCGAAATCACGCCTAAGCCTATAAATAAAGCCATTATATCCTAACAACATAATCTTTTGCTTTCCCTTTATTTTTCTTAGAGTGTTTGGTTTGTAGAGCTTTTTGAAGAGAGAATATGTGGTCTTCGTTGGAATCGACACCTTCGAGGAGTCTCTTGAACGCATTCTTCCTTTCTTTTATTTATTTTATTTCTTTAGACTATTGTTGAACAATGCTCTTAATTTAATATGAGTTTGTTGTTAGTTTCAATGTTTACTTTATTGATAATGATAATTATTATGTGATTAGTTTTGATTATGTATTCATTTAGCTACTAGATTTTTATGGGGCAGCGATGTAGCTCGAACTGATACTCAATGTGTATATGATGCTCTAATTTTGTCTATTGCTCGTTCCAATATTGTTTGCTTGATTATTAGCCATGCTTGTTGTTAGTTCATCGATTAGCTACTTTTGAATTATATTATAGGATTTGTTTTCTATGAGAGAGAGAGAGAGGGAGAGAGAGAGAGAGTAAATTTATCATGCTAAGTTAGTAGAAAAATCTAGACGAGAGTGCAATCATTTGGATTCTTGGGCTTATTGCATGTGATTGTTTTTATAAGATTAGAGGCCGGGAGGATAACAATCCATCAATTGCATAGGTTTGCTAGATCACTCAAATAAGGCTAGTGAATATGGTAGAAAGAGTGAGATTGGTAACATAAGAATGAGGAAGAAATATACAAAATAGGTATAGTCAACGTAGTCGGTTCGTAGGGAAGTTGTAGCCCCGTTTTCTCTTTGATTTAAACTCTCGTTAATTGTTTTCTTTATGTCATTTAAATTCGTTGTTTTGAATCCTCTCTCATTCACCTTAAAATCAATTCGCCTCAATATAAAGAAGTCATTAAAAGTGCTAGTCCTCATGGGGGACTAGTTTAATTTAGCAATTGAAATAGCTTGTTTCTGTAATTTGATTTCTTTTTATTTTGTTTTCTAATTTTGTTCTCACTTTCTCTTTTGAAGGTGGATGCAAAAGGATGGTACATTGATGTTTCTTCCATTGGATCTTGAGATAGAAAAGGCTTGCAAAGAGAATTGAAAAGAAGCCAAAACGCAAAAGATGGGAGACGCGTTGGAGACTCTCTTGAGTACGGCTTGCCGCCGGCCGACATGACGCAATCGACAATCGTGCTCCCAGGCGTTGGGGAGAAACAAAACTTTGAGATCAAGACAAGGGTGATCTATATGGTTCAACAAGCCAAATTTTTGGGGCTTCCCATCGAAGATCCCAAGACTACATTGCAAACATCGTCAAGATACGCGACACCTTCAGGCTCCACGACGTCACCGACGAAGCTATCCTCCTCCGCATTTCCCATTATCTCTATAGGACCACCCCAAAGCCTGGCTCTACTCACTTTCACGTGGCTCCATCACCTCATGGGCGGACTTTAGCACAAAAATTATCACCAAGTTCTTCTCCTTCGAGACGATGCACCGAAGATGAAATCCACTCGTTTACACAATATGAGGGCGAGTCTCTGTACGAGGTGTGGATGCGCTTCAAATAGATTGAGGGAAAAGGCCGCAACCACGGTGGCACGCTATGTGGAATGTAGTGCAATTCTTCAACAAGAGCTCCTACAAAAATTGGATAACCCCAGTGACCTAGGAGACGTCTTCTTTGACAACACCATGTGTGACCTAGTTTCCAGGATCAATCGCATGACCTGTGCTACATTCAACAAAATTGGGACGGGTTAACTAAATCCCATGCCCACCACTCTCTAATTGGTGGACCAATCCATAAGGGACCATGTGGCTTAAAGGAAGACATCCTCGTCAAGGTCGAAAAATTCACTTTTTTGGCCGACTTTTATATCCTCAAGATGGGCTTTCTTAGCCACTATTGGTGCTTCCATTGATGTGAAAAAAAGCGAGCTAAAGACGCAAATGAAGAACATGTTAGAATTGATCTAGGGTTTAAGAAAAAGTTTAAGGCTTCGGTAAGCGGCGGAATTTTAAAAAATTTCTTTTACAAGTAAAACAGTTTTTGCTAACCTAGACAAAGACCAAGCACATGTAAATAAAAACTAATATGAGCATAAAAGATTACTAACTTTTTAGAAGCTTGAACGTTGAGAAGCTTTTGGAAAAAGGTTGCAACGTTCGTCTTCCCTCGCAGCACGTCTCTCTTCCTTCCTCGGCAACTCGAGCAACCACGAAAGTTTCTATCACTAAATCACTCGAGAGAAAAAGGAATTAGTGTGTGGGCACTTTTAAACACTACGACTTAAGAACAAGTCTTAAAGTCGAAGAGCTAAAACACTAGGTCAAATGAGGATCTAGGTGCCAAAACCAAAAACGAAACTGAATAGAAAGAGAGATAGAGGACTCGGCCAAGTCTAGAGAGAGAAGCTCTCAAATCTCTAAAACTTGGATGATTGAAATGTGAAGAATGAAGCTCCTATTTATAGGAGAGGTCTCACCTTCAATAAGGTAGTTTCCTCTTCTATAGAATATCACATATTCATGAGCCGATTTCCTCTTTTCCCACTTGAGATACTCGGCCAGACAAGGTCTTCTAGAAGCCTTGATTTGTTTCATATTTTGTTCCTTTCTTTAGTTGGCCAAAATTCTCTATGCCATGCATAGGAAATTTGTTTCCTCTTTTTCTTTTGGCAAGTATCTTGATACATTTATGCAAAAAAATATTCTCTCCTTCCCTTGGGTAGTTGGCGCCCATATTCACTCTAGAAAGGGCTTCTAGAAGCTCCTTCATTTGTTCATGACAACATGAAAAAAGGCCCATTAAGAATTTTGAATAAAATTCTTATGAAATGAAATTAATCCGCAAGGCCCAATAAAACTAATATTGGCTGAGTGATGTATGTCATCAAATGACCATGTCAAAAAATTTATTGACATTCATTTCATCCTATGTCTCAATAGATAAAAATACCCTTTTGACAATTTTCGTAACACTTGTCTCGTTTTTGTTTTGACTTAGCTTCTAGTTTAACTACTCCTACTCGATGTGATTCATGACAATGACCTCATGGACCCAAATGAACAAAGCTTGTGCTAAACACTTGGACTCAAAAGTTCACAAACCTTTTCCAAGTTTAGCTTAATGTCAACTGACTCCACTAAAGAGTTGACACTGAAAATCTCTCGGTTCAAATGAATTTATTTTCTACTCCAGAATTCAACCTAATTGTAATGAGTGGATCCACATAATATTAGCAGTGTTTACCCTTCATGAATATCATCAGCTAGTCAGGATTTACAAAATTACCATTTTACCCTTCTAGCTGTTACTTCCTCAACTCCTTTGTCTCTTGTGAATAAGTTAGAAATAATGTATTGACGAGGAGCTAACAAGTCACATTGTTTCATCCAAAAGAGTCAAGACTCAATTTGGACACTGGCCAGTTCATTTATTCACACTCCAAGGAACAAAGCATGAGGTGATATACATTGCATTTGAGCAATGTTGTACATGAATTCCATATCTATGAGAACTTCACAAAGTTACTCATGACATTCTCACAACTTAGTACTTCGCCAATAGGCTCTGTTCGGAATCACATAGTGAGTCCAAACTCTGACTTCCTCAAATGAGAATACGTAAGCTGTGAAATGGCATGTCTCATTTCAGGATTAAGGTAAGCACGATGCAATTCATACGTAGTGACTTCGAGACATAAGAGGTTAAATGGTTTGTTCTTATTTTGTCTCTAGAAGTGCATCGGTCAATTCAATACCTTCGGAAGATACCTAGAAGAACTATAGAATCTCCAACTCTCAATGCCCCATAACCAGACATCTTAGATTCTCCTAACAATCATACTGAGGTCAATAATCCTTTGACCCTTAGATTGGGAATATATCGTTTTAAGCAAACTACGAAGAGTTTGTTCATACAAATCTATATTTGTCTCTTCGAAAGTTGTTTAGTTTGTTTATGGACTAAAGACTAATGTTTTTTTTTTCATAAAGCTTCAAACAGAATGGAAGGAATGAATGAACGTTTCAACTTTTTATTAATGAATAAGGAATTACAAGCAAGAGTCTTCATGAGACTTTATTACATCAAATGTACAATATAAAGACTACAACTCTTGTTGTGGACACCATTGACAACAAACTCCCACTTAACTCAAAGATGATGTGTGTAGTCTTTCATGCGTAATCCCTCTGGATGTTTGTCGAAGACCTTGTTCGCCAAGGCCTTGGTGAATGGATCTGATAGGTTGTCCACCGTTGAGATCTTCTTCACTTCCACGTCTCCGCACTGCATGATTTCTCGAATCAAATGGTATTTCCTCTCAATATGTTTAGAGCACTTATGGCTTCGAAGTTCCTTTGAGTTTACGACAGCCCCACTATTATCACAATAAAAGGTCATGGGCTCGTCGATGTTTGGAACAACTTCCAAATACTTAAGGAATTTTTTAAGCCATATAGCCTCTTTGGATGCTTCACATACAACCACATATTTCTCTTCCATTGTGGAGTCAGCAATGCAAGATTGCTTAATACTCCTCCACACGATAGCTCCACCATTAAGGATGAACACAGATCCCGAAGTGGATTTCCTGGAATCCTTATCCGCTTGAAAATCGGAGTCGGTATAACCCGTCATAGTCAGGTCAGTACCTGAATATGTAAGCATCAAGTTCCTAGTTCTTCGAAGATACTTGAGAACATTCTTAACAGCAATCCAGTGCTCGGGTCCAGGGTTGGATTGGAAATAGCTAACTACGCCAACGGAGAAATATATATCAGGTCTAGTGCAAAGCATAGCATACATGAGGCTTCCTATGGTAGAGGCGTAAGGAGTTTTCCTCATGTCTTCAATCTCTTGTGCAGTCTTGGGAGACTGGTCCTTAGAGAGTGAGACTCCATGCCTAAAGGGTGTTTGGCCCTTCTTGGAGTCTTGCATCGAGAAGCGATCCATCACCTTATCAATATAAGATGCTTGAGAGAGCGACAGGGTCCGGTTTTTCCGATATCAAAAGATTTGGATCCCCAGAATGTACGCGGCTTCTCCTAGATCCTTCATATTGAATTGCTTTGCTAAGCAGACCTTAACTTTAGATAATTTACCCACATCGTTACCTATGAGTAATATATCATCGACATATAATACCAGAAACACAAGTTTGCCTTCGTGTATTAACTTGTAAACACAAGGCTCATCTATTGACTGTTCAAAACCGAAGTTTTTCACAGTTTCATCGAATCTAATATTCCATGACCTAGATGCTTGCTTGAGTCCATAAATGGACTTAAGTAACTCACAATTCTTAGTCTCTTGACCCTTTTCCACGAAACCGTCTGGTTGAGCCATGTAAATGCGCTCGTCAAGATTGCCATTCAGGAACGCTGTCTTGACATCCATTTGCCAGATCTCATAGGCGAGAGCTGCAGCTATGGATAGGAGTATGCGGATGGATTTAAGCATCGCGACTGGCGAGAAGGTTTCTTCATAGTCAATCCCTTCTTGTTGGGTATAATCCTTCGCCACAAGTGGTACTTTGAACGTCTCGACGTTCCCATCCGGACCCCTTTTCTTCTTGTATATCCACTTACACCCTACGGCTTTAATCCCTTCAGGAAGGTCTACAAGTTTCCAGACTTTGTTGACATACATCGAGTGCATTTCAACTTTCATGGCATCAAGCCAAAGGTTTGATTCAGAACAAGCCATTGCTTGGCTGTAGGAAACAGGGTCATCCATGTCAGAGATGGCTACGAGAGAGTCTCCATAGGACATGTACCTGTCAAGATTTTGAGTAGCCCTCCCACTACGTCGAAGTACTACTCGACGAGATTCTGAAGAGTTAGGTTGTGTTTCAGTTGGGGTAAGAATAGTTCTTACAGATGAGGTAGAAACTTCCTCACCTAACTATTCTTCAAGCACAATTTTGCTTCTAGGTTTTGCATCCTTCATAAAGTCCTCCTCAAGGAAACGAACATTCGTGCTAACGAAAGTCTTATCGTCCTCGGGACTATAGAATGTGAAACCTTTGGTTTCCTTTGGATATCCAACGAATAGACAAAATTCTGACCTACTAGCCAACTTGCTAGTCTTTTGCCTTAGCACATGTGCAATGCAACTCCAAATTTTGATGCAGCCAAGATTTACTTTACGGCCAGTCCATCGTTTCATAAGGAGTACCAGGAACCGTTTTAGACGGAACTTGGTTCAGAATGTAAGCGGCTGTTTCGAGGGCATATCCCCAAAAGGAAAGAGGGAGTGTAACTCATCATTAATCTAACCATCTCAATTAGAGTTTGGTTTCTTCTCTCTGACACTCCATTTTGTTGAGGTGTGCCAGTTGCGGTAAGCTGAGAAGCGATACCTTCTTCTTTAAGAAAGTCATCGAACTCTCCAGACATATACTCACCACCTCGACCAGATCGAAGTGTTTTGATCACTTTGCCAGTTTGCTTTTCAACTAAAGCCCTAAAGACCTTAAATACATTAAAGGTCTCGGATTTGTGTTTGAGCAACTAGACAAAACCATATCGCGAGTAATCATCCGTGAAGGTAACGAAGTATTCGTATCCTCCACGTGCCTGTTGGCTGGGCGGACCACATACATCAGAATGTACTAGTTCCAGCAACTCAGTGGCTCTTCGACCCTTATCGGAGAAAGGTCGCTTAGTCATTTTTCCTTCTATGCAGGATTCACAAGTAGGTAGTGAACCTATTGCAGAGGCTTGGAGTGGACCGTCCCTCACAAGTCTCTTAATCCTATCTAGACTGATATGACCAAGTCTTAAGTGCCATAGGTATGTTGATTTTGTTAGATCGGAGGATTCAGAAAGTTTGATCCTCTTTGGCTCCCTAATTAGATCATTATCTATTTCGGTGTCTAAAATTGAAGGTTGAGTGGGATAAATGTAAAAAAGAGCATTCTTCATACATGCATTAGTGATAAAAGAATTATCAGGAAACGAAATACGAATTCCATTCTTAATGAACTTTAAACAATAATCTTGCTCAAGTAGACGAGCAACGGATATTAAGTTCTTCCCAAACGTAGGAATAAAATAAACATTATTCAAGTTTAAAGTGCGGTCTTCATAAGACAGCGTCACGGATCCCACAACCTTCGCAGACACCAGGCTCCCATCACCCCATTTGAAACAGAACTCGCCTTCCTCTAAGCTTTTGGTTTTCTTGAAACCAGTCAAGGAACAACAAATATGGTTAGTAGCAGCGGAGTCAAGAATCCACGTTGATACATTATCAGCTACTAAGCATGCTTCGGTAACTAGTACAATACTATGTTCCTTTCTTTGAAATAGGCAGGACAGTTCTTTTTATCGGCCTTGTGTGGTCTCTTCTTAGTTCTAGAGGAGGAGGCTTTTTGCTCAGCAACATGTGCCTGTCCTTGATTCCTCTTTCTCTTAGTGAGACCTACAGCAGTGTGAAGTTCCTTCATAAGCTTGGTAACAGTGTACTCTAGCTTGTTTATGGAGTTGTTCATCTTGGAGGTATCAAGAGATGCGGGGAGAGTTTCTAAGATCATATCTATGACATTCTTCCCATCAATCTCAGATCCTAGGATTTCCATTTTATTCAGATAACTAATGATTAGTATCATATGGTCCCTGACAGGAGTCGCAGCCTTCATGCGACAGTTCATAAACTGTCGGACTGCTTGTAGCCTTGTTTGATGCTTTTGCCCTCCAAACATCTCATGGAGATTGTTGAGCATGTCGGCGGGAATTTTAAAAATTTTAAGAAAAATTTGTTGGAATTGATCTAGGGTTTAAGAAAAATTTGTTGGAATTGATCTAGGGTTTAAGAAAAATTTTAACAAGCGGCGGAATTTTAAAAATTTTCTTTTACAAGTAATACAATTTTTACTAACCTAGACAAAGAGCAAGCACATGTAAATAAAAACTAATATGAGCATAAAAGATTACTAAACTTTTAGAAGCTTGAACGTTGAGAAGCTTTTGGAAAAAGGTTGCAACGTTCGTCTCCCCTCGCAGCACGTCTCTCTTCCTTCCTCGGCAACTCGATCAACCACGAAAGTTTCTATCACTAAATCACTCGAGACAAAAAGGAATTAGTATGTGGGCACTTTTAAACACTACGACTTAAGAACAAGTCTTAAAGTCGAAGAGCTAAAACACTAGGTCAAATGAGGATCTAGGTGCCAAAACCAAAAACGAAATTGAATAGAAAGAGAGAGAGAGAGACAGAGGAGTCGGCCAAGTCTAGAGAGAGAAGCTCTCAAATCTCTAAAACTTGGATGATTGAAATGTGAAGAATGAGGCTCCTATTTATAGGAGAGGTCTCACCTTCAATAAGGTAGTTTCCTCTTCCATAGAATATCACATATTCATGAGCCATTTTCCTCTTTTCGCACTTGAGATACTCGGCCAAGCAAGGTCTTCTAGAAGCCTTGATCTGTTTCCTATTTTGTTCCTTTCTCTAGTTGGCCGAAATTCTCTATGCCATGCACAGAAAATTTGTATCCTCTTTTTCTTTTGCATACATTTATGCACAAAATATTCTCTCCTTCCCTTGGGTAGTTGGCGCCCATATTCACTCTAGAAGGGGCTTCTAGAAGCTCCTTCATTTGTTCATGACAACATGGAAAAGGCCCATTAAGAATTTTCAATAAACTTCTTATGAAATGAAATTAATCCGCAAGGCCCAATAAAACTAATATTGGCCGAGTGATGTATGTCATCAAATTACCATGTCAAAAAATTTATTGACATTCATTTCATCCTATGTCTCAAAAGACAAAAATACCCTTTTGACAATTTTCGTAAAACTTGTCTCTTTTTGTTTTGACTTAGCTTCTAGTTTAACTATTCCTACTCGATGTGATTCGTGACAGTGACCTCATGGACCCAAATGAACAAAGCTTGTGCTAAACACTTGGACTCAAAAGTTCACAAACCTTTTCCAAGTTTAGCTTAATGTCAACTGACTCCACGAAAGAGTTGACACTGAAAATCTCTCGGTTCAAATGAATTTATTTTCTACTCAAGAATTCAACCTAATTGTAATGAGTGGATCCACAGAATCTTATCAGTGTTTACCCTTCATGAATATCATCAGCTAGTCGAGATTTACAAAATTATCATTTTACCCTTCTAGCTGTTATTTCTTCAACTCCATTGTCGCTTGTGAATAAGTTAGAAACAATGTATTGACGAGGTGCTAACAAGTCACATTGTGTCATCCAAAAGAGTCAAGACTCAATTCGGACACTGGCCAGTTCATTTATTCACACTCTAAGGAACAAAGCATGAGGTGATATACATTGCATTTCAGCAATCTTGTACATGAATTCCATATCTATGAGAACTTCACAAAGTTACTCATGACATTCTCATAACTTAGTACTTCGCCAATAGGCCTTGTTCGGAATCACATAGTGAGTCCGAACTCTGACTTTCTCAAATGAGAATACGTAAGCTGTGAAATGGCATGTCTCATTTCAGGATTAAGGTAAGCACGATGCAATTCATACGTAGTGACTTCGAGACATAAGAGGTTAAATGGTTTGTTCTTATTTTGTCTTTAGAAGTGCACTGGTCAATTCAGTACCTTCGGAAGATACCTAGAAGAACTATAGAGTCTCCAACTCTCAATGCCCCATAACAAGACATCATAGATTCTCCTAACAATCATACTGAGGTCAATAGTCCTTTGACCCTTAGATTGCGAATATATCGTTTTAAGGAAACTACGAAGAGTTTGATCATGTAAATCTACATTGTCTCTTCGTAAGTTTTTTAGGTTATTTATGGACTAAAGACTAATGTTTTTCTTTTCATAAAGCTTCAAACAGACAAGGAGGAATAAATGAACGTTTCAACTTTTTATTAATGAGTAAGCAATTACAAGCAAGTGTCTTCATGAGACTTTATTACATCAAATGTACAATATAAAGACTACAACTCTTCTTGTGGGCACCATTGAGAACAGAACAAGGAAGAGACTTTCGGGATCTACAATGCCCGAAAGTACGTGACACAAAAGGAAGAGGTCTCGTTCTTGAGATGGACAAAGTTCTACTTCTGCAGCCCCCACCACCGCAATATGCCTTGCTTGACAAACTAGAGAATGGGGTGAGAAAAGGGTGTGATGCCAAAGTCTCTAATCAAACCATGATGTTGAAAGTGGCCGACACAATTCAAACATAGGCGAAAGAAGAAGCGCGATCAAGAGCGCCGCAATAAAGAAGATCCATTACCGCCTGACGTGGAGGCGACGAATAGAGGCACTCTACCACCTCCTTGAGGTATGTTTTCTCTCTCCCGTATTTTTGTTGCTCTACATTGGGGACAATGTAGATATTAAATTTTTTTTTATTAACTACTTGTGGGGTTCTTGTAGATTCGGTTGTTTTTTTTTCTTAATTTTCTTTGGTGATTGTTTGTTAGTAGTAATGTTTGGTGTTTTCTCATGTTGAGTGCCAATGATACCATGTTTTTTCTAAGATATCCGGGTTTGAGTCAATTTTAAAAATTTTGTGCTTCCTTATGGTTGACTAGTGATTTGAGTAGCATTGTTTTGGTTTATTTTCCACTTTTATGCACACACGGCCATTTCGAAGTTTTAAGTAATCTCTTAGGGGTTCGATCACGAACACTAAGAATCACTCTAGCCCTCTTCGAGGCGAAAGGACTTGATAAAAACTTTGGAAAAAATGATATAGGCCCTCATTTGGACCGATCAGAGCCAAAAAAGCCAATCTATACTACTATCTTTGAGAACCCTTTCAGAAAGAAAGCCACACGATTTTTCTATTCTCGATACAAGTCAGAAAAAGCCTAGTCGGAAAAGTTTTAAATCCCACAAAGAACCTCGTTAACTTAGCAACTTACGATCGACATTTGAGTTATTTATTATGAGAGTTTGTTAAACTAGTCTCTACATGTTTCATTGTTCATTAGACACCACATTGGTGATTATTTGATTCGATTTTTATTTCTTTGAAAAAGAAAAGTAAAAAACACGAAATTTGGTGTATTTGAGGTTGTTTGTTATTTTTATAGTGGATTTGGGTACGCATAACTGAGCATCGGAACATCACGAGAGTCATTTAGAAGAAATCGGAGGTCAAAACGGAGAAAAATGGAAACTTTTGACCAAAGTCAATAAAGTTTGAGTTGGTCAATGCTTCAGCGGCGTGCAAGTCATCAGTGCACCGTGTTGATCATCCCGATACAAAGGGCACTCAGAAGCGACCATAAGCACGATGCATCAACAAAATTCTTGAAACTTTTGCTAGTTTTTTGCTCAAGCGCGGCACGTCATTCATTCTGCGCGTTGCGCCAATGATCAGTGTGTCGTGCTAACCTCCCGTGCGGCGTGCTAACTTCGAATCCAAAAAAGAATAGTACTAGATTTTAAGCATTTTTAAGCTTTTGATCCAATCCAAAGGCTTATATTGCTCTGAAATACACCCATTGACCTATGTATCCGACCTTATAACCTCGAAAACAAATCTTTCCTTTTGTTTTAGATTTTTTTTTTGTTGTTATTGAGAGCTTTTGGAAGAAAAAAAAGACGTTCTTGGACAAAATTGATAACCCGACGAGTTCTTCTAATGCGAATTCATTCGTTCTTCTTTCTTCTATTCTTTAATGAGTTCTTTTTTCTTTTCAATGTTGATTTTATTGCCTTTGATTATTATTTTATGTTTATACTTATTTATGAATTCTTTTAGCGGCTAGATTTAAGGGACTGCGATGTAGCCCGTACCGACATTAACGCGTTGATGATTCTCTAATTTAGTCTTTTACTTGTTCCAATATATGTTTGCTTGATTATTACTCGTGCATCCTGTTATTAGTTAGAGAGAGAGAGAGAGAGAGAGAGAGAGAGAGAGAGAGAGTGTGTAAATTTATCATACTTTCGCTATAATCTTCATGATCCACCTAGGTTAGTAGAAAACTCTAACAGAGAGTGCAATCATTTGACTTCTTGTGCTTTATGTGTGTATGATGATTTTAATATGATTATAGGCCGTTGGGATAACAATCCTTCAATTACATAGGTTTGCTAGAACACTTGAGATAGACTAGTAAATGTGTTAGAAATAGTGAGATTGGTAACATAGAAACAAGACAACAATAGACAAAATAAAGATAGTCAACATAGTCGGTTTACGGTGAAGTCGTGGCCATGCTTTTCTCTTTTATTGAAACTTGTTTTATTGTTTTCTTTATTTAATTTAAATTCATTGTTTAAAAGTATCTCCCATTCACCTTAAAATCAATTCGCGTCAAGCTATAGAAGTCATTAAAAGGGCTAGTCCTTGTGGGTTCCACATCTTTACTTACAAATCTTTATGACTTGGCGACACATACGGTTGTGTGTACGAATTATTCGAGAGAAGTTCATCAAATTCTTGGTTAGAACTGTTTATCTAAACTATGGCTTTTCTAATCTTAGTAATATATTTGTTGACATGTAAAAACCCAAATTTCATTATAAGCTTAGTGATATGGGCATCACATCTTTGGTGTAAAAGAAATTTTTTATTAGGTATCTTAAGTCGTAAAGCTCTAACCACGACGTTGTTGTTTATAGCGTTATCAAGGGTTATAGAAATTATTCTCTCACGTAAGTTCCACTCATATATAGCTTTTAGAAGGATTTCTAAGATGGTATATGCGGTGTTAACCCTCTATTATGTTAAAGGCTATGATCCACTTTTTGAAGTTACAAGACTCATCTATCTTATGAATTACAACACTCATGTAGTCCATTTTTGTGCTTTCAGACCAAGTATCAGATGTCAGGGCTACATTAAAACTAGTATTATGAAGCAGGCTTTAAGTGTCTCTTTGTCTAAGTGAATTTTTTTTAAGGGTTTCTCTACATAGAGTACGTCTAGAAATTATTTGAATGCCATGAACTAAATTATGCACAAATCTACCAAAGCCTGTATCTTCTACGTGTGAAAATGATTGGTCGGTAGAACTATGTATCGAACAAGTTCTTTTTTAAATTATTCGAGATCGTGTGTACTTGCTTGAGATAAAGAAGATCCTGCCATCAAGCGCGTTTGTAGTGGTCATGCAATAATGAAGTCCCTTCAGCCCTGTTGTCGGTTTTGATGATCTTACAAAATTCATTGCATTGATTCTTCGGATATCACCATCATTGAGCTCTGTGAGAAATTTTTCAGATTTTGAAATGTGATTTTTTTTCTTTGGTTGTGGTGGTTAGGGATTTGTTGGGCTTTCTTCCTCTCGTGGGTTTTGTTGACTTGGTAGATCTTTTGGTGGATTTTGGTGAATCGTGTTTGTTGATATACCATGTAAGAGTCTTTGAAAGGATGTTGATGTGGAGGAAGAGGCGGTGGAGGTTATTGTGTAAGATATTGTTGTTGTGGTAGAACCAAGGATTCGAATACGATTACTGATGTTGTACCAATACTCAGATTTTGCTGGGTTAACGAGAGATACCCTTAGTTTTCCGGGGTACCCAGCGAAACTGAGGTTATATCGTGCCGGTGAACTTACCGTTACCAATGTAGTTTACAAAGAAATACCACACTTATCGAGGGGGTATTCAGTGAACAATTAATTATAAAATGTCATCTTTATTACATAATCAATTTGAAATAGTTCAGCACAAGCTTAATCAAAATAGTTCAACAATCTACCAAATATCCAAGTGATCAACAAAAAAACCAAAAAAGGACTACTCTGGCAATATCCATCGGCTAACGGCCATACAATAATCGTACCAACTCAAAAAATGAGTGTGTGAAGTTTGGTACGTTTCCAAATGGTAGTCATATTCCCATTGAGTCATATTTATAGAGAAAGAGTATGCGGAATAATCTTGTTGGGATCGAACTGGGGTAATGATGAGTGGTGGTGGTGGAAAATATTGGTTGTTGTGATAAGAGGAATACCCCGTGTCTTGAGGAGCAATTAATGTTGATGATAATATTATGGTTATCTAACTAGATCTAGATTTACTTATTAATTATTCATGAAAGCAATGTCAAGCAACCAATAAGAGCTAGGTTCAGAGATTCAGTAATACTTACGTGATTTGGATCAGCTACTGAATCTTCAAGCTTTGACTCCTCCATCTTCAGTCTTAAAAGACTATCTTCAAGCTTTAACTCCTCGATGCTCTGAATTGATGACACCGTAATCTTCCGAAACGTAATCTCTTAGACGAATAAGAAAGATGAGTGGGAACAGTCTTTATCTCACTATGATTTACAACGAGGTGTGTAGATCGCACCGTGTTTATGAGATTGGAATCACGGAGTTCCAAGAGGGGGAAAGGGGCGTCGGCCAAGAGGGGGAAAAGGGCGTCGGCAAGGAGAGAGGGGGATAGACTCTCTTGTTCGAAATTTCTGAAGCACAAAAGTGTCTATGTTGCCTTCTCATGAACTCCTATTTATAGTATTGGTTATGATATATTCGTAGTAGTTCGTAAAATATATAATACTTCCTTTATTATGTTCACACTAGTGAATCTAAGCTTGGTGATTGAATCTTATCTCATGAATCCTACTTTCTCTCTTAGTCATCAAATCAATATCTATGAGATTTTTTTTCCTATTTAAATAGAGAGAATAAATGACAATATCCTATTTCATTTTAAATATTATTCTCTCATTAGTATTCATGGGAGAGAATAAAGGACAATATCTTATTTCCTTTTAAATATTACTTTCTCCTAATATTCATGAGAGAGAATAAATAAAAATATCTTATTTCCTTTTAAATATTTTTCTCTCTCCTTTATTTAAACAACTAAAGAGAAATTATTGGTAAGTACCAATAATGGCATGGACGAAATTTTGGCACTCGGCCAAGGAGGATATCGTGCAAATCTTGTGCCGCGATCCTCTAAAATCCGTGCACCTCAATATGTGCAAGGCGCAATTGCTTAAAATCCAAATAATTATTTATTTACTTGGTCCAACAATAAACAAATAAGTAATTGATTAATTATTTACTTGATCAAATAAAAAATAATTATTACTACCATAAATAATTATTTAATTATGCAAATACCCATATTTCAGAATTGATGTTGTCAATCACAATTACAGCTAGTGAGATTATAATAATGAAAACATTATTATTCTAAAGTTCTTATCCGCCTTTATTAGAAACGAATTGGGGACTATGGACCTAATATTAGAAGCTTAACAAATCCGATGAAAAGACAAAAAAGTCATTTCTTTTTTCCATATTGATTTGTCTAATCATGGTCAGACTCCACCTTGCAAGCCAAGACTAAATCCACCCTGGTACTAGAATTATATTTACTCATCATGACGAGTGTCCATTGATATAGTCTGTTCGTGATACAGATCCTCCAAGTTCAACTCGTGTGAGAAAAGTCAATTATTTCATTATACTTTTCTTAACACCTGTAAGCCCTAAGCATTGTTGCTTCCCCAGCGAAAGATTCTTCCGAATGTACAAACTTCGGAAGTGCGCGCAATCTATCGGTTTTGGAATCAACCCTTAGGTGAGAGAACATTTACCTTCTTTTAGGAAGGTCGGATTCCACATCTATAAATCACTTTCCACTTGAACCATGTTCCACAATGCTCCCAAGACATAAGCTGTGATTAGCATGATATTGGCCTTTTAGGGAATGAGTCAAAGAGTACGGTAACATAATCCACTGTCCATGATCACCTCAGGATTTAGATCAAGTCTCACTGTGACCTTCATTTGTGATCTCGGTTAGGGTGTCGTAACGGTCCTTAAACGACAAATCCACAAGCAAGATATTTCCGGGTCGTCCACTTACCACAAGTATAGAATGCTCCCACTAAGTGATCAACCTTCACTTGTGTTCCACATATATGATTTCAGATACAGCTACCCAGGCATGAAGCAATCATTGACCAGTTTTAGTTCACCGCCCATGCTCAGATGTCGTGCATGTGACTCAGTTCGATACGGAGACTATGGGTTGATGAATGTTTGAGAAATCCTAATATATAAGAAATAACACTTTCGATTCGAATAACTTATAAATGTCAAAACTTTATTTTATTAATATTTCAGCGAGAATTTACAAAAGCATCTTCTCGTGGGCGAGAATTCCTAACAATTACCGCCGATCCGATGTTGTTAGACAAGTCATCAACGTCATTGCTAGACGTAAATGACATGGCATCGTTCATACATCCGTCGTGGATGCCCTTATAACCTGTGTAAAAAAAATTGGTGGAAACGGTTATAGTCTTCATCACTTGGTACGTATCCACCGCCACCATCGCCACTATAGGAGCCTCCACGTTCGTCACCGCCACCACCAACACCACTATGGGAGCCTTTTCCATAATCACCACCACCATAAGAACCTCGATCTTCACCACCCCCTCCACCTCCACCTCCTCCAGAACCTCGACCTCCTCCATCACCACCTTCAGAATCAGAATTGTCGCTAGATTTGCGTCGAGGAAGAACTTCCTCCTCCATCACGCACTCCAAATAAAGTCCCAGCTCTCAGGCCATCTGAGCTATTGTCGGATTCGAGTTCCTGTTATCATCGTCCAGTGAAACCGAGACAATTCAGCGAAGCAGTTCACCGTCTCCCTCATTATCATGACCCGAACATTCAAAAGCTCTATCCATGATATCCACAGGATCCATCGGGGCCGTGGAGTTGTCGAGAAACCGGGCCAATTCTCTGATCTGCAGCGTCATGTTGTACAAGCAAAAGACAAGCTTCTCTAGCGTCTTGTATGCTAGGCGGTTCCTTTGTTTGGTGTGGATCAAGGTAAATGCTTGCAACGCCGATATCCAATTCCCATAACATTCCCCCCTATCACCTGTAATCATATCACAAAAATTCATATAATTTCATTTCATTATAGTCCATGGCATAATCTTCATATAACAGTATTTGTAACACTTACTTGTATACAACGTCCCTCGTGCTGAGATAACACTTTTGTGAGAAGTTCCCTCTAGCTTCTCGAAATGCCATTAACTATGATGGATAACTTCAATGTGACTACAAGTACTAAATCTCTTTGAATAACATATGAGCAAAATTATACCTATCTTCCAAGTAAAGCTCCACCTAACTCCGGATGCAACTTATCGAACACCGTCGTGACAGCCGCCAGATGCGTATTATCCATTACTACATTCGCGTTATATTGCTACCTTGGATAGAGAAAGAAAGCTGCAAAACCATCACGTGTTACTAAAAGCAAAATGTAAATGACTGATTTGTTTGCGAGAATAAGTTTATCTGTAATATTTAATAGATGACACATTTGACTAGTCGATCTACGCTTCACGATCAAGAGCCCATTTCTTGCCATTAAGTGCCGATAACTTCTTCTTCATCTCATAGAACACATAGTAGATTAGACCCATCGTCAGATGCACTTCGGTATCAACCAATTGAAGAATGATGTACATTGGCTCAAAAATTGCACACAACTCTTCAACGTATTGCCAAAACTATGGGGAACAGTCTCAGTGATGGATTAACCGGCAGATGTAGGGCTCAATCTAGCGTCTTCCAACCACTGACTAGTGAACAATGACCTCAACGCGGCTCTTTAATTATGGAGACTTCTGAGGGCGAAGAAAGTCTTTGCAAACCTTCTCATAACTTTGACAACACCGTGACAAGGTTGTAAATCATTTTCATCGCATCCATTGCCGGTTTGATTGTCCCATTAACCATGTCTATCTTCCCGATGTCTTCAAACATCATATCCAAGCACAATGTGTCTGTACACATTGTAATGGCACGTCAATTTTGTAGCAGCACTCTTGTAGTTCGATCCATTGTCGGTGACTACTTGGATGACATTGTGTCTCCTGACTTCTTTCAGCACATCTCTCAGTATTGAGTAGATGTAGTCCGAACTCTTCACATTCTTCGACGCATCTATAGATTTCAAGAACACTGTCGCACCGGCGCAGTACACTATTATGTTGATGATACTCAATTTGGTCGGCCTCATCCAACCATTAGCTAGTATGGTGCATCCATACAACTTCCACCAAGGTACTTGTTGTTCTTCCAGGAAATTCTCGCATCTACGACCTACATCTCGAGGTACTTGTGAACTTCGTCCGCCCATGGAAAAGGAACCTTAGGACCTACAATACAGATGAACATCACATTCAAATAAAAAAAATTGCAAAAAAAAAAATATTGCAATACAAGTACAACAAGTTAGGAAAAGTAGCGAGATCTTGAGCACTCACAACCACGTTTTTGAATTCATGACTGTTGACCTTGCTCGCGAGCACGTGCTGGTGAACGATGAATTTGGTTATAGTCCTTCCGAGCCAGATCTTCTTCTTTGGGTCAAGCTGTTGGGAATTAAACCCCTATATATAATCATACGGAAGAATTAATTACGCTATCTTAAGCTAATTAATATTGATTATATTTAAAACAAGATCCAGTTTTACGAGTTTGTACTATAAAGTTGGAGAAGCAATCAAGCAACCGATAAGAATTAAGGTTCGAGGAGACTTACGGGTTAGGATCACGAACCGAATTCTTCAAGCCTTGTCAGATCCGTCTTCGTTCTTGAACGTTAGTCGATGAAGAGGACTTCCAGATCCGCTTCGAGTCGTCGATGATGACATCGCAGTCTTCTGAAACGTAATCTTCGAGACAAATAGGACAACTGAGTGGGCAGCTTTCTGAATCTCACTTCGATCTCGAAACAATGATGTTTCGGATCTCACCGTCTTTATGGGATTGGAATCATGAAATTCTAAGGGGAAGGGAGGAGGAAAAAATTTCGACCATCCGTAGGATAGGTTGGACGAATTTTTCCTCTAACTTTTTGGATGATTTTTGTTCAACCCTAGACCCCCTAAATGTAGTGGTAGAATGGAGAGGTTTAGTCTCCAATTAAAGATCAACCGTTAGATCTTTATTTAAATTCTTACTTTCTCTCTCAACCCTTAGATCATAATCTAGGATATATTATTCCATAATATCTTCCTTTAAATAAGGAATCTATTCAAAAAGACAATATCTTATTCCCTTTTAAATAGTGAAATAATATCAAATTTAATATTATATCCTAGATATTAGGAATTTAAATATAGAGAGAATAAAGGCAAATATCTTATTTTCTTTTAAATATTATTCTATTTATTTAAATCATGAAAGAGAAAAATTGGGCGTTTTCCCAATATACCCACTATGGGTATTTCGAATTTCATGTGCCCATGAGCAAATGATTTCGTTTTTGGGCGTTTTCTCAATATACCCACTGTGGGTATGGAAAAATAATTGCTTCTCCATGGGCCAAGGAATTTTGAATTTTGCAATGCCCATACGGCCCAATTCAAAATTCAATTAATTATTTACTTGATTCAACAACAAATAATTAATCCCACTATAAATAGATAATTCGACAAATTAACAAATTTCTGAATGTATGCTGCTAATCATATTACAACATGTGAGATTTTAATAAAAACATTATTATTAGAAGTTCCTATTCGTCTTTATCGAAGCTGAATCGGGGACTATGGACCTAGTATTTGAAGCTTAACAAATCCGATCAAAAAGACGAAAAAGTCATTTCTCTTTTTCGATCGATTCATCTAATCTTAGTCAATACTCCACCACATAAGCTAAGACTGAACTCTCATTTAATACTGGAATTATATTTACTCATCGTGACGAGTGTCCACTGATATAGTCAGTACGTGATCAAGATCCTCCAGGTTCAACCCGTATCGAGAAAAGGTCAATTATTCTGTTATACCTTTCTCATACATATAAGCCCTAAGCATTGTTGCTTCCCCAGCGAAAGATTTTCTCGAACGTTGCTTACTTTGAGCGTGCCGGCAATCTATCGGTTCTTGAAACAACCCTTAGGTGAGAGAACATTTACCTTCTTTCAGGAAGGCAAGATTCCGTATCTATGAAACACTTCCCTTCTATGATCAAGTCCCGAGTTCCCAAAACATCTGCTTATGCAACCTCAATTGGCCTTTAACGTGATGAATTAAAGAACTAAGTAACAAGACCTAGAAATCCATGAACACTTCAGGATTTAGATCAAAACTCACTGTGACCATCATAGTGACCTCGGCTAGTGTGTAGTAACGGTGCTTAAACGTCACATCTCAGGCAAGGTCTGTCCAGGTCGTAAACTTACCAAAAGTGTAGAATGCTCCCACTAAGTGATCAGCCTTCACTTAGTGTTCCACATATATGATTTTAGATACAGCTTCCCAGGCGTGTATCAATCATCGACCATGTTTTAGCATACCGTTCAAACTTAGATTCTTAGCATGTAATTCAGTTTAATACGGAGTTATGTGGGTAGTTATTATTGATTCTAAGTATTCATATCAGAATTCAACCCACTAATCATAAATGGTACAGTGTTCTTCTTATCGAATTCAATAATCATTTATGTTCAGTGGGCAATATTCCTAACAATCTCCCACTTTGACTAGAGAAGATAAGGCAACTCCCTCACGTCATTAATGCTTTGCCATCGTACAACAGACGGCTCAGATTTCTGATCAGGGTTGAGACTCCCATCTTATGGATTCTCACCTTAATTTATATCTCTATCAGTTATGTCTTTCGACGTACGTCTCATTTAGTTTTCTTCTAGTTCATGCTCTTTAGCAAGTGATCTTTTGACTTACCAATCAAGGTCAAGTCAAATTGCTCACAGTAAATAATTTACTTTCGAACATATTAACACTTCGCGTATCATACATTGGACTTTATATCTTTTAAAGAACATAAGTCTACATATTCTCGGTGTATGACCCTTTTGGTGCCAAAACAAGTTGCACCATAGCATGCATTACTCTTTCATCACTAACCAGTGTGAATTATTGAATCATGTTTGCTAAGAACTTTTATTGGCATTTTTCCATTACTCGGTTATTTATAGTTTTCCTTAATTAGTCGCGTTCATATCTCATATATACGGGACCTAAGGATTTTACTATACTTAATAACTAAGTGTCTCACTATTTCTAGAAACCTTAGTGTTCAACACTTTGACGTTTCTCAGGAATTTACTTTTATCAAAGAATCTTATTAATTAGATCTTTTAATGACAAAGTTTTTAGCCTCGACAATCGAGCGCATACCTTATATCAAATAAGTATGTGTGAGACAAAATGGAACGAGCTTGTCGTTTCCAAACTATATGTTGAAGAAACTGTTAGCTCTGTCAATTTTTAGTGTGTCACAATTTAGTCCAATACCAACGGGTAATGACTTTATTTATGACAATTATTTTGGAGATTCATTAATCGATCATTTTCAAAATATCAATTAGTTCACAAACTATCATATTCGTTCAGCAATTGGATCAACTTTTCATATTTCAAAAAGTTTTAGTAGTTCAACTACTATGATCCATGTCATAAGTTTTTCAGAACCTCATTTAATCAATTTGGACTATTAATCTTCTAGTTGGAAGACCCCAATGATCTTGTTCATAGTATTATATAGAAGAGTGAAATTGTTGCCAATGACTCTTCTAAAGGGTTCAATCCCTTTTATACCATTCAGCTTCTTAAAGCTCGAACATGTTGATTAATCTATTTATATGTACATCTCTATCCATTAAGCTAATAGCTTAACTGGCAGATCTACAAAATTGGGTATATGACAATTGCTTAGTTAGTTTTGATCCTATGTGATGATTCACGATCAATTACTTTCTTCTTAAAGAAAGATGTAGTTGATGATTATGACAATGATCCACGCAAGGAAGCTTCCACCAGTGTATTGATTTTTAATGGTAAGGTAATTATCAATTATTCTTCCATTCGAATTATCGAATCATGTGGTAAAGTAATTAATTACCGTCCCACTCAAATCATTGAATAATAGCACTTTACTCCAATTAAGGATGCCATTGTTGAAATTGGCTCAAATCCTGTGAAGGATGTTGCTATGATGTCATTGATCATACGAAGCCGCATTCCTGTTAAGGATTCCTCTTTTGATCAACAGTGGTCAGATTCCATTCAAGGATGCTCCCACTCAATAATTTGATTTCTCATAGTGGCTAGGTTCCATATAAGGATGTTCCCACTTTTGATAATTCGATGCTTGTGGTTAGAATCCATCAAAAGGATACTCCCACTCAATTATTGAATAAGAGTAGCTAGGTTCCTTCCAAGGACGCTCCCACTCTTTTAATTCAAATGGCTATGTTCCAGTAAAGGAAGCTTGTATTTATTAATCAATAGTGATGAGGTTCCATTAAGGATGCTCTCACTTAACTATATCATCAACACTAATTAATATTTTTTTTTGTGTCTCCATATTACCTTTATTCGCACAAATCATTATCGATATATGGTAATATATATTTAGATGCAGCTATTGCCCTAAATAGTTCTTAACATTCAAAAACATATTCAATAACTAGAAATAAAGATAACCTTAAAGCTAACAAAAGTTCTAATAGAGATTTACAACATAGAAAGTTATGAAATAATTGTGCTTATGAATGGACACTCATATCCTTCCTATTTATAGTACATGAACGGTAACTTATAACCCTCACATTCTATATCATTAAGACCAGACATTCATGCATTTCATAATATCATAAAGCCATTCATGGCACGGATTTCAATAAATAAGGAGAGAAATATTTAATGAAGCACCCATGTGCTTATAAACAATGTAACTAAACATAACGAAAGAAAAGATTCATCGTATCCGAAATAACCTCAAATAAAAGGTTACAATCCAGAAAAGTGGATAATTATTATGACACATCCTCATGTTCAAAAACAATTATTAATCCAACAATGAAAATAATTAAATAATCAAAATATTAAATCTTCAAACGGAGCATGAGTTTCTCTAGAATTCGGGCTTGAATCCGACATTGTTCAGCAAGCTCATCGACACATTCGTGCTCCATCAGATCTACTCTACGACATGAAAAGAAGTATGCTCATGATTAATTATCCTCAAAACATTTTTAGGATATCTTTTATCATGAATTTTAAGGTTCCGTTCTAGCATTCTTCTTGTTGTTTTCAAGCTCGGTCAAGTATAAAGGACAATGCCTTTTCCAATTGCCTTCAGTGTTGCAGTGGTGGAATTTACCAACGCTATCATGCTTCTTTTCTTTCCCATTTCCATTCCTCTTGAACTTCTTCCCTCCTCTCTTAGCAGGAACCTTCCCCTTAGAAGAGCTAGGGCGTGCCTTAGATGACTCAGCACCAGAAGATGATTTCTTCTTGTTTTTGGGTGACGAACTCTTGTCAGCATAGTTTGATAACCCTTTGTTCCTCCCAGGTCGAGTGATAGACTCGAAAGTCTGTAGCTTATTCAACAGCTGAGACAGTCCATAGTTCAACTTATTCATAATATAGTTGGACGTGAACTGTATGAAGTCACTCGAAATGGAGTTCAGTATGATTCCCACCTGAGTGATCTCATCCATCTGTGCCCCATGGAGTTCAGCTTAGGTAAAGTAGTTAGTCATTTTCATGATGTGGTCTCTTACCGGAGTTCTCGGAATCATCCTAGTGCTATTGCACTTACGGGTGAGTTCAATACGGGCTTGCTCGCTATGCATCCCAAACATTTGTTGCAGTGCGTCAAGGATCTACACAGCCGTCTCTTTCCTTTCCATCTTTGTTCGCAATGCATCAGATATGCTTGCGAGGCCACAGCTTTGTTATTGGCCGTGACCCACTTGTTGTAATCCTCTATTAGGTTTCTAGAGGCATTAGGACCAGGGAGAGGAGGTCTGTCTTCAGTGAGGATAATGCAAATGCTTTCACTCACTAACACAATGTTCAGGTTCGACTTCCACTTAGGGAAGTTTTCACGAGTAAGTACGTCTTTCGATAACCAGGCCATAATAGGGTTATATATGATTACTGAATATATAAAAGAACTTCTATTAGCAATATGAAAAGAAACAACTATCTAACAAGTTTAGGAAATAAAAACATAATGAAAACAAGCACAGGATAAAACACAAAAACAAAAGAACCTAGTGTTTATATTCTAGGGTAATCCACCAATAGCCACAGTCTGTCCCACTATGTTGGTGTAACGAAGTGCACCTAGTGAAAATGAGTACCATCTCAGATTAGTGAGCAATCACGGTTCATGTACATTCATAAGTATGCTCACTAACTACCCAGTTTTATAAGAATCGTTGGCCACATGAGCAACCAAAGGTTGGTTCATGCTTGAGTCGACCCAACATTTCCATGAAAGAAGTCTAGCCCAAACGCACTGACTTAGCCAGTACACGCCGGATTCGACCCTCCCACCTATCGCCAGAGACACAACCTTGGTATTGAAATCAAGAAAAGCCTGTCCTTAGGAGCATATCACCATGTCTTAAATAAGACCACCGATCAAGCATGGATCCATCATCCTCACGGTGTTGTGCCAATGTTGGAGGCCTAAGACTCAATATACTCTCAGTATTTTGATTTTCCTAGCATTAAAATTAATCTAGGGATCCACTCGAGTTTACTAAATCATATTAAAAACACAAGAGTGTTTCTAAACTACCCTTAAAAACAATTAAGTTTCGATATAGTTTAGTGATTAGGTTTTCGTGACATCTAGTCTTGATTAAACTAATAGCATCCTTTCACGGATGAGCTTCCAGTAGGGAGGGAACACAACGTATTTAATAACCTCCCCGCTTAGCCTCTTATCGGCTTGATGACAAAGCCTTCCGATCCGTTCAACTAATTCATTAAAACTATCCTAATCCAATTAGATATTTTTAAATGAATGAAAACCAAAAAGCAAGCAACCCACGATACAATATCCAAGCATAGCAAGCATATATGGCAAAGCAATTAAATAAACAAGCATAAACTAGCGAGCATGGTTTGTTTCGGTTTTAATCGTTTCCTATTTGATCCTATAAAGAAATTGAGATGAGCCCAATCATATTGGCCCATGGATTCTTATTGGGCCCATGAACAATGTCCCATGAAAGATAAATCAAATATCCAAATTATTTATTTTTCATTTAAAATAAATTTCATTAAGGCCCATAATTATATGAATTAATAAAAAAAAATTATAAAACAGTGGGCCCTTGGGACCACTGGGCAAGCTGGGCCGAGGCCCAGCAGAGTCCTGCAAGCCCAGCACGCCACGGTTGGGCTGCACTCAATTGGGCAAAGCTGTGCCCTAGAGGCACGGCTGCAGGAGCAGCACCACAGCCAGAGGAAGGCCGCGGCTCGGAGGATGGCGCATAGCTGCTGAAGCTCGCGGCCTAGGCGGCGGCTCTGCAGGGTGGCAGCTGCGGCACTGGGTCAGTAGGAGCGGGGACACGAGTGCAGCTCCCCCGCTGCTCTGCTCGGCCGTGTGGGAGATGTGCTGCACGGCGGTGCAGCGGCTTCTTCGGTTGTTCGTGGTCGCGGCGTCTCATCGATCATCGTGATCACGTCGGGATTAGAAAAGAGAGGATTTACATAAAATAAATTACATAAAGCTTATACCCATCTTAATCGGGTTTACAAATTTTTCTAATAAAGCGAGAATCAAATATTCTACGATCAAATCCGAAAACAATTCACATAAATAATTAATGTTATCGCTCGTTTTCGGGCAACTATTTAGGAGCCCAAAGTGGTCAGACCCAAGGCCAGACCAAGTGGTCTCGCTTCGGCTCAAGCGTGTCGGACTTGGTATCCCAAGTCGTCCCTTAGCTGTCGATGGTGTTTGCCTCGTCCGTCGTTGGTCCAGGTCGGGAGATCCCCTCCTTCTAGCGCCAAAATATTGTCGCTCGTTTTCGGACAACTATTTAGGAGCCCAAAGCGGTCCGTTGGCCGGCCGAGATTGGGCCGTCCGTTGTGTTGGAATCGATCTAGGGTTTGAGAAAATAATTAACGCTTCGGTAAGCGGCGGAATTTTAAAAATTTCCTTTTACAAGTAAAAACAGTTTTTACTAACCTAGACAAGAGAGCAAGTACATGTAATTAAAAACTATTATAAGCTAAGAAGTTTACTAACCTTTCTTGAAGCTTGATCTTTGAGAAGCTCTTAGAAAGTTGGCAACGCTCGTCTCCCCTCGCAGCACGTCTCTCTTTCTTTCCTCGGCACCTCGAGCAGCCACGAAAGTTTCTATCACTAAATCACTCGAAAAGAAGGAATCAGTGAGTGGGCACTTTTAAACACTGCGACTTAAGAACAAGTCTCGAAGTCGCAGAGCTAAACACTAGGTCGAGTGAGGACCTAGGTGCCAAGACAAGAAAAATCGAAAATAAACTAGAAAGTGAGAGAAGAGGGGCGGCAACCACAAGTTCTAGAGAGAGAAGCTCTCAATCTCTAACTTATGTGGAATGAGAAAAATGAGAAGAATGAGGCTCCTATTTATAGGAGAGGTCTCACCTTCAATAAGGTAGTTTCCTCTTCTATAGAATATCACATATTCATGAGCCAATTTCCTCTTTTCCTCTATGATGCACTCGGCCAAGGTAGGCTTCATTAAGCCTTGGATTTGTTTCCTTTTTTGTTCCTTGCCTTGCTTCTTTCTCAACTTGGGCGCCTACCTCTTGTTTCCCTTAGAGGAAATTTGTTTCCTCTTTTTCTTTTGGCAAGTATCTTCATACATTTATGCACAAAATATTCTCTCTATCTCTTGGGTATGTTGGGCGCCTATAGCCTTCTAGAAAAGGCTTCTAGAAGCTTTTCCATTTGTTCATGACAACATGAAAAAGGCCCAATAAGAATTTTCAATAAAATTCTTATGAAATGAAATTAATTCACAAGGCCCAATGATCAAGTCATGGCCGAGTGAAACATGTCATAAAATGACCTTGTCAAAAATTTATTGACATTCATTTCATCCTTTGTCTCAAAAGACAAAAATACCCTTTCGACAATTTTCGTTCTTGTTTTGACTTAGCTTCCAGTTTAACAATTCCTATCGATGTGATTCGTGACAGTGACCTCATGGACCCAAATGAACAAAGCTTGAGCTAAACACTTGGACTCAAAAGTTCACAAACCTTTTCCAAGTTTAGCTTAATGCCAACTGACTCCACTAAAGAGCTGACACTGAAAATCTCTCGGTTCAAATGAATTTATTTTCTACTCAAGAATTCGACCTAATTATGATGAGCGGATCCACTGAATATTATCTATGTTTACCCTTCATGAATGTCATCAGCTAGTCGGGATTTACTAAATTACCATTTTACCCTTCTAGCTGTTATTTCCTCAACTCCTTTGTCGCTTGTGAATAAGTTAGAAACAATGTATTGACGAGGAGCTAACAAGTCACATTGTTTCATCCAAAAGAGTCAGGACTCAATTTGGACACTGGCCAGTTCATTTATTCACACTCCAAGGAACAAAGCATGAGGTGACATACATTGCATTTCAGCAATCTTGTACATGAATTCCATATCTATGAGAACTTCACAAAGTTACTCATGACAGACTCACAACTTAGTACTTCACCAATAGGCCTTGTTCGGAATCACATAGTGAGTCCGAACTTTGACTTTCTCAAATGAGAATACTAAGGTGTGAAATGGCATGTCTCATTTCAGGATTAAGGTAAGCATGATGAAATTCATACATAGTGACTTCGAGACATAAGAGGTTAAATGGTTTGTTCTTATATTGTCTCTAGAAGTGCACTGGTCAATTCATGTAGAGTCTCCAACTCTCAATGCCTCATAACCAGACATCATAGATTCTTCTAACAATCATACTGAGGTCAATAGTCCTTTGACCTTAAGATTGCGAATATATCGTTTTAAGCAAACTACGAAGAGTTTGTTCATGCAAATCTACATTTGTCTCTTCGTAAGTTGTTAAGTTTGTTTATGGACTAAAAGACTAAGGTTTTATCATAAAGCTTCAAACAAAGAAAGAATAAATGAACGTTTCAACTTTATTAATGAATAGATAGGCAATTACAAGCAAGAGTCTTCATGGGACTTTATTACATCAAATGTACAAAACAAAGACTACAACTCTTCTTGTGGGCACCATTGACAACAAACTCCCACTTGACTCAAAGAAGGTGTGTGTAGTCCTTCATGCCTAATCCCTCACGATGTTGGTCGAAGACCTTGTTCGCTAGGGCCTTGGTGAATGGATCTGCGAGGTTGTCCACCGTTGAGATCTTCTTCACTTCCACGTCTCCGCGCTGCACGATCTCTCGAATCAAATGGTATTTCCTCTCAATATGCTTAGAGCGCTTATGGCTTCTAGGTTCCTTTGAGTTAGCGACAGCCCCACTATTATCACAATAAAGGGTCATGGGCTCGTCGACGTTTGGAACAACTTCCAAATACTTAAGGAACTTTCTAAGCCATACAGCCTCTTTGGATGCTTCACAAGCAGCCACATATTCTGCTTCCATTGTGGAGTCAGCAATGTAAGATTGCTTAATACTTCTCCACACAACAGCTCCACCATTAAGGATGAACACAGATCCCGAAGTGGATTTCCTGGAATCCTTATCCGCTTGAAAATCGGAGTCGGTATATCCCGTCATAGTCAGGTCAGTACCTGAGTATGTAAGCATCAAGTTCCTAGTTCTTCGAAGATACTTAAGAACATGCTTAACAGCAATCCAGTGCTCGGGTCCAGGGTTGGATTGGAAACGGCTAACTACGCCAACGGCGAAACATATATCAGGTCTAGTGCAAAGCATAGCATACATGAGGCTTCCTACGGCAGAGGCGTAAGGAATTTTCCTCATGTCTTCAATCTCTTGTGCAGTCTTGGGAGACTGGTCCTTAGAGAGTGAAACTCCATGCCTAAAGGGTGTTTGACCCCTCTTGCAGTCTTGCATCGAGAAGCGATCCATCACCTTATCAATATACGATGCTTGAGAGAGTGACAGGGTCCGGTTTTTCCTATCTCGAAAGATTTGGATCCCCAGAATGTACGCGGCTTCTCCTAGATCCTTCATATCGAATTGCTTTGCCAGCCAGACCTTAACCTCAGATAACTTACCCACGTCATTACCAATGAGTAGTATATCATCGACATATAGTACCAGAAACACAACTTTACCTTCGTGTATTAACTTGTAAACACAAGGCTCATCTATTGACTGTTCAAAGCCGAAGCTCTTTACAGTTTCATCGAATCTAATATTCAATGACCTAGATGCTTGCTTTAGTCCATAAATGGATTTAAGCAACTCACAAACCTTGGTCTCTTGACCTTTATCCACGAAACCGTCTGGTTGAGCCATGTAAATGCGCTCGTCAAGATTGCCATTCAGAAAGGCTGTCTTGACATCCATTTGCCAGATCTCATAGTCGAGAGCTGCAGCTATGGATAGGAGTATGCGGATGGACTTAAGCATTGCGACTAGCGAGAAGGTTTCTTCATAGTCAATCCCTTCTTGTTGGGTATAACCCTTCGCCACAAGTCGTGCTTTGAACGTCTCGACGTTCCCATCAGGACCCCTTTTCTTCTTGTATATCCACTTCAGGAAGGTCTACAAGTTTCCAGACTTTGTTGACATACATCGAGTGCATTTCAACTTTCATGGCGTCAAGCCAAAGGTTTGATTCAGAACAAGCCATCACTTGGCTATAGGAAACAGGGTCATCCATGTCAGAGACGGCTACAAGAGAGTCTCCATAAGACATGTACCTGTCAGGCTTTTGAGTAGCCCTCCCACTACGTCTAAGTACTACTTGACGAGATTCTGATGAGTTAGGTTGTGTTTCAGTTGGGGTAAGAACAGTTCTTACAGATGAGGTAGAAGCTTCCTCACCCAACTTTTCTTCAAGCACAATTTTGCTTCTAGGTTTCGCATCTTTCATAAAGTCCTCCTCGAGGAAATGAGCATTCGTGCTAACGAAAGTCTTATCGTCCTCGGGACTATAGAAAGTAAAACCTTTGGTTTCCTTCCGATATCCTACAAACAGGCACAATTCTGACCTACTAGCCAACTTGCTAGTCTTTTGCCTCAGCACGTGTGCAGGGCAGCCCCAAATTCGGATGCGGCCAAGATTCACTTTACGGCAAGTCCATCGTTCATAAGGAGTACCAGGGACCATTTTGGACGGAACTTGGTTCAGAATGTAGGCGGCTGTTTCGAGGGCATATCCCCAAAAGGAAGGAGGGAGTGATGAGTAACTCATCATTGATCTAATCATCTCCATTAGAGTTCGGTTCCTTCTCTCTGACACTCCGTTTTGTTGAGGTGTGCCAGGTGCGGTAAGCTGAGAAGCGATACCTTCTTCTTTAAGAAAGTCATCGAATTCTCCAGACATATACTCACCACCTCGATCGGATCGAAGGGTTTTGATCACTTTGCCAGTTTGCTTTTCCACTAAAGCCCTAAAGACCTTAAATACGTTAAAGGTCTCGGATTTGTGTTTGAGCAAATAGACAAACCCATATCTTGAGTAATCATCAGTGAAGGTAACGAAGTATTCGTATCCTCCACGTGCATGTTGGCTGAGCGGACCACATACATCAGAATGTACTAGTTCCAGCAACTCAGTGGCTCTTCGACCGTTATCGGAGAAAGGTCGCTTAGTCATTTTTCCTTGTATACGTGATTCACAAGTAGGTAGTGAACCTATTGCAGAGGCTTGGAGTGGACCATCCCTCACAAGTCTCTTAATCCTATCTAGACTGATATGACCAAGTCTTAAGTGCCAGAGGTATGTTGATTTTGTTAGATCAGAGGATTCAGAAAGTTTGATCCTCTTTGGCTCCCTAATTAGATCGTTATCTATTTCGGTGTCTAAAAGAGAAGGTTGAGTGGGATAGATGTAAAAAAGACCATTCTTCATACATGCATCAGTGACGAAAGAATTAGAAAAAGAAATACGAATTCCATTCTTTATAAACTTTAAATAATAATCTTGCTCGAAAAGTTGAGCAACAGATACTAGGTTTTTCCCAAAGGAAGGAACATAATAAACATTATTCAAATTTAAAGTTCGATCTTCAAAAGATAGCGTCACGGATCCCACAGCCTTCGCAGACACCACGCTCTCATCACCCCACTTGAAGCAGAAGTCGCCATCCTCTAAGCTTTTGCTTTTCCTCAAACCAGTCAAGGAGCAGCAAATATGGTTAGTAGCAGCGGAGTCAATAATCCACGATGATACATTATCAGCTACTAAACAGGCTTCAGTAACAAGTACAATACCTTTTGCTTTGGTTTTGAGGTAGGCAGGACAGTTCCTACACCAGTGACCAGGCTCGTTGCAGTGGTGGCACTTGTCGTTAGACTTGTCCACCTTCGGAGCCTTTGGCGCCTTCTTCTTCGTGTGAACCTTAGGTTGGTTCTTCTTCTCGGCGTTGCGAGGTCTCTTCTTAGATCCAGAGGTGGAGGCAGTAGTATGTACTTCTCCTTGAGCCCTCTTTTTCTTAGTGAGTGCCTCAGCGGTTTGAAGTTCCTTCATGAGCTCGGTAACAGTGTACTCTAGCTTGTTCATGGAATAATTCAACTTGAAGGTATCAAAGGTTTCGGGGAGAGTTTCCAAGATCATATCTATTTTAGTCTCCCCATCAATCTCAGATCCAAGAATCTCCATCTCGTTGAGATAGCTAATGATCAGCATCATATGATCTCTAACGGGAGTTCCAGCCTTCATACGACAGTTCATGAATTGTCGGACCGCTTGTTGCCTAGCTTGACGTCCTTGCCCTCCAAACATCTCATGGAGATTGAAGAGCATATCGGTGGCAGTTTCATAATCACGATGTTGTTGTTGCAACACATTGTTCATCGATGCCAAAATATAGCATCTCGCAATCTCATCGGATCGAAGCTAGGCCGCCAGGGCGTCTTTCTCCTCTTGCTTCGAATCTTCATTCGTTTGAGGACAGGGGGTGGTGAGAACCCATTTTTGCTTGTCGACAGTAAGGACTATGTCGAGGTTACGTTTCCAGTCGACGTAATTGTCGCCTTCGAGTTTATTCGAGGAAAGAATTGTAGAGAGAGGGTTGAGAGACATATTGCCTATAAAAGTTTAAACAATTTTATGATTAGTCTTTGGTTAAGGATTTAAGTTTTATTAAGACTTTTGTAAAATCCAAAGGTGTTATAAACCAAACGATAATTTACTCCCTCAAGAGAAGGCCGCAAAAAATCTCCATTTATAAGTAAATGACACATCATTAATGCTAAGCCAAGATGTCAATACATCTATTTAGACTAGCCACCTTTTAAATTGGTTTGATCACTCACATCCTTTCCAGAGCCTCAAGGGAGGATACTAGGGATTAAGCCTAAGCGTGCAACCAACCACTTAGTCCAAAAGATCAGCTTTGAAAAACAATCCCCCAAGGGGAGGCCTTGCCATCATTGCATCACTCTCGGACGTAGCTCATTGAGCAATGATCGAAGCAATAACGCCTTGGAGTACTCACATTTAAGTGAGGGTCGCAAGAGCGGCTCTTAGTCCCATGTTATTGCATCTTTCATTAGTGTTGGGGATCGTGGGTTACAAACAACGAATATAACCCTCCCACTTAGTTTTTGGAGTTGGTTCATCGACTCTTATAATTTCGTAAACAAATTTCCTAGTTAGAGAGCGACAGAGCGGACAACTAGAAGAGAATCCTAGATCGACATGTTCAGAGCAGTATTAGTGCATAAAGGCACAAGGTACATACTCGATCTTTTCCTATTTTCTATTTCGGGAAAGTGCGTGAGGGAAGTGTGAACTTCAACTCACTCGAACACTTGAAAGTTTGAGATTACACATCCTTTTATTTTTCGGCTTGTCTACAAGGAGACATCCCACTCAAATTTTCAAGAGCATATAGATTTTGAACATATGTGATATAGATATAGTTTTGAAAACATTTTGAAAATTTATTTGATTTGGATGACAAAATATTTTCAAGTTTGAAAGTGAAAACGGTTTTTCAAAATTCAAACTAGTTTTGTAAAAATTCAATTTCAATTAAACTTCCAAAAATCAAAACATTTTAATCTTACGCATCATGTTTATAATCATATGAAAAACATTTTTGCTCAAGAAAATTTTTCATTAGAGTTCTATAACTCATGGTAGTGGGGTTTGAAAATCCGGATTTCTAAAAAACTGGAGTTTCAGACAGCCGCGCACCTCGGAGTAAAGTCGCCATATCTGGCGGCTCCGATGTCCTTTTGAGCCGAAACCGGTGTCATTGGACAGAGTACAGACAGAGCTTTAATTTGATTCAAGAATCATTAAATTTCGATTTCTGAGCAGAGAGTTATGCCACTTTTAATGCGGGTTTACTCCAGCTCGAAGAAAAAGAAATAAATTAAAGCTTGGTCCTTTTTAGGTGCGAAAAAGAATCGAGTGTAACGGAACGTTTTAAGATGTTGTTTAAAGCTTTTATTTGTGTTTTATTAGCAGGGTAATAACATAGAATAAAAGAAATAACAACATGCATAAAACGATTCAAGTAAATAAACGAAACTAGAAAGACAATATAACTAGTCACAAAATTTTACTCGAAATTTCTCAAACCTTTAAAACACGTTTTTCAATATAAAAAATTAAAAACTTTTAGAACTGATTCTAATGTGTTTTAAAAACATCCCAAACTCATAGAAAATCAACATGCTTTTTAATTTAAAGACAAGAGCATTAAATTAAAAAAAAAATCTAAGATTACAATTCTAACTTGTCACAAAATTAGTAAACTTTCGAAAACGATTTTCAAGCTCATAATTTTAAATACATGTACATGCTAATCTTTGACCATAGCTCTGATACCATTTGTTGGAATCGATCTCGGGTTTGAGAAAATAATTAACGCTTCGGTAAGCGGCGGAATTTTAAAAATTTTCTTTTACAAGTAAAAACAGTTTTTACTAACCTAGACAAGAGAGCAAGTACATGTAATTAAAAACTATTATAAGCTAAGAAGTTTACTAACCTTTCTTGAAGCTTGATCTTTGAGAAGCTCTTAGAAAGTTGGCAACGCTCGTCTCCCCTCGCAGCACGTCTCTCTTTCTTTCCTCGGCACCTCGAGCAACCACGAAAATTTCTATCACTAAATCACTCGAAAAGAAGGAATCAGTGAGTGGGCACTTTTAAACACTACGACTTAAGAACAAGTCTCGAAGTCGCAGAGCTAAACACTAGGTCGAGTGAGGACCTAGGTGCCAAGACAAGAAAAATCGAAAATAAACTAGAGAGAGAGAGAAGAGGGGCGGCAACCACAAGTTCTAGAGAGAGAAGCTCTCAATCTCTAACTTATGTGGAATGAGAAAAATGAGAAGAATGAGGCTCCTATTTATAGGAGAGGTCTCACCTTCAATAAGGTAGTTTCCTCTTCTATAGAATATCACATATTCATGAGCCAATTTCCTCTTTTCCTCTATGATGCACTCGGCCAAGGTAGGCTTCATTAAGCCTTGGATTTGTTTCCTTTTTTGTTCCTTGCCTAGCTTCTTTCTCAACTTGGGCGCCTACCTCTTGTTTCCCTTAGAGGAAATTTGTTTCCTCTTTTTCTTTTGGCAAGTATCTTCATACATTTATGCACAAAATATTCTCTCTATCTCTTGGGTATGTTGGGCGCCTATAGCCTTCTAGAAAAGGCTTCTAGAAGCTTTTCCATTTGTTCATGACAACATGAAAAAGGCCCAATAAGAATTTTCAATAAAATTCTTATGAAATGAAATTAATTCACAAGGCCCAATGATCAAGTCATGGCCGAGTGAAACATGTCATAAAATGACCTTGTCAAAAATTTATTGACATTCATTTCATCCTTTGTCTCAAAAGACAAAAATACCCTTTCGACAATTTTCGTTCTTGTTTTGACTTAGCTTCCAGTTTAACAATTCCTATCGATGTGATTCGTGACAGTGACCTCATGGACCCAAATGAACAAAGCTTGAGCTAAACACTTGGACTCAAAAGTTCACAAACCTTTTCCAAGTTTAGCTTAATGCCAACTGACTCCACTAAAGAGCTGACACTGAAAATCTCTCGGTTCAAATGAATTTATTTTCTACTCAAGAATTCGACCTAATTATGATGAGCGGATCCACTGAATATTATCTATGTTTACCATTCATGAATGTCATCAGCTAGTCGGGATTTACTAAATTACCATTTTACCCTTCTAGCTGTTATTTCCTCAACTCCTTTGTCGCTTGTGAATAAGTTAGAAACAATGTATTGACGAGGAGCTAACAAGTCACATTGTTTCATCCAAAAGAGTCAGGACTCAATTTGGACACTGGCCAGTTCATTTATTCACACTCCAAGGAACAAAGCATGAGGTGACATACATTGCATTTCAGCAATCTTGTACATGAATTCCATATCTATGAGAACTTCACAAAGTTACTCATGACAGACTCACAACTTAGTACTTCACCAATAGGCCTTGTTCGGAATCACATAGTGAGTCCGAACTTTGACTTTCTCAAATGAGAATACTAAGGTGTGAAATGGCATGTCTCATTTCAGGATTAAGGTAAGCATGATGCAATTCATACATAGTGACTTCGAGACATAAGAGGTTAAATGGTTTGTTCTTATATTGTCTCTAGAAGTGCACTGGTCAATTCAGTACCTTCGGAAGATACCTAGAAGAACTATAGAGTCTCCAACTCTCAATGCCTCATAACCAGACATCATAGATTCTTCTAACAATCATACTGAGGTCAATAGTCCTTTGACCCTAAGATTGCGAATATATCGTTTTAAGCAAACTACGAAGAGTTTGTTCATGCAAATCTACATTTGTCTCTTCGTAAGTTGTTAAGTTTGTTTATGGACTAAAAGACTAAGGTTTTATCATAAAGCTTCAAACAAAGAAAGAATGAATGAACGTTTCAACTTTATTAATGAATAGATAGGCAATTACAAGCAAGAGTCTTCATGGGACTTTATTACATCAAATGTACAAAATAAAGACTACAACTCTTCTTGTGGGCACCATTGACAACACGTTGGTCGGCCGAGTTTGGGTCGTCCGCTGGCCGACCGAGTTGGGCCGGCCATTGGCCGGGTGGAACTTGGGTCGGCCGTTGGTTAGCCGGGTGAAGGTCGGACGAGCTATGGCCGTCCTGGAGGTGTCGTGATGGTCCTGGATCAGCCGGGGGTCAACCGGAACGTGGCGTGACGGTTTTGCCCTTGTTGGTTCGGACTGGTCAACAAAACTTCGCTTTCACGGTTCTTCGAACCGCGACGTATATTTACTTCTTTGCCCTTGTCAATCGTCGACAGGCCGACAACATTAGCCCCTCGAGTTTCTTGTCGAGCGTGGGTCGAGTGGAAACTCGGTAGTTGCGCCGATGCGCACACTTCGGACGAACACTCTCGAGTTTGTGAGTGCACCGTAGAGAGGCTTTAGTGCATCGCGAGGGACGGCTTTGGTGCTCGCGAGCGACGTCTTTGTGGCGTCACAAGGTATGGCTTTTTTGCGTCACGAGGGACGACTTTGGTGCGTCGCGACGGACCGCTTTTGTGCGTCGCGAGGGACTGATTTTCTGCGTCACGAGGGACGGCTTTTTTGCGTCGCGGGGGACGGCTTTTTTGCATCGCGAGGGAAGCGTCACGAGGGACGACTTTTGTGCGTCGTGAGGGACGGCTTTTTTACGTCGCGAGGGACAGCTTTTGTGCGTCATGATGGATGACTTTTGTGCGTCGCGAGGGACGGCTTTTGTGCGTCGCTATGGATGGCTTTTTTGTGTCACGAGGGACAACTTTGGTGCGTCGCGAGGGACGGCTTTTGTGCGTCGCGAAGGACGCGTCATGAGGGATGACTTTCGTGCGTCGTGAGGGACAGCTTTTGTGCGTCACGAGGGATGTCTTTTGTGCGTCGTGAGGGACGGCTTTTGTGCGTCGCTAGGGACGGCTTTTTTGCGTCACAAGGGTGACTTTAGTGCGTCGCGAGGGACGGATTTTGTGCGTCACGAGGGACGGCCTTGGTTGTCTTTCTTTTTACGTGTCTTATGTTCTCGACATACTATCGTAATCGATTCGCACGGTTTTGTTGATGCGCGTCTTATTTTCTCGATTTGCCGACGAAGACGTAATCGATTTGCACATCTTGTCGGTGCGCGGCTTATTTTCTCGATTTACCAATGAAGGCGTAATCGATTCGCACGTCTTGGCGGTGCGCGGCTTATTTTCTTGACTTACCAAAGAAGGCGTAATCGATTCACACGTCTTATCAGTGCGCAACTTATTTTCTCGACTTACCAATGAAGGGATAATCGATTCGCATGGCTTGGGCCTTGAGGGGCCTCGGTGCCACATTGCGTGACCAGGATTTCCGTGGATGGAGGCTAGACCAGTTTCGTTCGGCGGGCGCAGACCTTTGAAACCCATATGTGACTCGCTGCCTATTGGCGCACGAGCTGGGCGGCGAGCGTGACCATACCACCTCATGAGTGTGGCACCCTTGGGTGTGCGTGTTAGGTGAAAGGCGGGATTAGGTATAGACTTGATCCCCCGGCGAGTGTGGCACCTTAGTGCGCTGGTCGCGTTTTCGGGTTGAGTCTCTTGGGTCGAGTCTTGTGCCCTTGTGAGCGTGACGCCACGGCGCGCGTGTCACGTTTGGGGACTCAATTGGCCCATTCGTTCTCTCACGATAGCGTCGTAGAGAGAATTTTGGTGCGCCGTTAGGGGCAACTTAAGCACGTCGTTAGGGACGATTTTTCTGTTGCTTGTAGGAGAGCATGTAGATTGGTCATCGAGACTTGTGACTCTATCGCTGATTGGTGAGTCAAGAAGTCGTGCATGTTTGACATGAGGACTTGTGAGTCGACTCGAGGACTCGGAACTCAACTCGAGGAGTGAATTCCACTTGAGGAGTCATGTGTAGAGTCGGAACGAGGATTTATCAGTCGACTCGTGGACTCGGAACTCAACTCGAGGAGTTATGCGTAGAGTCAACGCGAGGACTAGTTAGTCGACTCGTGGACTCGGGACTCGACTCGAGGAGCAAACTCAACTCGAGGGGTTATGCACAAAGTCGACAAGAGGACTAGTCAGTCGACTGGTGGATCGGGACTTAACTCGAGGAGCGAACTCAACTCGAGGAGTTACGAGTAGGGTTGACACGAGGACCGGTCAGCCAACTCGTGTATGTAGATTATTTCTCTTCGGGACCTCCGGCCTAACCATCGGCCCCTTGATACTTCGTTATAATTTTGTTTTTGATTTTTAAGGTTTTCATTGAGTATTGTTCCCCATTAGCCCCCCGAGTTTCTTGTGTTTGCGAGATGAAGACCTAGAAACTCTCGTGTAGGGGATATACAATAATACGTGACAATGGGTAGAACAACTTTTTATTGCAATGAGAAGGTTGTTTATATCTTGCCTTGACATTTGGACTTTTCAGGAAGAAGAAAACTACATGTTTGAAATGAAACGGTCATAGAGTCGGGTAAGTTCAGGCATGAATTTAATGGTGAAAGCTATGCAAGTTGTGGCCGCAAGTGGTGGGAGCTTGTTCTTTAGTTGATGGACAATGTTCACCGTCTCATTGTCTTTATGCTCGAGGATTCTCCCCTTTCACAAGTCGGGCGCTCAGTCGGGGTTGTCATCTTGCTAGTGAATGCGATGAACTCTTTGAGATTCCCACCTCGAATCAGGGAATCAATTTGCTTCCTAAGCTGGTAGCGTTCCGTCATCGCGTGTCCGTGTTCTTGGTGATATTCGCATTGTTTGCTCCTGTCCCGCGTTGCGGGGTCCCTCTTCATTGGAGGCGAAGATACCAGCTTCTCTTTGTGTAAGCTCAGGATCCTGTCGGGTGTCGTGTTGAAAGGGACAAAGGATTGCTTCGGGGTCGGAGAAAGATGGTCATTAGGGACCTGACCATTTCTACGCCTCTTCCTTCGTGAGTCGGGACCGACGGCCGGTGCCATGAGTGTGGCAACGCGCTTTATGTTGGATACTCGATTAACAACGTTGGGCGGTTGGTGTCCCAAACAACTTCTCTTGCGTTCTCACGTTGGGTGTTGAGTTTTTCTCTCAAGTCACTCCCATGAGATTCCCTTCGGGAATTGAGGCGGTCTCTCAAGTCTCCGTTGGCCGTTCCTATCACCCCTAGCAAGGGTACGTCATTCAAGCGACGTCCTCGATGGGCGCCGTGACCATCGATGTCGTCATCTCTCCAGGGGTTTTTGACGTAAATTGTGAGCTCGGAGAATCCTTTTCGGGACCTTGAGATTGAGCGTCCTCGAATATTGCTCGATCTTTGATGCCTTGATGTGGTATCTCGAGGGTGTCCCCTCGAGGGCGCATGTGTGTGTTCACCCGACGATTTATGCCTTGACGCGGTTGCCTGAGGGTGTCCTCTTGAAGGTGTGCGTGCGCGCTCACTTTCGTGAATTGCGTGGTCGGGGTTTTTCTCATCGTGGTTGATGTCGTCCTCGATGCCGTAGCCGAGGAGGTCAGTGATGAGTGCACCATTCACCCCTGGCCGCTTGAGGAGTTCAGAGAGTCTCCAGACCGTGGCTTCACGGAGAGCGTCATTGGCGTTGCCGGCCGGTTCATGGATGGCTGGTTTGAGGGGCGGGCTCTCGTTGTCACGAGGCCCTTGTTCCCCAATCTGGTCTGCCAAGCTTCCCAAGGCGTATCTCGAGCTAGTCCCTCGGTCGGCCGCAGCAGTGACGGGCAATTGACTAATCTGTCGAGAGTTTTGCCGTTGAAGGTAGAAGAAGAGTAGTAGAGGGAATGCGTTGCCAAGGTCGGGAGATCCCCTCCTTCTAGCGCCAAAATGTTGTCGCTCGTTTTCGGACAACGATTTAGGAGCCTAAAGCGGTCAGACCCAAGGCCAGACCAAGTGGTCTCGCTTCGGCTCGAGCGTGTCGGACTTGGTATCCCAAGTCGTCCCTTAGCCGTCGATGGTGTTTGCCTCGTCCGTAGTTGGTCCAGGTCGGGAGATCCCCTCCTTCTAGCGCAAAAATATTGTCGCTCGTTTTCGGACAACTATTTAGGAGCCCAAAGCGATCAGACCCAAGGCCAAACAAAGTGGTCTCGCTTCGGCTCCAGCGTGTCGGACTTGGTATCCCAAGTCTTCCCTTAGCCGTCGATGGTGTTTGCCTCGTCTGTCGTTGGTCCAGGTCGGGAGATCCCCTCCTTCTAGCGCGAAAATATTGTCGCTTGTTTTCAGACAACTATTTAGGAGCCCAAAGCGATCAGACCCAAGGCATAACCAAGTGGTCTCGCTTCGGCTCCAGCGTGTCGGACTTGGTATCCCAAGTCGTCCCTTACCCGTCGATAGTGTTTGCCTCGTCCGTCGTTGGTCCTGCGAAATAAGGAAATGATGATCTACAAAGGGGATACAGAGGGGTGCCTCTGTTTACCTCTTCGACGCTCAACATTAGTAGGTTTGAGGTGGAATGTGGAGATTTTGGTGTTTAGAGGGCCGAAGCTTGAGAGAAACGAGTGAAGTACGAGTTCAGCAACGTTTTGGTACTCAATTTCGGATTACCTTTGGGAGAGGATGGACCTCTGTATTTATAGGCGACCAAGGGGTGTTTGGGGAACCCGTTGGCCGAGTGAAAGTGGGCCGGCCATTGGCCGGGTGAGGCTCGGCCGGCCAATGGCCCAGCGAAGGTGCTGGGACGGTCAATGGCCGGGTGAAGAGGTTTGGTCGGCCATTGGACGGGCGAAGAGGTTGATGGCAGGCCGAGTTGGGTCGTCCGTTGGCCAGCTGAGTTTGGGTCGTCCGTTGGCCGGCCGAGTTGGGTCGTCCGTTGGCCGACCGAGTTTGGGTCGTCCGTTGGCCGACCGAGTTAGGCCGTCCGTTGACCGGTCAAGTTTGGGTCGCCCGTTGGTTGGCCGAGTTGGGCCGTCCGTTGGCCGGCCGAGTTTGGGTCATCCGTTGGCCGGCCGAGTTGGGCCGTCCATTGGCCGGCCGAGTTTAGGTCGTCCGTTGGCCGGCCGAGTTGGGCCATCCCTTGACCGGCCAAGTTTTAGCCGTCCGCTGGCTGGCCGAATTTGGGTCGTCCGTTGGCCGGCGGAGTTGGGCCGTCCGTTGGCCGGCCGACTTGGGCCGTCTGTTGGCCGACGAGTTGGGCCGACCATTGGCCGGGCGGGACTTGGGCCGGCCGTTGGTCGGCCGGGAGAAGGCAGGACGGGCCTTGGCCGTCCGGGAGGTGTCGTGACGGTTCTCGACCGGCCGGGGGTCGGCCGAACGGGCCTTGACGAGCCGGGTGCCGGCCGGAACGTTGCGTAACGATTTTGCCCTTGTTGCTCCGGACTGGTCAACAAAACTTCGCTTTCACGGTTCTTCAAACCGCGACGTGTATTTACTTCTTTGCCCCTGTCGGTCGTCGATAGGCCGACAACAGTTATCGAATCGAAAGAAAAACATAATCATATATAATTTCATTCAAACCTCTAAATATTTAAAAGCATGAACGGATCAAACAAACAAGTAAAACAACTAGCTCTGATATCACTTGTTGGGAATTAAACCCCTATATATAATCATGCGGAAGAATTAATTACGCTATCTTAAGCTAATTAATATTGATTATATTCAAAACAAGATCTAGTTTTACGAGTTTGTACTATAAAGTTGGAGAAGCAATCAAGCAACTGATAAGAATAAAGGTTCGAGGAGACTTACGGGTTGGGCTCACAAACCGAATTCTTCAAGCCCTTTCAGATCCATCTTCATCAGCTTCGGGTCGTCGATGATGACACCGCAGTCTTCCGAAACGTAATCTCCTAGATAAACAAGACAACTGAGTGGGCAGCTTTCTTTATCTCACTTTGATCTCAAAACAATGGTGTTTTGGATCTCACCGTGTTTATGGGATTGGAATCACGGAAGTCTGAGGGGAAGGGAGGAGGCAAAAATTTCGACCATCCCTATGATAGGTTGGACGAATTTTTCCTCTATTTTTTTGGATGATTTTTGTTCCAACCTTAGACCCCCTATTTATACTGGTAGAGTGGAGAGGTTTTTGGAAACCCTAGTCTCTTGTTCTCACACGAAAATGAACAACGATTATATACCTCAGGCAGTTCGATCCAAGGCCGGACCAAGTGATCGCACCCTGGCCAACAGTGTGAACTCGAAAGTCTCGAGTTAGGCTTTCTTCGATCAACCCACCTCTCAGAGGAGGGAATGGGTGATGAGGAGGAGTGACTGTGCCTTTGTGTCGTAGGCTGCCTACGTACCCGTGTGTGGGATCAGGTCAGAACGTAGTTCAGGGCGTGTGAGACGCAGTATGAGGAGCGGAGCCTGGAGGAGAGGCGTACTCGACGAAGGAGACGGAGAGCGGAGTAGTTCTCGGCGACGTCTCAGAACTTCGAAGATCGCGGACGCGTCTAGCGTGTTAGACGCGTGGGGGATTCTCAGTGGAAAACCCTAGGAGCGTGCCCGACCACTAGGAGGCGTTCGTTCAGAGGGAGCGACGTCCGGGAGTCCCCGAGAGTGCCTCAGAACCTTTGAGAATGGAAGAAACTAGTAGAAGCGCTTCAGGCCAGAAGTGGCATCTAAAGATGCAGAGGAGAGCGATAATTCGAGCGTATCGATAGGAATGAATGGGATGGCTTCCCCTTCAGAAGTGGCATCTAGGGGCGCGCGCTCCGTCCAGCGGAGACGCGCAGCCTATACGCGGCGCACGACTCGCGGCGTGCGGGATGCTCCGCCCTACGCGCGGCGTGACCCTAGGAAGGCGCGGCGCGACCCTAGCCAGGCGCGGCGCGCCGTGTGCTGGGCGCGGCGCGCGCCTGGTTGCTTTTTCGTGGGCCTTCACGGCCTTTGTTCTATCGGGCCGTTTCAGGCTTCGAATATTGCGCTTGTTGCGTGAAATACGAAAGTATCTATCCGACGAGCGGGATTTAGTTCGAGGAGCGTGACTCGAGGCTCGACTTGAGGAGCGATGCTCAACTTGAGGAGACCGACCCGAGGCTCGACCCGAAAAGAATATCCCGTGGTTCCATCCGAGGAACGAAACTCGACTGGAGGAGAACAACTCGGCTCAAGGAGCAAAGCTAGACTTGAGGAGAGCGACCCGACACGAGGAGCGAAGCTGGACTCGATGGATCGAGAGTCTCGGCGTGATGGCTTGCCGACGACTCGTGAGGGAAGGCTTGCCACTCTTCATGACCTCCGGCCTGACCATCGGCCCCTTGAGCGGCGCGTCTTCTCGGCGTACCGGGTTTTCCCAAAACGACCGACAACATTAGTCCCCCAAGTTCGTCACTCGGGAGGTTCCTGGCGATGAACTTTAACTCCTTTAGGTTGTGTGTTTGATGAAACTTCATTCCAAAATCCTCACCGTCACCCATGCTTTTTATTTATTTATTTATTTTTTGCGTGACCGCGTGGCGCGCGCCCTAGATGGCACGGCGCGCGGTCCGTGCGCGGGGCTGACGCGTTTGCACGGGGAAATTCGACTTTTTGGACGTTTTTCCCTTCTTTTCCCTCTTGTGGGAGTAGGATTTGGACTCCTACCCCCGAAAGTACTATAAATAGTGGCTCACTCCTCTCATTCTCCCATTTTAATTTTTTCTCTCTTTCTCTACACTTTTTCTCTTTTCTACACTCTTGCATTATGGATATTCCTTCCCTCTTCTCAACTAAGGATCCCGAGATTGATTTCTCTCTCTTGTTTCAGGACTCTGAGCATGTAGAGGATGACCTCTTCGCGGGATTAGGGGAAGTTCCTTTGCACGTGGAGGAGAATCCAAGTGGAGTGGAGCAGTGGCTTGAAGTAGGCGAGACGGGCGCGACTACGCCTGTTCCTCAGCCTCGGGAGGAGTGCGCGCCGACTGGGCGTGACGCAGATGGGGGTGCCGATCACCCTACGTCCGGGGAAGTTGCACCTCGCCTCGTGATCAACTTGGTTGGCGAGGGCGCGCGTGACAAGCCCCGTTCCGACTCGCCAAAGTCTAACTTGGACGTTCATGGCATGCCGAGAGAAGTCGCCGATGCGGCCTTGTTGACTCCTATGGAATCGGTCTTCAACGAGATTGACTGCGTGGACGACTTTTGGCCCGAGTCAGAAGATCCCGGAGGCGACTCAAAGACATGTCCGGGGGCCGAGGGCCTCGCACCGGAGTGTCCCAAAGGGCCGCTGGCGACTACCGCGGCCGTATTGGAGGGTGGAGGCCCTTCCTTGGAGCTAGGAGGTGCTCAGCCCGAGACCCCTGACGTAGAAACGATAGTGTCGGCGAGGTCACTTTCCAGGACGGAGTGGTATCCCGAGGAAGGCTTTGCTGCTCTCGAGGGCTTCGATTGTTCGGGGGTCGATGTTTCGAGCTCGCTCACGTACCGAACATTCATCGGTCTTAGGGAGGCATTCGCCATTCCATCGTCCGTGGCGCTCCTCCGTCCCTTGCCGGAAGACCGTCCTTTTTTTCCACGCCGTGGATTTACAGCAGTTTCGATCGCGAGTCTGAACTGCGGGTTGCGGTTGCCGTTCCAACCCATCATTCAGCAGCTCCTCGCGCGATTGGGGGTGAATGCTTGTCATATGAGCCTTGCGTTTTACCGCATGCTTGGCGATGCACCACTCCGGTTTGGTCCCTTAACCGAGTTCTTCGCCGACACGGGAGCTGATGATCTCGACCTTGTGAAGGAGATCCGAGGAATGTCGGAGGCTCGGAAAGCTTGTGATCAATTCCGTTCGCCTGAGCTATTGGCGTCTACCGAATGGTTCCCGCCTTTTCCTCCTGGCCGTGACGACAGCCAACGGGCAGAGAGTACCCCCAGTGTCATGTCATCTCCTTCGAGCAGCGGTCTTCTAGGTATTCCGACGCTTGCTCTCTCTATTTTTGTCTTAGTTTAGACTTTTGACTTTGCTGTTTTTGTAGCTTCCTCGGCTAGGGCGAGGGCTCGGGCGCGCTTGGCAAAGGCTTCTTGAGACCCGAAGTCGTTGGCGGCAATCTGTTCCCGGATCGCGGCACGGAATGTTCGGGAGAAGTCCGATGCCGGTCATTTGGTGGAGAGTGGTCCTCGCGCTTCCTTGAAGCGACCCTCTTCCTCAGCTCTTCCGGATACGTCTTCGGACTCGAAGCGTGCGAACTCGATGATCCAGGTGGAGGCTGTGGAATGTTCCCAGGGGCTCGCGCAATCTTCGATGAAGATGTGGAAGAGCGTCGTGGCCAGCAGGGACGTGGAGTTCTTCCGCCACGGAATCTCCGACGTGCAGAGAGTAAGTTCCCTCTGCTTTATCCTCTCGCTTTGTTTTGCTAAGACCTTGTCTTTTGCTGACTTGTCTTTTTGTCCTCTCAGGTGCTTGCCCGTGCGACCCGGGGCGAAAAGATCCTTCACGACCTTATTCAACGCATGGGCATTGCCCAAGTAGAACTTGCTCAAGCGAAGTCTCAGCTGGCCCGTGCCGAGCGAGGTTCTCACTCAAAGCCAAAGTTTGCGAGTCTCCGCGAACAGCTTCAAGAGGCTCGAGTGGAGCTGAGAGTCCCCTGAGGCAAGTGCGACCGCACTCAGTCAGCGGTGGCGAAGATGGCTGAGGAGTTAGCGACGGAACGTCAAGCTCTTGAAGTGGCGACTCGATCGACGAAAGTTTTCTGGAGCGAGGCGCGGGACCTTTGACGCCAGTTGGAGTCGCGCACAAAAGAAGTGGGCATTCTCCAAAGTCAGCTTTCATCGAGCGAAGCTGCCCGTGTCCAAACGGAACAGCTTGCGTCCGACCTTCAAGACAACTTTGATATCGGGATCGAAGAGGCGAGGTATGCGGCGGCGGTGGAGGGTCGGGATGCTACTGCTACCGAGAATGTTTCTCGGGGGGTCACCTTCAAATTTTTCGACTCGTTGTTCCCACCGCTCGACGGGGCCGAACCCTTTGGTGACGATCCCGCCGAGTGAAAGTATTTTTATTCTTTTGTTATTTATTTATTATTTTTTTTCCGCGCAAGTGTTTAGCGCATGCTTTCTTTTAGGAATTTCCTTTCAGCCCACTTGCTTTAGCGCTCGCTTTCTAGGATTTTTGGGACAGTCGCCCTCTTTTTTATAAAACATTATTTTCCATTATGAACGTGTTTGCTCATTTTTGGTTATGGCGTGCTTTGTTAGACATGACTCTTATACCAACGGTCTTGGCAGTTCTTTTGTCTCATCAGGGTTTCACCTCAGATGCACCAATCGTTTGAATGGTTTACGTTCTATAAGCGTTTCAACTGCGAGTTAGTCATGCCATGTAGGCACCTTATGTGCGCCATGTAGGCGCCTTAATTGCGCCATGTAGGCGTCTTAAATGCGCCATGCAGGCGTCTTTGTTGTTCGCGCCTCGAGGGATGGCTTAGTTGTGCCATTTAGGCATCTTAGTTTCGCCATGTAGGCATCTTAGGTACGTCTCGAGGGACGACATGGTTGCGCCATGTAGGCGTCTTACGTGCGCCATGTAGGCGCCTTAGGTGCGTCCCTAAAGACAACTTGGTTGCGCCATGTAGGCGTCTTGGGTGCGCCATGTAGGCATCTTAGTTGCGCCATGTAGGCGTCTTAGTTACGTCTCGAGGGACGACTTTGTTGCGCCATGTAGGCGTCTTACGTGCGCCATGTAGGCGTCTTAGGTGCGTCTCGAGGGACGACTTGGTTGCGCCATGTAGGCGTCTTACGTGCGCCATGTAGGCGACTTAGTTGCGCCATGTAGGCATCTTAGGTGCGTCTCGAGGGACGACTTGGTTGCGCCATGTAGGCGTCTTACGTGCGCCATGTAGGCATCTTAGTTGTTGTTATCGATGGTGCCCACAAGAAGAGTTGTAGTCTTTATTTTGTACATTTGATGTAATAAAGTCTCATGAAGACTCTTGCTTGTAATTTCTTATTCATTGATAAAAAGTTGAAACATTCATTCATTCCTCCTTGTCTGAAGCTTTATGATAAAACATTAGTCTTTAGTCCACAAACAAACCTAACAACTTACGAAGAGACAAATGTAGATTTGCATGAACAAACTCTTCACATTTTGCTTAAACCGATATATTCGCAATCTAAGGGTCAAAGGACTATTGACCTCAGTACGATTGTTAGGAGAATCTATGATGTCTACTTATAGGGCATTGAGAGTTAGAGACTCTATAGTTCTTCTATGTATCTTCCGAAGGTACTGAATTGACCAGTGCACTTCTAGAGACAAAATAAGAACAAACTATTTAACCTCTTATGTCTCGAAGTCACTACGTATGAATTGCATCATGCTTACCTTAATCCTGAAATGAGACATGCCACTTCACAGCTTACGTATTCTCATTTGAGAAAGTCAGAGTTCGGACTCACTATGTGATTCCGAACAGGACCTATTGGTGAAGTACTAAGTTGTGAAGATGTCATGAGTAACTTTGTGAAGTTCTCATAGATATGGAATTCATGTACAAGATTGCTGAAATGCAATGTATATCACCTCATTCTTTGTTCCTTGGAGTGTGAATAAATGAACTGGCCAGTGTCCAAATTGAGTCTTGACTCTTTTGGATGAAATAATATGACTTGTTAGCTCCTCGTCAATACATTGTTTCTAACTTATTCACAAGCGACAAAGGAGTTGAGGAAATAATAGCTAGAAGGGTAAAATGGTAATTTCGTAAATCCCGACTAGCTGATGATATTCATGAAGGGTAAACATAGATAATATTCAGTGGATCCGCTCATCATAATTTGGTTGAATTCTTGAGTAGAAAATAAATTCATTTGAACCGAGAGATTTTCAGTGTCAACTCTTTATTGGAGTCAGTTGACATTAAGCTAAACTTGGAAAAGGTTTGTGAACTTTTAAGTCCAAGTGTTTAGCTTAAGCTTTGTTCATTTGGGTCCATTAGGTCACTGTCACGAATCACATCGAGTAGGAATAGTTAAACTAGAAGCTAAGTCAAAACAAAAACGAGACAAGTTTTACGAAAATTGTCAAAAGGGTATTTTTATCTTTTGAGACATAGGATGAAATGAATGTCAATAAATTTTTGACATGGTCATTTGATGACATACATCACTCGGCCAATATAAGTTTTATTGGGCCTTGTGTATTAATTTCATTTCATAAGAATTTTATTGAAAATTCTTAATGGGCCTTTTTCATGTTGCCATGAACAAATGAAGGAGCTTCTAAAAGCCCCTTCTAGATTGAATATGGGCACCTACTACCCAAGGGAAAGAGAGAATATTTTGTGCATAAATGTATCAAGATACTTGCCAAAAGAAAAAGAGGAAACAAATTTCCTATGCATGGCATAAAGAATTTCGGCAAACTAGAGAAAGGAACAAAATAGGAAACAAATCAAGGCTTCTAGAAGACCTTGTTTGGCCGAGTATCTCAAGTGGGAAAAGGGGAAATTGGCTCAAGAATATGTGATATTCTATAGAAGAGGAAACTACCTTATTGAAGGTAAGACCTCTCCTATAAATAGGAGCCTCATTCTCCTCATGTCAATCATCCAAAGTTTTAGAGATTGAGAGCTTCTCTCTCTAGACTTGGCCGCCCCTCTTCTCTCTCTCTCTCTATTCAAATTCGTTTTTATTATTTTGGCACCTAGGTCCTCATTTGACCTAGTGTTTAGCTCTTCGACTTCAAGACTCGTTCTTAAGTCGTAGTGTTTAAAAAGTGCCCACACACTAATTCCTTTTCTCTCGAGTGATTTAGTGATAGAAACTTTCGTGGTTGCTCGAGTTGCCGAGGAAGGAAGAGAGACGTGCTGCGAAGGGAGACGAACGTTGCAACCTTTTCCAAAAGCTTCTCAACGTTCAAGCTTCTAAAAAGGTTAGTAATCTTTTATGCTCATATTAGTTTTTATTTACATGTGCTTGCTCTTTGTCTAGGTTAGTAAAATTTATTTTACTTGTTAAAAGAAAATTTTTAAAATTCCGCCACTTACCGAAGCGTTAAACTTTTTCTTAAACCCTAGATCAATTCCAACAAATGGTATCAGAGCTATGGTCAAAGATATGCATGTACATGTATTTAAAATTATGAGCTTGAAAATCGTTTTCGAAAGTTTACTAATTTTGTGACAAGTTAGAATTGTTTTCTTAGATTTGTTTTTAATTTATTGTTCTTGCCTTTAAATTAAAAATCATGTTGTTTTTCTATGAGTATGAGATGATATTAAAACACATTAGAATCAGTTCTAAAAGTTTTTATTTTTTTATATTGAAAAACGTGTTTTTAAGTTTGAGAAAATTTCGAGTAAATTTTGTGACTAGTTATATTGTCTTGCTAGTTTCTTTTATTTACTTGAATCGTTTTATGCTTGTTGTTATTTCTTTTATACCATGTTATTACCTTGCTAATAAAACACAAATAAAAGCTTTAGCAACTTCCTAAAACGTTCCGTTACACTCGATTCTTTTTCGCACCTAAAAAGACCGAACTTTAATTATTTCTTTTTCTTCGAGCTAGAGTAAAACCCGCAGTAAATGTGGCATAACTCTCTGCTTAGAAATCGAATTTAATGATTCTTGAATCAAATTAAAGGTCTGTATGTCGTCTTTCCAATGCCATCGGTTTTAGGTCAAAAGGACATCGGAGCCGTCAGTTATGGTGATTTTACTCCGAGGTGCGCGGCTGTTCCGAATGTCCAGGTTTTTCGAAATACGGATTTTCAGCCCCACTACCATGAGTCAAGAACTCTAATGAGAAAATTTTCTTGAGAAAAAATGTTTTTCATAAGATTATAAACATGATGTGAAAGATTAAAATGTTTTAATTTTTGAAAGTTTAATTGAAATTGAATTTTTAGAAAACTAGTTTGAATTTTGAAAAACCGTTTTCATTTTCAAACTTGAAAATATTTATTCATCCAAATCAAATAAGTTTTCAAAATGTTTTCAAAACTATATCTATATCACATATGTTCAAAATCTATATGCTCTTGAAAATTTGAGTGGGAGGTCTCCTTGTAGACAAGCCGAAAAATAAAAAGATGTGTAATATCAAACTTTCAAGTGTTCGAGTGAGTTGAAGTTCACACTTCCCTCATGCACTTTCCCGAAATAGAAAATAGGAAAAGATCCGAGTAAGTCCCTTGTGCCTTTATGCACTAACACTGCTCTGAACATGAAAATCTAGGATTCTCTTCTAGTTGTCCGCTATGTCGCTCTCTAACTAGGAAATCTGTTTCCGAACTTATAAGAGTCGATGAACCAACTCAAAAAACTAAGTGGGAGGGTTATATTTGTTGTTTGTAACCCACGATCCCCAACACTAATGAAAGAAGCAATTCCGCCGCTTACCGAAGCGTTAAACTTTTTCTTAAACCCCAGATCAATTCCAACAGTTGCGCCATATAGGCGTCTTAGGTGCGCCTCGAGGGACGACTTGGTTGCGCCATGTAGGCATCTTACGTGCGCCATGTAGGCGTCTTAGTCGCGCCATGTCGGCATCTTAGGTGCGTCTCGAGGGACAACTTGGTTGCGCCATGTAGGCGTCTTAGTCGCGCCATGTCGGCGTCTTAGGTGCGTCTCGAGGGACAACTTGGTTGCGCCATGTAGGCGTCTTACGTGCGCCATGTAGGCGTCTTAGTTGCGCCATGTAGGCATCTTAGGTGCGTCTCGAGGGACGACTTGGTTGCGCCATGTAGGCGTCATACGTGCGCCATGTACGCATCTTAGTTGCGCCATGTAGGCATCTTAGGTGCGTCTCGAGGGACGACTTGGTTGTGCCATGTAGGCGCCTTACGTGCGCCATGTAGGCGTCTTAGTTGCGCCATGTAGGCGTCTTAGGTGCGTCTCGAGGGACGACTTGGTTGCGCCATGTAGGCGTCTTATGTGCACCATATAGGCGTCTTAGGTGCGTCTCGAGGGGCGACTTGGTTGCGCCATGTAGATGTCTTACGTGCGCCATGTAGGCGTCTTAGTCGCGCCATGTAGGCGTCTTAGGTGCGTCTCGAGGGACGACTTGGTTGCGCCATGTATGTGTCTTATGTGCGAAATGTAGGCGTCTTAGCGTCCTCGTTCCCGTTTGTGTTCGGGTTGAGACTTAAATTTTTTTTTTGGTGGAGCGGGTTTTCTTGAGGTTTCCTTACTGTTACTAGCCCCCCGAGTTTTTGGGTTATAAATTTTACTTTTGATAACCGGAAAACTTGTATAAAAATTGATTTTGAAAGGGAAATCTTGAACTTTATTACGATTGCGAAAAATTTAAAATCCTAAAACATTGGCTCGTCGGGCTTATTGAAAATGGGAAATTAAAACAATAAAAAGGGGAGGTTGCTAGCTACTGGTAGTACTCCCTCAAGTGTTCCGCATTTCACAGGTGACGGATCGGAGTTCCGTCCTTGTGCTCGATGTAGTATGTTCCGTCATGAATGTTTGCGAACTCTGTAAGGGCCTTCCCAGTTTGGGCCTAGGACGCCGGTGCCTTCTACTTGCGTATTCTGAAATACCCGCCTGAGTACGAGGCTCCCGACGGCAAAGGTTTGCCTTCCGGTCTTGGAGTTGTAGTATTTTTCAACCTGGCGCTTCTATGCAGCGAGGCGGTTGAGTGCTTCTCACCTCTTTTCGTCGATTAAGTCCAACTCCAGGGGCATGGCCTCGTCGTTGTTTGCTTCGTCGAATGTATCGACTCCGAATGTGGGGATCTCGGTTTCGATTGGAACCACGGCTTCAATCCCATAGGCAAGGGAGAATGGCGTATCACCGGTGGCATTTCGGGCGGTCGTTCGGTAAGCCCACAAGACGAACGGTAGCTCTTCGGCCCAAGCGCCTTTTTTGTCTTCGAGCTTCTTCTTAAGATTGCTCTTAATAGTCTTGTTGACTGCTTCGACCTGTCCGTTGGCCTGAGGATGACGCGGCGAGGAGAATGTCTTACTAATCTTTAGTTGATCGCAGCTATCTCTTACTCGCGCGTTATCGAATTGTGTGCCATTGTCGGTCACAATCGAGGCGGGGATACCGTGCCTACATATGATGCTTTTCCAGATGAAGTTCGTTGTGTTCGCTTCAGTTATTCTGGCGAGCGGTTCGGTCTCTACCCACTTAGTGAAATAGTCTATGGCAACTATGGCGTACTCGTACTGTCTTGGAGCTCTAGGGAGCTTGCCAATGATGTCCACACCCCACTTAGCGAAGGGGCGCGGGACGATGATGCTCCTTAATGGGGTAGGCGGCTGTCGTGGGATTTCGGAGAAGCGTTGGCACTTGTCGCAGCGCCTTGCCCAATCACAAGCATCTCTCTTCATGGTAGGCCATAAATAGCCTTGCTTAAGCGCTTGGTGTTTAGAGGCCGAGACTTGATTGAAACGAGCAAGGTACGAGTTCGACAGCGTTTCAGTACTCAAATTCGGATTACCTGGACCAAGGGAGGGACCTCGATTTTTATAGGCGACCAAGGGGCGTTTTGGGCAACCCCTTGGCCGAGGATATCCTTGGCTCGGCCATTGGCCGAGGCTGGCCCTTGGGCCGGCCAATGGCTGAGGCTATTTGGGCCGGCCATTGGCTGAGGCTGGCCCTAGGGCCGGCCAATGGCCGAGGATAGCCTTGGCTCGGCCATTGGCCGAGGCTGGCCCTTGGGCTGGCCAATGGCCGAGGCTAGCCCTAGGGCCGGCCAATGGGCGGGGTTAGATGGACTCGGCCATTGGCCGAGGATGGCCCTTGGGCCGGCCAATGGCCGAGGCTATTTGGGCTGGCCATTGGCCGAGGCTCGCCCTAGGGCCGGCCAATGGTCGGGGTTAACTTGACTCGGCCATTGGCCGAGGCTGGCCCTTGGGCCGGCCAATGGCTAAGGCTATTTGGGCCGGCCATTGGCCGAGGCTGGCCCTAGGGCCGGCCAATGGCCGGGGTTAGCTTGGCTCGGCCATTGGCCGAAGAATGGCCGAGGCCGATTGGGCCGGCCGTTCGCCGAGGCTGGCCCTAGGGCCGGCCAATGGCCGGAGCAAGCTGTCGAGACACGTTCGACGCCGCTTTGCCATCGTTCAGCCACGATCGGGGTCGGGCCGTTAACATTAGCCCCCCGAGTTTCCGATGAACACTCTCGAGTTCGCGAGTGCGTCGCAGAAAGGTTTTTAACGCATCGCGAGGGGTGGCTTTGGTTCGTCACGAGGGACGACTTCCGTGCGTCGCAGGGGACGGGTTTTTCGCGTCGCGAGGGACGATCTTTGCGTGTCGCGAGGGACGGCTTTTGTGCGTCGCGAGGGGCGGCTTTTGTGCGTCGTGAACGACGGCTTTTGTGCGTCGCGAGGGACGGCTTTATTGTGCGCGGCTTATTTTCTCGACCTACCAATGAAGGCGTGATCGATTTGCACGGCTTTGTTGATGGTGCGCGGCTTATTTTCTCGACTTACCTATGAAGGCGTAATCGATTCGCACGTCTTGATGGTGCGTGGCTTATTTTCTCGACTTACCAATGAAGGCGTAATCGATTCGCATGTCTTGATGGTGCGTGGCTTATTTTCTCGACCTACCAGTGAATGCGTGATCGATTTGCACGGCTTGGGCCTCGGGGGGCCTTGGTGTCACGTTGGTGTGAACGGGTTTTCCGTGGACGCTGGCTAGACCAGTTACGTCCGGCGGGCGCAGGCCTTCGAAACCCATTTGTAACTCGCTGCCTATTGGCCCACGAGCTAGGCGGCTAGCGTGGTGCCACATTTGTGTGACCAGGTTTCCCGTGGACGCTGGCTAGACCAGGTACGTCCGGCGGACGCAAGCCTTTGAAACCCATTTTTGACTCGCTGCCTATCGGCGCACGAGCTGGGCGGCGAGCGCGGTGCCACATTTGTGTGGCCAGGTTTCCCGTGGACGTTGGCTAGACCAAGTACGTCCGGCGGACGCAAGCCTTTGAAATCCATTTGTGACTCGCTGCCTATCGGCGCACGAGCTTGGCGGCGAGCGCGGTGCCACATTTGTGTGGCCAGAATTCCCGTGGACGCTGGCTAGACCAGGACGTCCGGCGGACACAAGCCTTTGAAACCCATTTGTGACTCGTTGCCTACTGGCGCACGAGCTGGGCGGCGAGCGCGGTGCCACATTTTTGTGGCCGTTCCACCTCACGCGCGTGGCACCCTTGGGTGCGCGTGTTGTGTGATAGGTGGGGTTAGGTATAGACTTGATCCCCCGGCGAGTGTGGCACCTTAGTGCACTGGTCGCATTTTCGGGTTGAGTCTCTTGGGTCGAGTCTTGTTCCCTTGTGAATGCGACGCCATGGCACGTGCGTCACGTTTGGGGACTCAATTGGCCCATTCTTTCTCTCACGAGAGCGTCGTGGAGCGAATTTTGGTTAACCGTTTAGGGGCAATTTTTGTTGCTTGTGTGAGAGCATTTAGATTTATCATTGAATCTTGTGAGTCTATCGTTGACTGCTGACTCAAGAAGTTGTAGATTTTTGACACGAGGGCTTTCAAGTTGATTCGTGGGTTTTGGGACTCAACTTGAGGAATAGACTCGACTCGAGGAATTACACGTAAGGTCGACTCGAGGGCCAGTAAGGTGTAGAGCTGGCACGAAGACTTATCAGTCGACTCGTGGACTCAGACTATCCTCGAGGAGTGATCTCAACTCGAGGAGTCATGTAGGGTCGATACGAGGAGTAGTTAGTCGACTCGTGGACCCAGACCTTTCCTCGAGGAGTGATCTCAACTCGAGGAGTCGTGTGCAAAGTCGGCACGAAGAGTCATCAGTCGACTCGTGGACTCGGAACTCAACTCGAGGAGTCGTGTGCAGAGTCGGCACGAGGAGTCATCCGTCTACTCGTGGACCCGGAACTCAACTCAAGGATTGAACTCAACCCGAGGAGTGAACACAACTCAAGGAGTGATGTGCAGAGTCGGCACGAGGAGTCATCAGTCGACTCGTGGACTCGGAACTCAACTCGAGGAGTCGTGTGCAGAGTCGGCACGAGGAGTCATCAGTCGACTCGTGGTCCCGGAACTTAACTCGAGGATCGAACTCAACCCGAGGAGTGATGTGTAGAGTCGGCACGAGGAGTCATCAGTCAACTCGTGGACTCGGAACTCAACTCGAGGAGTCGTGTGCAGAGTCGGCACAAGGAGTCATCAGTCGACTCGTGGACCAGGAACTCAACTCGAGGATTGAACTCAACCCGAGGAGTGAACTCAACTCGAGGAGTGATGTGCAGAGTCGGCATGAGGAGTCATCAGTCGACTCGTGGTCTCGGTACTCGACACGAGGAGTGGACTCAACTAGTGGAGAAATGTAGAGTTGGCACGAGGAGTAGCTAGTCCACTCGTGGACTCGGTACTCAACTCGAGGAATGAACTCAACTCGAGGAGAAATGTAGAGTCGGCACGAGGAGTGGCTTGTCGACTCGTGGACTCGGTACTCGACTCGAGGAATGAACTTAACTCGAGGAGAAATGTAGAGTCGGCACGAGGAGTAGCTAGTCGACTCGTGGATTCGGTACTCGACTCGAGGAATGAACTCAACTCGAGGAGAAATGTAGAGTCGGCACGAGGAGTAGCTTGTCAACTCGTGGACTCGGTACTTGACTCGAGGAGTGAACTCAACTCGAGGAGAAATTTGTAGACCGTCTCTCTCTGGGACCTTCGGCCTAACCATCGGCCCCTTGAGACTTTGTTATACTTTTATTTTTTTGTTTTTAAGTTGTTTTGATGAGTATTGTTTCCTATTAGCCCCCCGAGTTTCTTGTGTTTGTGAGACGAAGGCCAAGAAACTCTCGCGTCGGAGGCATATAATAGTATGTGACAATGGGTAGGACAACTTTCATTGCAACAAGGAGGGTTTTACAGCTTGCCTTGGTAATTGGCCTTTTTAGGGAAATTAAAATTACACGTTTGAAATAAAATGACAATAAGTTCAAGCGTGAATTCAATGACGAAAGTTGTGTCGGTCGTGGCCGTGAATGCTAGGCACGTGTTAGACAGTGCTCATCATCTCATTGTCTTTGTGCTAGAGAATTCTCCCTTTTGACAAGTCGGTTTCTCGGTCGAGGTCACCTTGCTAGTGAATGTGACGAACTCTTTGAGATGCCCACCTCGGATCAGGGAATCAATTCGCTTCCTAAGCTGGTAGCATTCGGTCATCACGTGTCCGTGATCTCGGTGATATTCGCATTGCTTGCTTCTGTCCCTCGTCGCGGGGTCCGTCTTTAACGGGAGCGGAGATCCTAGCTTCTCCTTATGTAAGCTCAGGATCCGGTCGGGCGTTGTGTTGAGTGGGACGAAGGATTGCTTCGGGGCTGGAGAAGGGTGGTCATTAGGGACTCGACCGTTTCTACGCCTCTTCCTTCGCGAGCCGAGACCGGTGACCGGTGCCATGAGTGTGGCGGCGCGCTTCTTGTTGGATGCGCGGTCAGCAACGTTGGGTGGTTGATGTCCCAAGACGAATTCTCTCTCGATCCTGCGTTGGGCGTTGATTTTTTCTCTCAAGTCGCTCCCATGAGATTCCCTTCGGGAATTGAGGCGATCTCTCAAGTCTCCGGTGGCCGTCCCTATCACTTTAGGCGAGGATACATCATTCGAGTGACGTCCTCGACAGACGCCATGGCCATTGACGTCGTCATCTCCCCGGGGGTTTTGGACGCGGATGGTGAGCTTCGAGCGTCCCTTTCGGGACCTAGAGGTCAAGCGTCCCCGAGCATTACTCGACACTTGACGCCTTGACGTGGCTGCCCGAGGGTGTCCCCTCGAGGGCGCGTGAGCGTGCTCATTAGAAAGTTGACGTCTCGACGCGGTCGCCCGAGGGTGTCCCCTTGGAAGCGTGCGTGTGCGTCCCCTTTCGTGAATAGCGTGGTGGATTCCTGATTTTGTCACATAGTCGTGGTCCTTCTCGTCGTGGTTGGCGTCGTCCTCGATGCCATGGCCGAGGAGATCGGTGATGAGTGCGCCATCGACGCCGGGACGGTTTAGGAGCTCGACGAGCCCTCGAGCCGTGTCCTCTCGGACCGCAGCCTCGGGGTCATTCGACGAGTCTTGGGGCTGGCTCTCGTTGTCACGAGGTCGACCTCCTAGACGGTGCGCGAGGCTTCGGAGGCCGTATCTCGAGCTCGTCGCTCGGTCGGCCACGGAGGTGACGGGCAATTGACTCATCTATCGAGAGTTTTGCCGTTGAAGGATGAAGAAGAGTGGTAGAGGGAATGCGTCACCAAGGTCTAGAGATCCCGTCCTTCTAGCGCCAAAATGTTGTCGCTGTTTTTCGGACAACTATTTAGAAGCCCCAAACGGTTCGACCCAAGGCTGGACCAAGTGGTCCCGTTCGGGCTTGAGCGTGTCGGACTTGGTATCCCAAGTCGTCCCTTAGCCGTAGATGAAGCTCACCTCGTCTCGGTACCTGAAAAGCAGCGGAGAGGGCGTGAACTACAAAGGGGAAACAGAGGGGTTGCCCATGTTTACCTCTCCGACGCTCAACATTAGTAGGGTTGAGGTAGATTGTAGAGAGTTTAGGTGTTTAGAGGCCAAGACTTGAGAGAAACGAGCGAGGTACGAGTTCGACAGCGTTTCAGTACTCAAATTCGGATTACCTGGACCAAGGGAGGGACCTCGGTTTTTATAGGCGACCAAGGGGCGTTTTGGGCAACCCATTGGCCGAGGATATCCTTGGCTCGGCCATTGGCCGAGGCTGGCCCTTGGGCCGGCCAATGGCCGAGGCTATTTGGGCCTGCTATTGGCCGAGGCTGGCCCTAGGGCCGGCGAATGGCCGAGGATAGCCTTGGCTCGGCCATTGGCCGAGGCTGGCCCTTGGGCCGGCCAATGGCCGAGGCTATTTGGGCCGGCCATTAGCCGAGGCTGGCCCTAGGGTCGGCCAATGGCCGGGGTTAGCTTGACTCGACCATTGGCCGAGGCTGGCCCTTGTGCCGGCCAATGGCCGAGGCTATTTGGGCCGGCCATTGGCCGAGGCTGGCCCTAGGGCCGGCCAATGGGCGGGGTTAGCTGGACTCGGCCATTGGCCGAGGCTGGCCCTTGGGCCGGCCAATGGCCGAGGCTATTTGGGCCGGCCATTGGCCAAGGCTGGCCCTAGGGCCGGCCAATGGGCGGGGTTAGCTGGACTCGGCCATTGGCCGAGGCTGGCCCTTGGGCCGGCCAATGGCCGAGGCTATTTGGGCCGGCCATTGGCCGAGGCTAGCCCTAGGGCCGGCCAATGGCCGGGGTTAGCTTGGCTCGGCCATTGGCCGAGGCTGGCCCTTGGGCCTGGCCAATGGCCGAGGCCGATTGGTCCGGCCGTTGGCCGAGGCTGGCCCTAGGGCCAGCCAATGGCCGGGGCAAGCTGTCGAGATGCGTTCGACGCCGCTTCGCCATCGTTCGGCCACGATCAGGGTCGGGCCGATAATAGGGTCCATCCAAGTAGGCTGAGACGCGATCTCTATAGTTCCGACTTCATTTCGAGAGACGGATGGCTGTGGGAGAAATTTGACGGGCACGGTCCCCAACCCGTCTTCGTCGATGCCAGATCCGAGGCGAGCAAGCGCATCAGCCTCTGAATTTTGCTCTCGCGGGATTTGACGAATCTCGATCCAAGAGAAGGCATCGAGTTTGGAGTTTGTCTTTGCCAGATATGCAACCATGTTAGGTTCCTTGGCAGTATAATCTCCTTTAACCTGGTTTACGATCAACTGCGAGTCGCAGTGTATTCGCAGGTTCCCTGATCCGAGCTTTTGTGCTAGCTCTATCCCTACAATGAGAGCTTCATACTCGGCCTCATTATTGGAGGGTTGGAGCCGTCGTGGAGGGCGTATCGCAACTTTTCCCTGTCGGGGATAATTAAAATTATTTCGACGCCAGCCCCCCAGGCATTAGATGCTCCGTCTACGTATAACTCCCAAATGGGACCCATTGGGTCGACCTTTCTTTTCCGAGTCATCGTGTTATCGGTTAGGTCATTTTATGCTCTTCCCATATCAGGAGTGTAGGAGAATTCTGCCACAAAGTCAGCTAAGGCCTGACCCTTTATAGCCGCTCTTGGGTGGAACTCAATCCCATACTCGCTCAATTCCTGGGACCAGATCGCGATGCGAGTCGATGTTCCCTGTTGAAGAGCCTTACCGATCGGATGCTCAATTCGCACCGCGATTGGGTGAGTTTGGAAATATGGGCGCAGCTTTTTGGTTGGCGTTATGAGAGCCAGAGAAAGTTTCTCTATCTTGGTGTAGCGTGTTTCCGCGTCAAGTAAGGCTTTGCTCACGTAGTAGACCGGCCATTGGACATTATCTTCTTCGCGGACAAGTACAACGCTTACGGCTCTTTCAGAGATGGTGAGATACACATATAGCACCTCGCCCTCTTTTTGGTTTAGATGTTGGAATAGATCTAGGGTTTAAGAAAAAGTTTAACGCTTCGTTAAGCGGCGGAATTTTAAAAATTTTCTTTTTCAAGTAAAAACAGTTTTTACTAACCTAGACAAAGTGCAAGCACATGTAAATAAAACTAATATGAGCATAATAAATTTACTAACCTCTTTAGAAGCTTGAACGTTGATGAGCCTTCGGAAGGTTGATAACGTCCGTCTCCCTCGCAGCACGTCTCTCTTTCTTTCCTCGGCGACTCGAGCAACCACGAAAGTTTCTATCACTAAATTACTCGAAATAAAAGGAATTAGTGAGTGGGCACTTTTAAACACTACGAATTAAGAACGAGTCTTGAAGTCGCAGAGCTAAACTCTAGGTCAAATGAGGACCTAGGTGCCAAAACAATAAAACGAAATTTAATATAGAGAGAGAGAGAGAGGATCGGCCAAGCTAAAGAGAGAAGCTCTCAAATCTCTAGGAACTTGGGATGAATGAAATGTGTGGAATGAGGCTCCTATTTATAGGAGAGGTCTCACATTCAATATGTTAGTTTCCTCTTCTATAGAATATCACATATTCATGAGCAAATATTGCCCATTTCCCTCTTATTCCACACGGCCAAGGCAGCCTTCTAGAAGGCTTGGATTTGTTTCTTTTTTTGTTCATTGCCTTGCCTTTTGTCTACTTTGCCGATTCCCTTAGCACATGTGTGGGAAATTTGTTTCCTCTTTTTCTTTTGGCAAGTATCTTGATACATTTATGCACAAAATATTCCCTCTTTCTCTTGGGTAGTAGGCGCCCAACATGTCTCTAGAAGGAGCTTCTAGAATCTTCTTCATTTGTTCATGACAACATGAGAAAGGCCCATTAAGAATTTTCAATAAAATTCTTATGAAATGAAATTAATCCACAAGGCCCAATGATCAAGTCATGGCCGAGTATTATTAAGTCATCAAATGACCTTGTCAAAAAAATTTATTGACATTCATTTCATGCTATGTCTCAAAAGACAAAAATACCCTTTTGACAATTTTCGTTTTGTTTTGACTTAGCTTCCAGTTTAACTATTCATAATCGATGTGATTCGTGACAGTGACCTCATGGATCCAAATGAACAAAGCTTGAGCTAAAAATACTTGGACTCAAAAGTTCACAAACCTTTTCCAAGTTTAGCTTAATGTCAACTGACTACACTAAAGAGTTGACACTGAAAATCTCCCGGTTCAAATGAATTTATTTTCTACTCAAGAATTCAACCTAATTGTAATGAGTGGATCCACAGAATATTATCATGTTTACCCTTCATGAATATCATCAGCTAGTCGGGATTTACAAAATTACCATTTTACCCTTCTAGATGTTATTTCCTCAACTCCTTTGTCGTTTGTGAATAAGTTAGAAACAATGTATTGACCAGGAGCTAACAAGTGACATTGTTTCATCCAAAAGATTCAAGACTCAATTTGGACACTGGCCAGTTCATTTATTCACACTCCAAGGAACAAAGCATGAGGTGATATACATTGCATTTCAGCAATCTTGTACATGAATTCCATATCTATGAGAACTTCACAAAGTTACTCATGACATTCTCACAACTTAGTACTTCACAAATACGCCTTGTTCGGAATCACATAGTGAGTCCGAACTCTGACTTTCTCAAATGAGAATACTAAGGTGTGAAATGACATGTCTCATTTCAGGATTAAGGTAAGCACGATGCAATTCATACGTAGTGACTCCGAGACATAAGAGGTTAAATGGTTTGTTCTTATCTTGTCTCTAGAAGTGCACTGGTCAATTCAGTACCTTCGGAAGATACGTAGAAGAACTATATAGTCTCCAACTCTCAATGCCTCATAACCAGACATCATAGATTCTTCTAACAATCATACTGGGGTCAATAGTCCTTTGACCCTTAGATTGCGAATATATCATTATAAGCAAACTACGAAGAGTTTGTTCATGCAAATCTACATTTGTCTCTTCGTAAGTTGTTCAGTTTGTTTATGCACTAAATACTAATGTTTTATCATAAAGCTTCAAACAGACAAGGAAGAATGAATGAACGTTTCAACTTTTTATTAATGAATAAGCAATTACAAGCAAGAGTCTTCATGAGACTTTATTACATCAAATGTACAATATAAAGACTACAACTCTTCTTGTGGGCACCATTGACAACAAACTCCCACTTGACTCAAAGAAGATGTGTGTAGTCGTTCATGCCTAATCCTTCTCGATGTTGGTCGAAGACCTTGTTCGCTAGGGCCTTGGTGAATGGATCTACTAGAGATCTACTTCACCTCTACGTCTTCGCGCTGCGCGATCTCTCGAATCAAATGGTATTTCCTCGCAATATGTTTAGAGCGCTTATGGCTTCGATGTTCCTTTGAGTTAGCGACGCCCCACTATTATCACAATAAAGGGCCATGGGCTCGTCGACGTTTGGAACAACTTCCAAATACTTAAGGAATTTTCTAAGCCATACAGCCTCTTTGGATGCTTCACAAGTTGCCACATATTTTGCTTCCATTGTGGAGTCAGCAATGCAAGATTGCCTAATACTTCTCCACACAACAGCTCCACCATTAAGGATGAACACAGATCCCGAAGTGGATTTCCTAGAATCCTTATCTGCTTGAAAATCGGAGTCGGTATATCCCGTCATAGTCAGGTCAGTACCTGAGTATGTAGGCATGAAGTTCCTAGTTCTTCGAAGATACTTAAGAACATGCTTAACAGCAATCCAGTGCTCGTGTCCAGGGTTGGATTGGAAACGGCTAACTACGCCAACGGCGAAACAGATGTTAGGTCTAGTGCAAAGCATAGCATACATGAGGCTTCCCATGGCAGAGGCGTAAGGAATTTTCCTCATGTCTTCAATCTCTTGTGCAGTCTTGGGAGACTAGTCCTTAGAGAGTGAAACTCCATGCCTAAAGGGTGCTTTGCCCTTCTTGGAGTCTTGCATCGAGAAGCGATCCATCACCTTATCAATATAAGATGCTTGAGAGAGCGACAGTGTCCGGTTTTTCCTATCTCAAAAGATTTGGATCCCCAGAATGTACACGGCTTCTCCTAGATTCTTCATATCGAATTGCTTTGATAACCAGACCTTAACCTCAGATAACTTACCCGCGTCATTACCAATGAGTAGTATATCATCGACATATAGTACCAGAAACACAACTTTGCCTTCGGTTATTAACTTGTAAACATATGGCTCATCTATTGACTGTTCAAAGCCGAAGCTCTTTACAGTTTCATCGAATCTAATATTCCATGACCTAGATGCTTGCTTTAGTCCATAAATGGATTTAAGAAACTCACAAACCTTGGTCTCTTGACCTTCTTCCACGAAACCGTCTGGTTGAGTCATGTAAATGCGCTCGTCAAGATTGCCATTCAGGAAGGCTGTCTTGACATCCATTTTCCAGATCTCGTAGTCGAGAGCTACAGCTATGGATAGGAGTATGCGGATGGATTTAAGCATTGCGATTGGCGAGCAGGTTTCTTCATAGTCAATCCCTTCTTGTTGGGTATAACCCTTCGCCATAAGTCGTGCTTTGAACGTCACGACTCTCCCATCAGGACCCTTTTTCATCTTGTATATCCACTTACACCCTACGGGTTTAATCCCTTTAGGAAGGTCTACAAGTTTCCAGACTTTGTTGACATACATCGAGTGCATCTCAACTTTCATGGCGTCAAGCCAAAGGTTTGATTCAGAACAAGACATCGCTTGGCTATAGGAAACAGGATCATCCATGTCAAAGACGGCTACGAGAGAGTCTCCATAGGACATGTACCTGTCAGGCTTTTGAGTAGCCCTCCCACTACGTCGAAGTACTACTTGATGAGATTCTGATGAGTTAGGTTGTGTTTCAGTTGAGGTAAGAACAGTTCTTACAGATGAGGTAGAAGCTTCCTCACCCAACTTTTCTTCAAGCACAATTTTGCTTCTAGGTTTTGCATCGTTCATAAAGTCCTCCTCAAGGAAACGAGCATTCGTGCTAACGAAAGTCTTATCGTCCTCGGGACTATAGAAAGTAAAACCCTTGGTTTCCTTTGGATATCCAACGAACAAACACTATTCTGACCTACTAGCCAACTTGCTAGTCTTTTGCCTCAGCACGTGTGCGGGGCAACCCCAAATTTTGATGCGGCCAAAATTCACTTTACGGCTAGTCCATCGTTCATAAGGAGTACCAGGAACCGTTTTGGACGGAACTTGGTTCAGAATATAAGCGGCTGTTTCGACGGTATATCCCCAAAAGGAAAGAGGGAGTGATAACCATCTCCGTAAGAGTTCGGTTTCTTCTCTCTGACACTCCATTTTGTTGAGGTGTGCCATGTGCGGTAAGCCGAGAAGCGATACCTTCTTCTTTAAGAAAGTCATCGAACTCTCCAGACATATACTCACCACCTCGATCAGATCGAAGGGTTTTGATCACTTTGCCAGTTTGCTTTTCCACTAAAGCCCTAAAGACCTTAAATACGTTAAAGGTCTCGGATTTGTGTTTGAGCATATAGACAAAACCATATCGTGAGTAATCATCAGTGAAGGTAACGAAGTATTCGTATCCTCCACGTGCCTGTTGGCTGAGCGGACCACATACATCAGAATATACTAGTTCCAGCAACTCAGTTGCTCTTCGACCCTTATCGGAGAAAGGTCGCTTAGTCATTTTTCCTTCTATGCAAGATTCGCAAGTAGGTAGTGAACCAATCGCAGAGGCTTGGAGTGGACCATCCCTCACAAGTCTCTTAATCCTGTCTAGACTGATATGACCAAGTTTTAAGAGCCAGAGGTACGTTGATTTTGTTAGATCAAAGGATTCAGAAAGTTTGATCCTCTTTGGCTCCCTAATTAGATCATCATCTATTTCGGTACACTGTTACCAAGCTTATGAAGGAACTTCACACTACTGTAGGTCTCACTAAAAGAAAGAGGAATCAAGGAGAGGCACATGCTACTGAGCAAAAAGCCTCTGCCTCTAGAACTGAGAAAAGACCTTACAAAGCTGATAAAAAGAACTGTCCCGCCTATCTCAAAACAAAGAAACATAGTATTGTACTAGTTAGCGAAGCATGCTTAGTAGATGATAATGTATCAACGTGGATTCTTGACTCCGCTGCTACTAACCATATTTGTTGTTCCTTGAATGGTTTCAAGAAAACCAAAAGCTTAGAGGAAGGCGAGTTCTGTTTCAAATGGGGTGATGGGAGCCTGGTGTCTGCAAAGGCTGTGGGATCCGTGACGCTGTCTTTTGAAGACCGCACTTTAAACTTGAATAATGTTTATTTGCTTCCTACCTTTGGGAAGAACTTAATATTTTTTGCTCGTCTTCGTGAGCAAGATTATTGTTTAAAGTTCATTAAGAATGGAATTCGTATTTCGTTTCCTGATAATTCTATTGTCACTGATGCATGTATGAAGAATGCTCTTTTCTACATCTATCCCACTCAACCTTCACTTTTAGACACCGAAATAAATAATTATCTAATTAGGGAACCAAACAGGATCAAACTTTCTGAATCCTCCGATCTAAAAAAATCAACACACCTATGGCACTTAAGACTTGGTCATATCAGTCTAGAAAGGATTAAGAGACTTGTGAGGGATGGTCCACTCCAAGCCTCTGCAATAGGTTCACTACCTACTTGTGAATCCTGCATAGAAGGAAAAATGACTAAGCAACCTTTCTCTGATAAGGGTCAAAGAGCCACTGAGTTGCTGGAACTGATACATTCTGATGTATGTGGTCCGCTCAGCCAACAGGCACGTGGGGGATACGAATACTTCGTTACCTTCACCGATGATTACTCGCGATATGGTTTTGTCTATTTGCTCAAACACAAATCCGAGACCTTTAACGTATTTAAGGTCTTTAGGGCTTTAGCGGAAAAGCAAACTGGCAAAGTGATCAAAACACATCGATCTGATCGAGGTGGTGAGTATATGTCTGGAGAGTTCTATAAGTTTCTTAAAGAAGAAGGTATCGCTTCTCAGCTTACCGCACCTAGCACACCTTAACAAAACGGAGTGTCAGAGAGAAGGAACCGACCTCTTATGGAGATGGTTAGATCAATGATGAGTTACTCATCACTCCCTTTTTCCTTTTGGGGATATGCCCTCGAAACAGCCGCTTACATTCTGAACCAAGTTCCGTCTAAAACGGTTCCTGGTACTCCTTATAAAAGATGGACTGGCCGTAAAATAGGTTTGGGCCACATCCGAATTTGGGGTTGCCCTGCACATGTGCTAAGGCAAAAGACTAGAAAGTTGGCTAGTAGGTCAGAATTGTGCTTGTTCGTGGGATATCCAAAGGAAACCAAGGGTTTCATCTTCTATAGTCCCGAGGATGATAAGACTGTCGTTAGCACGAATGCTCGTTTCCTTGAGGAGGACTTTATGAAGGATGCAAAACCTAGAAGCAAAATTGTGCTTGAAGAAAAGTTGGGTGAGGAAGCTTCTACCTCATCTGTAAGAACTGTTCTTACCCCAACTGAAACACAACCTAACTCAGTTGTGAGTATGTCATGAGTAACTTTGTGAAGTTCTCATAGATATGGAATTCATGTCGGCAGTAGTCTCGATGTCACGATGTTGTTGTTGCAACACATCGTTCATTGATGCTAAGATATAGCACCTCACAATCTCATCGGAGCAGAGCCCGGCCGCCAAGGCGTCTTTGTCCTTTTGAGTCGAATCATCATTCTCTTGAGGACGACACAGGGTGGTGAGTACCCATTTGTGCTTGTTAACGGTAACTATTATGTCGAGGTTATGTTTCGAATCTACATAGTTTTTGTTTTCGAGTTTGTTCGAGGAAAGGATGAACGAGAGAAGGTTGAGAGACATATTGCCTATATAAGTTGAAACAAGTTTATGATTAGTCTTTTGTTTAGGATTTAAGTTTCTTTAAGACTTTTATAAAATCCAAAGGTGTTATAAACCAAACGATAATTTACTCCTTCGAGGGAAGGCCGCAAAAAATCTCCATTTATAAGTAAATGACACATCATTAATGCTTAGCCAAGATGTCAATACACCAATTTTGACCAGCCACCTTTTAAATTGGTTTGATCACTCACATCCTTTCGCAGGGCCTCGAGGGAGGTTACTAGGGATTGAGTCTAAGTGTGTAACCAACCACTTAGTCCAAAAGATTGACTTTGAAAAACAATCTGCCGAGGGGAGGTCTTGTCTCATTGTCTCACTTTTGGATTTAGCTCATTGAGCAATGATCAGTGCAAAGCGCCCTTGAGTACTCTCCTTTAAGAGAGGGCCACGAGGGTAACTCTTAGTCTAGAGAAAATTGCACTTTTCATTAGTGTTGGGGATCGTGGGTTACAAACAACAAGTATAACCCGCCCACTTAGTTTTTGGAGTTGGTACATCGACTCTTGTAAGTTCGAAAACGGATTTCCTAGTTAGAGAGCGACAGAGCGGACAACTAGAAGAGAATCCTAGATCATCATGTTCAGAGCAGTTTAGTGCATAAAGGCACAAGGGACTTACTCGGATCTTTTCCTATTTTCTATTTCAATAAAGTGTGTGAGGGAAGTGTGAACTTGAACTCACTCGAACACTTGAAAGTTTGAGATTACACATCTTTTTATTTTTCGGCTTGTCTACAAGGAGACCTCCCACTCAAATTTTCAAGAGCATATAGATTTTGAACATATGTGATATAGATATAGTTTTGAAAACATTTTGAAAACTTATTTGATTTGGATGACAAAATATTTTTCAAGTTTGAAAGTGAAAACGGTTTTTAAAAATTCAAACTAGTTTTGTAAAAATTCAATTTCAATTAAACTTTCAAAAATCAAAACATTTTAATCTTACACATCATGTTTATAATCTTATAAAAAACATTTTTGCTCAAGAAATTTTTCTCATTAGAGTTCTATAACTCATGGTAGTGGGGCTGAAAATCCGGAATTCTAAAAAACTGGAGTTTCGGAACAGCCGCGCACCTCGGAGTAAAATCGCCATAACTGGCGGCTCCGATGTTTTTTTAACCTGAAACTGGTGGCATTTGACAGAGGACAGACAGGGATTTAATTTGATTCAAGAATCATTAAATTTCGATTTTTGAGCAGAGAGTTATGCCACTTTTACTGCGGTTTTTACTCCAGCTCGAAGAAAAAGAAATAATTAAAGCTTGGTCCTTTTATGTGTGAAAAAGAATCGAGTGTAACAATACGTTTTTTGAAGGTTGTTAAAGCTTTTATTTGTGTTTTATTAGCAGGGTAATAACATGGTATAAAAGAAATAACAACACGCATAAAACGAGCAAATATGTGTGGATGAATGAAATGTGTGGATGAGGCTCCTATTTATAGGAGAGGTCTCACCTTCAATAAGGTAGTTTCCTCTTCTATAGAATATCACATATTCATGAGCAAATATTGCCTATTTCCCTCTTATTCCACACGGCCAAGGCAGCCTTCTAGAAGGCTTAGATTTGTTTCCTTTTTTTCTTCATTGCCTTGCCTTTTGTCTACTTGGCCGATTCCCTTAGCACATGTGTGGGAAATTTGTTTCCTCTTTTTCTTTTGGCAAGTATCTTGATGCATTTATGCACAAAATATTCTCTCTTTCTCTTGGGTAGTAGGCGCCCAACATGTCTCTAGAAGGAGCTTCTAGAAGCTTCTTCATTTGTTCATGACAACATGAGAAAGGCCCATTAAGAATTTTCAATAAAATTCTTATGAAATGAAATTAATCCACAAGGCCCAATGATCAAGTCATGGCCGAGTATTATTAAGTCATCAAATGACCTTGTCAAAAATATTTATTGGCATTCATTTCATGCTATGTCTTAAAAGACAAAAATACCCTTTTGACAATTTTCGTTCTTGTTTTGACTTAGCTTCCAGTTTAACTATTCCTAATCGATGTGATTCGTGACAGTGACCTCATGGATCCAAATGAACAAAGCTTGAGCTAAAAATACTTGGACTCAAAAGTTCACAAACCTTTTCCAAGTTTAGCTTAATGTCAACTGACTCCACTAAAGAGTTGACACTGAAAATCTCTCAGTTCAAATGAATTTATTTTCTACTCAAGAATTCAACCTAATTGTAATGAGTGGATCCACAGAATATTATCATGTTTACCCTTCATGAATATCATCAGCTAGTCGAGATTTACAAAATTACCATTTTACCCTTCTAGCTGTTATTTCCTCAACTCTTTTGTCGCTTGTGAATAAGTTAGAAACAATGTATTGACGAGGAGCTAACAAGTCACATTGTTTCATCCAAAAGAGTCAAGACTCAATTTGGACACTGGTCAGTTCATTTATTGCGAATATATCATTTTAAGCAAACTACGAAGAGTTTGTTCATGCAAATCTACATTTGTCTCTTCGTAAGTTGTTCAGTTTGTTTATGGACTAAAGACTAATGTTTTATCATAAAGCTTCAAACAGACAAGGAAGAGTGAATGAACGTTTCAACTTTTTATTAATGAATAAGCAATTACAAGCAGGAGTCTTCATGAGACTTTATTACATCAAATGTACAATATAAAGACTACAACTCTTCTTGTGGGCACCATTGACAACATTAGAGAGGAATGGTGGGGACCCGAAGTAAGCCTTCATTTCTTGAGACCAAGCGTTGGTACGTTGCTCCCGCATTTTTAAGGCCAAAAGGCATGACCTTATAACAGTAGAGACCTCGATCGGTGACAAAGGTTGTCTTGATTTGATCGGACTCGTGCATTCGAATTTGGTTGTAGCCTGAATAGGCGTCCATGAAACTGAGAAGTTCATGGCCAGCCGTGGCGTCGACCAGCTGTTCGATGCGCGGAAGTGGGAAGCAGTCCTTAGAGCAGGCTTTGTTAAGATCTTTGTAATCTATAAAAATCCGTCACTTCCCATTAGGCTTTTTCACCATTACCACGTTAGCGACCCACTTGGGGTACTTAGTCTCTCGGATGAAGTTTGCGGTGAGAACTTTCTCGACCTCTTCATTTATGGCCAAGTATCATTCTAGATTGAACGTTCGTCTAGCCTGTAGCTTTTCGGCGACCCTTGGGTCGTCGTTTAGCCGGTGTACTATTATCTCGGGATCAATTCCGGGCATGTCTGCATGAGTCCACGCAAAAACATCCTTGAATTCCAGGAGGAAGGCAATGAGCTGAGTTTTTATGGCGAGTGGAAGCCGGGTGCCGATCTTTACAACCTGATCGGGCTTAGATTCGTCTAGCATGACCAGCACAAGATCATCAGAGGTTTCCACTTTGAGTCTTTCGACTTCATCCTGAGGGTCAAGTTCTCCGGACTTCCTTACGTCCCTTAGGTCACATGGGTAATCGTCTTCCAGTTGGCAGATTGTGTTGACCATCTTTCCCGCGGATTTGCCATCGACTCCTTGCACGTAGCATATTCTGGCCTGGGATTGGTCTCCGGCCATGATGCCAATTCTCTCATCAGTGGGGAATTTCACCAGTAGGTGGTACGTGGAAGTAATAGCTCTTACCCGGTTCAGCGTGGGTCGCCCGATGATTAAGTTATAGGGCGACTCCTGATCAACCACTAAGAATGGGACCATGTGAACGACTTCGATGCCCCGGGGGTCCCGAATGTGACCGGTAGATCGATGATGCCGTCGGTCATAACCTTCTCCCCAGTGAACCCAAACAAGGGCGTTTAGGTTGGAGTTCGGCGTAGCCCCCCGAGCTTCATGCGTTCTAGGGTGGACTTGAAAATTATGTCGGCAGCACTGCCATTGTCGATGAGAACCCTTTTTACCAAATTATTGGCCACTTGGGCTTTGAGCACAATCGCGTCATTGTGTGGATGCACAACTCGCTTGGCCTCCTCGTTGGTAAAATACATCGTCTCGTGAGGTAAGGACGGAAGTTCTTCATACGTAAAGTTGACGTGCATAGCAGCGTCTTCCTGAGCCACTGCCCTAAGAAATTTCTTCCGTTGGTGGGCTGAATCTCCATCTTGCGGACCTCCCAGTATAGTGGTCACGACGTGGAGTTACGGATTGGCGTTGGCAGTGGCCGCGGTTCGGTTGGCAGAAGCGGCTGTTCCTCCTCCTTTACCAGACTGTGGTCTGTTTGTGGTAGGGCCCACAACGCTAATCATACGTAGCACGAACTCCTTCAGCTCACCTCGTTGGATTAAAGCCTCGATCTGCCTTTTAAGATTATAGCATTCGGAGGTCAAGTGACCGTATTCCTGATGGAACTCGCAATATCTCGATCCCGAGTCGCGGGATCTTTTTTCATTGGAGCCAGGGTGGTGAACTTGTCACGTGCCAAGGCCAAAATCCGTTCTGGCGTCATGTTCAACGGTGTGAATGACGAATACCCTTTAAAGCCTTCAGCAAGCCGCAGCTTCTACAAGATTTGCCTTGCTCGTGGCTAGGTTCCTCTCGACGACGAGAGCTTTGATTGTTGCTCTTGCGGCTGTCGAGGTAATCTTCGACTCCCATGAAGGTCTTAGCTCGAGTCATCAACTCGGCCATGGTAGAAGGGACACGACCAACAACGGACTTGAGGAAGACACCTGTGCGCAAGCCTTCAATAATAGCGGCAATTGTGTCACCTTCGTCAAAGTGGTCGACCTTGTTTGACTCTTCGGTGAATCGGACGAGGTATCGCCAAGAGACTCGCCACTCTCTTGCCTGATTGACCACAGGTACATCTTGGTCTTCTTTTGGACCATAGATATGGTGAATCGTGCTAGCAACATGTCCTTCAGGTCTTTGAACGAGTGGATGCTTCCCAGCCTTAAGTTCTTGAACCACTCAAAACCAGGTCCGGCGAGGGTAAGACTGAAGGCTTGGCACATGGCGCTGGGAGAGACACCCTACATCGTCATCCAGGTTTCATGGTGCTTGATGTGGTAAGCAGGATCTGCTTTTCCATCATAGGGAGCGAGGTTCGAGAGTTTGAAATTCCCCGTACAAACCTCAGCCAATATTTGAGCCGCGAAAGGCGAGGAATTCTCCTCTACGACTCCATAGGCACTTCCGCCTATTCCGTATTCACAGAGATCTCGTACCTCAATTCGAAGATTATGGATCATAGTGACCACATCGAGATCGGTGGTCGGAGTAACTCCTTGTTCGGGTGGAGTCACCTGCCACCTTTCATTGGACCCTTGACCCGTGCAACGGTTCCCGTTAGTTGGGGCTGCCAGCGGGATGTTGGGTCTAGAGCTCAGCCGCTCTCTCAGATCATTGCCACATCCAATGCGTTGAGCACTGAGATGGTCCCTGAGATCAGGGCTTGTCGTACGGAGGCGCAGGCTTCGTCTACGACGGCGCGCCCTCCGCATGCCCTGACTTTCCGCAACATTCTCCATGTGACCAAGTCGGTCAAGGGCTGAACATCCGGAGTTCCCTTCTTGGGAAGCTGCGGGTGCGTCGCCTGTCTTGGGTAAAGGGTTCGAAGGACCGACTTTAAACACGGCATGGAGTCCCCCGTCCTTCGTGAGAGAAGTCTCGATATCCTCCGAATCGCCAATACCCTCGTAATCAGGGCCGCGGTCGCGACTTTCCTCATTGAGGTTCTCGAGATACCCGTTGGGGTCACCGTGTTATGCGTAGGTCGCTTTTCAGCCAGTCGGCTGTGGTACCTCGCGTTCTTCGCCTTTAGTTGGCGGATATTCTCCTCAAACTCCATGATGCGGTTGTCCCTGCTATCTGAAGATGGAGATGGTGAGCGGGTCGAACTCTCTTCGTGGAGTGACTCTTTGTCACCATGCGCGCTGGAGCGCAAGAAATATTTTTTGGTCCTAGTGATGTTATCGTGGTTGTTAACGCCCTCGGAACGTACGGGTGGCTGACACTCATCGTCTCTCGAGTCCGAGAAAGTCGAGTCTTGAAGAGAAAGGAAGAAGACGGATAGAAGGGATTTCGGGCTGAACAGGTTGGGAAGTCCCCTCCTTCTAGCACCAAAATGTTGTCGCACGAAAATGAACAACGGTTATATACCTCGGGCGGTTCGATCCAAGGCCGGACAAAGTGATCGCACCCAGGCCAAAAGTGTGAACTCGAAAGTCTTGAGCTAGGCTTTCTCAGATCAACCCACCTCTTAGAGGAGGGAAGGGGTGAGGAGGAGGAGTGACCGTGCCTTTGTGTCGTAGGCTGCCTACGTACCCGTGTGTGGGATCATGTCAGAACGTAGTTCAGGACGTGTGAGACGTAGTATGAGGCGCGGAGCCTGGAGGAGAGGCGTACTCGACGAAGGAGACGGAGCGCGGAGGAGTTCTCGGCGACGTCTCAGAACTTCGGAGATCGCGGACGCGTCTAGCGTGTTAGACGCATGGGGGATTCTCAGTTGAAACCCCTAGGAGCGTGCCCGAACACTAGGAGGCGTTCGATCAGAGGGAGCGATATCTGGGAGTCCCCGAGAGTGCCTCAGAACCTTTGAGAACGGAAGAAACTAGTAGAAGCGCTTCAGGCCAGAAGTGGCATCTAGAGAAGCAGAGGAGAGCGAGAATTCGAGCGTATCGATAGGAATGAATGGGATGGCTTCCCCCTCAGTAAGAGGGGATATTTATAGGTGTTTGAAGGCCATAGGAGGGTCCTTTATCGTCCATGTGTGACTAGGGGCGCGCGCTCCGTCCAACGGAGGTGCGCAGCCTGTGCGCGGCGCACAACGCACGGTGCGTAGTACACGGCGCGCAGCGCACGACTCGCGGTGCGCGGGATGCGCCGCCCTGCGCGCAGCGTAACCCTAGCCAGGCGCGACGCACGGTGTGCTGGGCGCGTCGCGCGCCTGACTACTTTTTCGTGGGCCTTCGCGGCCTTTATTCTATCGGGCCCATTGGAGCGTTTCGGGTTTCAAATATTGCGATTGTTGCTTTAAATACGAAAGTATCTATCCAACGAGCGGGATTTGGTTCGAGGAGCGTGACTCAAGGCTCGACTCGAAGAGCGATGCTCAACTTAAGGAGACCGACCCGAGGCTCGACCCGAAAAGAATATCCCGTGGTTCCGTTCGAGGAACGAAACCCGACATGAGGAGAACGACTCGGCTCAAGGAGCGAAGCTCGACTTGAGGAGAGCGTCCCGACTCGAGGAGCAAAGCTCGACTCGAAGGATCGAGAGTCTCGGCGCGATGGCTTGCCGACGACTCGTGGGGGAAGGCTTGCCACTCTTTAGGACCTCCGGCCTGACCATCGGCCCCTTGAGCGGCGCGTCTTCTCGGCGTTCCGGGTTTTCCGAAAACAACCGACAACATCTCCAATTAAAGATCAACCGTAAGATTTTTATTTAAATTCCTACTTTCTCTCTCAACCCTTAGATCATAATCTAGGATATATTATTTCATTATATCTTCCTTTAAATAAGGAATCTATTTAAAAAGGCAATATCTTATTCCCTTTTAAATAGTGAAATAATATCAAATCTAATATTATCTCCTAGATATTAGGAATTTAAATATAGAGATAATAAAGGTAAACATCTTCTTTCCTTTTAAATATTATTCTCTCTTTATTTAAAACATGAAAGAGAAAAATCGGGCGTTTTCCCAATATACCCACTTTGGGTATTTCGAATTTCATGTGCCCATGAGCAAAGGATTTCATTTTTGGGCGTTTTCTCAATATACCCACTGTGGGTATGGACAAATTAATTGCTTCTCCATGGGCCAAGGAATTTCGAATTTTGCAATGCCCATACGGCCCAATTCAAAATTCAATTAATTATTTACTTGATTCAACAACAAATAATTAATTCCACTATAAATAGTTAATTCGACAAATAAACAAATTTCCGAATGTATGCTGCTAATCATATTACAACATGTGAGATTGTAATAAAAACATTATTATTAGAAGTTCCTATTCGTCTTTATCGAAGCCGAATCGGGGACTATGGACCTAGTATTTGAAGCTTAACAAATCCGATCAAAAAGACGAAAAAGTCATTTCTCTTTTTCGATCGATTCGTCTAATCTTAGTCAATATTCCACCACATAAGCTAAGACTGAACTCTCATTTAATACTGGAATTATATTTACTCATCGTGACGAGTGTCCACTGATATAGTCAGTACATGATCAAGATCCTCTAGGTTCAACCCGTATCGAGAAAAGGTCAATTATTCCATTATACATTTCTCATACATATAAGCCCTAAGCATTGTTGCTTCCCCAGCGAAAGATTCTCTCGAACTTTACTTGCTTCTAGAGTGCCGACAATCTATCGGTTCTGGAAACAATCCTTAGGTGAGAGAACATTTACCTTCTTTCAAGAAGGCTGGATTCCATATCTGTGAAACACTTCCCTTCTACGATCAAGTTCCGAGTTCCCAAAACATCTGTTTATGCAACCTCAATTGGCCTTTAACGTGACGAATCAAAGAACTAAGTAACAAGACCTAGAAGTCCATGAACACTTCAGGATTTAGATCAAGTCTCACTATGACAATCATAGTGACCTTGGCTAGTGTGTAGTAATGGTGCTTAAACATCACATCTCAGGCAAGGTCTGTCCATGTCGTACACTTATCAAAAGTGTAGAATGCTCCCACTAAGTGATCAGCCTTCACTTAGTATTCCGTATATATGATTTTTGATATAGCTTCCCAGGCGTGTATCAATCATCGACCATATTTTGGCATACCGCCCGAACTTAGATGCCCAACATGTAATTCAGTTTAATACGGAGGCTATAGGGATAGTTGTTATTGATTCTATATATTAATATCTGAATTCAACCCACTAATCATAAATGCTACAGTGTCATTTACCTTCAGTGGGCAATATTCCTAACACCACCACCTCGTCCACTCTTGGTTGCCTCGCACTGGGGGAGTCACGAGTGGAGATTTTGAACTCGAGCCTCCCCAGGGACCCTATTAGAACTGCGTTTCCCATTCTAACTGAGCGGCATCTTGTCGCGACCTCTTCATCGCTGCTCGGAATTTTGATTTGTATTTAGGCCCATCTTCATCAGCGTCAGTGTGAAAGGTTTTGTTGAAGGTGATGCGAATCGTATGTCAAAGTTATGTTTTTGCGTCTTCTTTTCAAAATTACCAACGGTTAAAGCTACCATCTCTTTCATCACCTCAGGATGAACTTTATCGCATATTTTAACATTCTTCTGAGCATCCAAATGTGCAAGATTATTTTTCACTCTCGTGATCTCCCCTCCTCCCATTATATGACAACAAAATTGCATGTATTTGCCATTGCTTTTCCCAGAACGGGCGTGCAGTACTTCCTTGTTGGGTCGGGTGGCGCCATTCTTCAAGTCTACTCTACAAACAACACATATTCATAATATATTCATAAGAAATTTCAACAAAACCATATACATATATTCATAACCTAATTTCAACAAACCATATCACAAATCAAAAATTCATATGAAATTTCGATAATCCATAACAAATTTCAACAAAATCATATACACGTATTCATAACTTAATTTCAGCAATCCCTATCACATGTTCAAAATTCATATGAAATTTCAACAATCAATATCACATAAACATACACGTACACATATTCAAATTCGAATTTGAATAACATCAACTCATAATCATGTTCAAAATAAATAAATTAAGTTTAATCGTGACAAATCTTAAAGAAAATTCAACAAAATCATCAAAGCAAATTCAAACCCTAATTTCGGATTAAAAATATCAATATTTCGAAACCAAAAATAGATTAATGTTACTAAACATGAAAAGAACTACAAAAATTTAACTAACACTCAAAAATCCATAAGAAATTAAAAAAAATCATTTACTCATACCAAGAGAGTTATCGGAATGTGACAGGGATACTAGAGCTTCTCGTGATTCTCGCTGGGAAGAAGGAAAATTTACTAGTTTGGCTGCCGAAAGATGCAAGAACTCGACGAAAAATTTGCGATTTGGCCTGAAAATCGTCTTGCGCGGAGACGAGAAGTCGTGACCTAATTTTCGGTGAGAATGAAGAATTTTTGTCCGAATTCTGTTTTATAGTTCGGTTTTTAGAAGAAAAAAAATAACTAGAACGAGCCGGTTTTGCTGAACCGGGAAGATGGTCAATTTTTGTCCGATTCCCAGGGAACCACACGGTTTTGTTATGAACCGTGATGGATAGTGTCCAGAATCCAGTTCTCGGACGGGAACCGTCCGGTTTTCCCGAGATTTTAAACCTTGGGTGAAACATAAGGGGAGACAGGGGAAAATTGAGATAACTCTCGAGGGAAAATTGGATAATATGAATCTGTTGGAGTTGGAACGGAAGAATATTCGGTGTTTTCGCAACAGGTAAATTGAGAAAGATTTAACCAGATGTGCATATTTGGTTGTTGAACTTTGTGATTCTATTCCTCTTCTTCGTGTGATTGTGATGGTGTGAGAGTGTGACTAGAACTTCGATGTGAACTTCGCCGAGAAGTTCGATGAGTTGATGACGAGTCAGACATGCTCAAAACTTTATAATATAGAATTTTTTTTATAAATTTAACTATATATTATAAATGTAAGTTTATAACTATAACTTTGGTAAGGCTTGAGAATTTGAGAGATTTATATAACTTTAGAGAAATTTAGATGGAATGTGAGAGTTGTGAAGAAAATAGGAGAGAATACGGGAGTATTTTTAGAAGAATTGTAAGAGGGGTTAAATTTTTTTATTTATTTATAAAATTCGAGGGTCAACGGTAAAAATGGTTATTTTTCTGAGCCATATTGATATATCCTACCGTTGCTTCATCAATGGCTCAAAATAAAAATTAAAAATCCTACTATAACAAAGGGTAGCCTTTGCTACGTTTGACATGCGGAAGGCTCCTTGTCACTTCCAACAAAATGTCATAACGGCTACCAAATGGAAGCAAATTAGTGTGCGGTAACAGTTTTTTCGTTAACTTCCGCTTCCTATGCCCAGCTTTTTTACTCTATTTCTACATTTTATTTATAAAATAACTATTACGCTAATTAAAACCAAATAATTGATGTAAAAAGTTAATCCCATAAATATTATTTATTTTAAAAATTATTAATGTATATACGCACATGTCACCGCTCAAATTAAGGTTTAGTTTGTACACCTTCGACTGAAAATATGAATGAAAAACGAATTTTAAAAAATTCGGGCTTGATGTCTAAATTAGGATTTGTACCTGTCAACAATGAAGATTATTGCTGGTCATTAGGTTTAGTTGTAAAATCACAATCATGTTATTTAACATCTTTTGAAACCTCTCCCAACAGTTAGTGGGAGCAAATAATGTTAATGTAACTAGCAGACTTCAAATATCGTCTCATTAAAGGATCTTCTACCGCTTTTAATTTTTGCAAGCAGTTAATATCAATCACTTCTTATAAAAGAGGATACAGGCTGCTAATCAATTAGACACGTCATCGAGCAATATCAAGAAGAAGAAGAAAAAATCCAGGTATCTGTAACATCAAGGGTATAATCAATTCTTTCCTAGCTAGGTTCGCTTTCTATGACACACAAGCTAAGCTAAGACCAAAGATTTAAATACCGTTATTGTTGAAGTTTAGAGAGAGAGAGAGATTCGAATTCTGAGAAAAATTCTACTTAATTTTTTATATGAAATTGTATCACCCATTTATAGATATGGTGGATACAAGAGACTAGACTAGATACATGATAAGTGTAATAAATGTACGTAATAACTACTTCTAGGAAATAGAGAATAATAAATACACAGAGAACAAGACATAGGAAATAACATGGGAAATAAATGCGACAATTTCTCATGTGGAATGAATGCCGAGTGGTGCGAGTCCCAAAGGCACACTCGTCAGGGAGAGTGGGCGAAGTGATGAGGACGAGGTGAAGCTTAGCTCGGACGAGGTGGCTAAGTGTTAAGAGAAGGCCGAACTGCCGAGCTAGACTTCAACAGCCGAACTGACGAACTAGATTTCAACAGCCGAACTGCCGAGCTGGATTTCAACACTCCCCCTCAAGCTTGACTGTATGTTGATGAGGTCAAGCTTGCTACATAGCTCGGAGATGAGTTCCAAGGAACCGGCTGGTTCCAAGATGGTGAGGTCAGTTAGGAGTGAGCTGAGGTGGATTCCGAACTGAGGACGAACTGTATGTGAGACGAGCTGACGATGTGACACGCTGTGGCGAACTGACGAGCTTGATTTCAACACTCCCCCTCAAGCTTGACGCGGAAGGGCGAGCTGACGAGGAAGGGCGAGCTCGACGCGGAAGGGCGAGCTGACGAGCTCGACGCGAAGGGCGAGCTGACGAGCTCGACGCGGAAGGGCGAGCTTACGAGCTCGACGCGGAAGGGCGAGCTTACGAGCTCGACGATGAGACGAGATGACGAGCTGATGGTGAGACAAACCGAGATGAGCTGACGAACTGATTTTGCTTGGATTGCACAGTTCGAAGAGGCTCGTCAATTGGATAGTCGTTGAGTTGAACTTTCTCGTGGTTGGTCTCAATGTGAGGACGAACTGAGACAGCTGAGGATGAGCTCGGACGTAGCGAGGTTTCTCTGTTGAGATGCGAGCTTCGACGAGTCCGAGTTGGATTATGCTTGCTTGGTGATACAAGCTTCCGATTTTCTCCCACATGACTACAACTTATTTTCCTCCAAGCATGCCTGTCTCTTTTGCAGGTCTTCGTTCCTAGAGTTGCGTCTTGGAGCTTATTTACTTCCAAGTATACCTGGTCTATGTTAACAAGCGTCCGGAACAGTAGTTGAGTCTTGGAGCTGGTTCATGTTGTTGTATGGAGTGATGTTGGAGCTTGACTTGTCCGAGCAGCGTAGACATCCTTCCAGCCTTGGCATAGCTGGTAGCTCACCTCATGAGCTCGGCGTCTGAGTGAGAACTTGGCGGGACTAGATCGGATAGTCATTGATCAAGTTCTCCCTCTGACTGAGTGATGAGCTCGTTGGATAAGAGATTGATGATGGAGTGAAGAGCTCATGTGGTGAGAGCCCTGAATGTGTCGTGCACTTCTGATAGTTATTCTGTTCTCCCCCTGACTATCAGAAGTGGAGAAGAAGGATGATCTTGAGAGTGAAGACTTCTCAGTGGTGAGCTCGATATGTCATGGTCGAAGTGGCGAGCTCGCCACGACGAGCTCGAGGTGGTGAGCTCGTTGTGAAGTGGTCGAGCTGGTGAGGTCGTTGTAGAGAGCTTGAGGTGGCGAGCTCGCTATGAAGAGGACGAGCGGGCGAGCAGGTGGCGAGCTCGCTGTGGCGAGGTCGAGGTGGCGAGCTCGCTGTGAAGAGGTCGAGCTGGCGAGCTCGCTGTGAAGAGCTCGCTCGCTCTATGAGAAGCTCGCTCGTGAGGCAAACACATTGGATAGTCATTGATTCAGTGTGTGCCATTTCCCACTTTGGATAGTCATTGATTCATTTCTCCCCCTGACTATCCAAAGTACATCAAGTTAAGCTTTGTGAGTTTCTTCGAGTGAGAGGTCACCTAGTGATAGCTCGCCGAGTGAGGGCTCGCTGAGTGAGAGGTCGCCAATTGATGTTTGGTGAGGATGTGACTCAGTGAGGAGATGACTCGGTGCAAAGCTGAGACGTGGCGATGATGAGACTCGGAATTCTTCACTTGGCAGATAGGCTTGACACTGGATACTTTGCTGTCAAAGTGCACCACTTCGGATAGGCATTGTTTTGGTTCTGCCCCTGACTATCGGAAGTGGGGCGCTGGAACGAGTGGCGAAGTCGAGGTGCTGGTTGCGAAGCTGCGACAGACGTCCATGAATGAGAGATCAGAGAAGACTTGGTCGCAGATGCGGCGCTCGCTCTTGGATCTCTGGCGACGTTGCGGGGTGTCCGCTGTGGATGGCGCCAGAGGTTGTGGAGTTGTCGGAGAACTAGGCTGCAAGAGTGGAGATGTCACCAAGTGAAGATGTCACCGAAGTGGAGAGGTCACCAAAGTAAGGCTCGGCGAAGAGCTGATTCGGCGACGAGAAGAATCGGTGATGAAGAGACTTGATGATGAGACTCTTGCAGATAGGAGGCTGTCTGGAAAAAAAAATAGACTGAATTTGGAAGATATGGCGTGAAGCCGTGAAATAAGCTCATAGTTTTTTTTTCCAGATTATATAATAAACTATATGTGAGCAATGAAATGGATAGAGCTTTTGGTATCAGGAAATAGGCTTTTGGTATTGAACCAGGAAATAAGCTTTTGGTATTGGACCAGGAAATAAGCTCATATATGTCATTTTTATTGTTCTTGAAGATGGGCGAGAGTGAGAGTGATTGACTGCCATTGTTGTTCTCTTGTTTCGCACAGAAGAAGAATGGATTGTTGATTTTTGTGTTCCGCCCGACGACGATCGCCGTCGGCCGGAGTTGGCGGAAGCTTTGAGGTCGAACTTCTCTACTTCTCTGATACCATGTTGAAGTTTAGAGAGAGAGAGATTCGAATTCTGAGAAAAATTCTACTTAACTTTTTTATATGAAATTGTATCACCCATTTATAGATATGGTGGATACAAGAGACTAGACTAGATACATGATAAGTGTAATAAATGTACGTAATAACTACTTCTAGGAAATAGAGAATAATAAATACACAGAGAACAAGACATAGGAAATAACATGGGAAATAAATTGCGACAATTTCCCATGTGGAATGAATGCCGAGTGGTGCGAGTCCCAAAGGCACACTCGTCAGGGAGAGTGGGCGAAGTGATGAGGACGAGGTGAAGCTTAGCTCGGACGAGGTGGCTAAGTGTTAAGAGAAGGCCGAACTGCCGAGCTAGATTGAACTGCCGAGCTAGACTTCAACAGCCGAACTGACGAGCTGGATTTCAACAGCCGAACTGCCGAGCTGGATTTCAACAGTTATCATTACCGTTCCGAAGTTCATAATTTACTAGTAACCACTGGTATCGTAAAAGAATACCGAAGAAAGCAGGAAAAAAAGAAAACCGGTACTATTGAACTTACCGTTATCGTTGAGGAATACTGTCAAATACCATATTTACCCAGAGGAATGCAGAAAAAGAAATATACAAAAAACATACAAATTACGTAGAATAAAATTCATAAAATTAAAAATAGTGTACGTTGTTTCAATACATTACCAAATTACAAAGACAACAAAAACTAAGTTCAATAGTACAAACCAAAATGATAAAGTTCAACACAATCCACCAAATACCATGTTAAAAAAAAAGACTACTCTGGATAGTGACCGTATGCAGCGGTCATACAGTAATCATACCAACTCATGGAATGAGCATATGCACGAAAGTACATGTCCAAGTGATAGTCGTACTCATATTGAGTTGCAGAAACAAACATGAAGTGGGGATAATCTGGAAATGGTCGCACCATATCGCGAGCTAGAGTTGGTGGTGGATAGTAGTCCAGGTTATAACTGGAAGACCCGTCATCATACGAGAACTCCGTGCCTTGATGACCAATTGATACCGATCCGAAGTTGTAGGACAAGCCACCAACATCATTGCTAGACGTAAATGACATGGCGTCATTCATATCCCCGCGCCCGTATCCTGAATCAAAAATGGTAGGGTGATAAAGACGATCATAATCTTCTTCCGATTGTGCGTATCCAACTTGAGAACCTCCGACATCACCATATGAACCTCCAGCACCATAGGAACCTCCAGCACGGACGTACAATACTTCCTAGCTGGGTCGGGAGCCGACATTCTTATAACCTACAAATTAAGTACCGAAACTAACAATCATCAACATAATCACATTTACTATATTAAATTAGACTAACATTCATGAATCATATTCACAAACTCTAACATATTAACAAACTCTTACATATTCCCAAACTCTAACATATTCACAAATTCTAACATATTCCCAGATCTGAAGTTCTAAACTAACGTATTCCCGGATCTAAATGAAAATTGAAAATAACTCATAAGAAATTCGGAATAAAACAATAATGGTTTTAAATATATTATTTTAACCATAATCATCACAAACTAACAATAAATTCAAAGATTAGTTCGGATTAATAAAAAAAATTAGAAAACATGAACACAAAGTCTAACATATTCCCGGATGTAAAATAAAATTGAAAACAAATCATAAGAAATTCGGAATAAATCAATAATCAAGTTCAACATAACCATAATCATCACAAACTAACTGAAAAATAACAAAAGAATTCAGATTAATAAAAAGAAATAGAAAACGTGAACACAAACTCAAAATCAACACTAGATTCATGTTCACAACTACCAATTTATACTTAATCTTCAAGAATTATCAAGAAATTAAAAAAAAAAAAAACTCAAAATCATCAAAATACAAATTCACGCCGGGAAGTTCACCAATACCAGTGCCTTCCGGCAAGATCTAGAGAAGTTTGGCCTTCTGAGGGTCGGGAAGCTGACGGGAAGCTTGGAATGTGACGGAATCGCAAGAGATTTGCACTGGGTCGCGGCGGTTTCTTCGGAATCACCGGAAACTTCCGGTTTTGGTCATTCCGATGCAGGACTCTTCAAAAAAAGGGGAACCAGACTGGTTTCCGTCCGATTTCCGCGGAATTTAAATCCTTGGCTAAGACCATCTCCAATCCACACAATTTTGATGTAGGAAGTTATGGTTTGAGTGTGAGTTTTGCTCATAATTACACTACTTTTTTGCACATAATAGTGAAAAAAAAATAATGTGATAAATAGTATATCACTTAATTTTGTGTTATACTATTAACCCACACCATTTTAGTGCAACACTTTTTTAATTACAAAATAGTCACCCCAAAAAATATATTTTATAATTTTTATTTATTTTAAATATTTAATAAAAATAAATTACATATCATTAGATAAAAAAAAGTAAATAATATAACAATAATATATAAATATATTGTACTACATTAATTAAACCATAATTCATATTTAATAAAATACAAGTGTCTCGAATGTAATATTAATGTTTACCTATGTAATGTAATATTTAATATATATAAAAATGTGATTAGTTTATATAAATGTAATATTTAATATTATTATAGAGAGACTAATATAGTATTTATAGCATTATTATTGACATAAAAATTATGGAGGGGTTTATATGCGATTGATATGATGTAATATTGAAAAGTATAAAAATAGAATATTATTTTTGGTATTTAAAATGATGTTGTAGATTGGAGATGAAAATTATTTTAGTACAAAAGTTCCATCATTTTAGTGATGTGGGTTGAAGACGGTCTAAAGCTCAAGTTTTACCAAATTATTTGAGCGAAAAAACAAAGCTTTAGAAAATTAAGAATCAGAATTTGACAAGTCTACATAAAAGTCATGGAATTCTTATTTTGTTGATAAATTTTTTTTTTCGTTGGAACAATAAAATAATGTATACCTTTAAACACGAAGAGAAATATATGCAAGGAATCACATCTGTTTTAAACTTTTCCGAAAATCATTCGCAGTAAGATTTGACCTTTTTTGTAATTTAAAAAATTGACATTTTTATAATTTTGATAATGTTACTTCGATTCTCCCATTTAAAGCGATAAGTCGCATCATTTTTCTCTATGTTTGAAGGTATATATTGTAATAGTGAAAATAGACTAAAATATTGAAACTTAGTTCATTTGACAAGTAACACTATTGAGCAAAAATTCATAGCAATGAAGCCAATAAATGAAAACAGAATAATAAAATCGAATTGACTGAAATTCTGATCATGCCAATAAACGAACAGAAATCTAGCAAAAGAGATACATGAAGCCAAAATATTTTATAGAAGGACACCAACCTACAAGGCACTCGCTATTGACTGCAAGTTGTATAAGGGAGGCTAAGAAAATGACACCAACTCTCAAATTAGGCTGAGTATCCCCACAAACTCACGATTCTACAATGATAAGTATTGAGAGTTTGTTAGCTTAAAAGTAGAAGCGTGAGGTGGAATGAATCTTCGTTAACAAATTAGCAATATGAAGAGAAGAGGGAACATATAGCAATGCAATCGTATCAAACTGTAAATCATGGCAAGTGACATGACTATCAATCTCAATAAGATTGTCTCGCTCAGGAAAGACCAAATTACGAGCAACATGAATGGTGCTCTAATTATCACACTATAACGGCGTAGGAGGATGAAGAGTAGCTCCCAGATCAGCTAGTAGCCAACATAACCAATCAATCTCACATGTACTCGAGGCCATAGCACGATACTCAACTTCGATATAAGAGCAAGAAATGACATCATGTTTCTTGCTCTTCCAATAGATGAGAGAGTCCCAAAGGAAAACACAAAATCCAGTGGTGGACTTGCGATCTGTAGAATCACCAGTCAACTCGGCATCATAGTAGGCACACAACTCTAGCGAAGAAGTGGAAAAAAAGGAGACTCTGGAAGTGAGTGCATCGAAGATACCTGAGTATGCGAAGAACATCAACATAATGAATTGTAGTAGGGGCAGTGACAAATGTTCAGTATCTGGATCGGGTAGTTGAGACCACTCAGATTGAGAGTATCGGACATTGGTTTTGAGAGGAGTGTCAACAGTCTTATTGTATGTTAGACGAGCGTGCTAAAAAGATATGTTATATACTTTGACTAAGAGATAAGTTATCCTTTTGGAGAAGAGGCCACTTCTATACACAGAAAGTAACATAGAAAACCCAGATCTTTCATAGCAAAACATCGAGCCAAGTAAGACTTCAAAGATTCAATCCCATCTTAATCATCACCAGTAATAATCATATCATCAGCATACAAGGACAAAAAGATAGGACATGTACTCGTACGTTTGACAAACTAGGTGGCGTCATGTTTTTTTGGGGAGAAATCCAAAAGAGGTGATCATGGTGGAGAACTTTGTAAACAAGAATCGGAGGGGTGTCATGTAAACCTCTTCGTGAAGATCTCTATGCAAAAAATAATTTTAGACATCGATTTGAGATATCTTCCACCGATGAACAAAGCCATGGCGACATTCATGCGAATGGTTGTCACTTTCGCAAGCGGGGCAATAGTCTCTTGATAATCCATATCATACTCATGTGAAAAGCCTTTTGCATCTAGACAAGCCTTGTACCGCTCTACGGACCCATAAGATTTGGTCTTGATCTATAGACCTAACAAGAGCCAATGACTTGTTTCCCCGATGAAAACAGTGCGAAGTCTCAAATGTAAGTCTAATGTAGAGTAGCAAATTCCTCAGCCATAACAGTCTGCCAAAGAGGGTCAACAACAACCTCACTATAGGATAAAGACTCTGATAGAGAGTGAAGAGACACCATAAATTAAACAAAGGAAGTAGAGTATGAAGAATAAGCAAATTTTGGAAGTTAATTGGACTTCCGAGGACTAGTGGACTGATGCACAGGAAGAAGGTTTGCAACCTCGGAAGATGGTTAAGCAATCGAAATAGAGGAGGTCGGAGGTGTCTGGGGAACCAAAGTATCAAAATCACTGGGTGTTACCACATCGGTGTCTGTTTATTGGACTTACGAGGACTAGTGGACTGATGCACAGGAAGAAGGTTTGCAACCTCGGGAGATGGTTAAGCAATCGAAATAGGGGAGGTCGGAGGTGTCGGGGGAACCAAAGTATCAAAATCACTGGGTGTTACCTCATCGGTGACAGTATCAAATGGATCAATGCGAATGAGGTTTGCCTAAGTCATATGGTCTGAACATTGGGAACCAAGAAAAAAAAAGAATATGCTCTAAGAACACAACACGATGAGAGACATACAGTTTCTGACTAATCAGATCAAAACAACTATATTTATTTTGACCAATACCATATCCCAAAACGACACACAATTTAGACTTAGGAGACAATTTAGTCGCTCGATGTGAGGTCGGAGAACAAAACAAGTGGAACCGAAGACATGCAAAGAGGAATAATCAGGTGCCACTGCAAATAACTTTTCAACAGAAGATAAACTTGAATTGTGAGATGTATGAATTATATTTATGACATGAGCAGCTGAGTGAATGTACTAGGAACATCTATAGACAACAAAAAAGAATGAGCAGTTTCAGTAAGGTACCGTTGTTTCCTTTCGGCAACACCGTTTTCTTGAGATTTGTTCCATGAGAAGCAAGTAACAGAGAATATTCGTTAGACATATATTCACCCTTCAAAACACAACAAAAAAACTTAATGACGACAGAATGTTGGTATTTTATGAGATCTCTAAAATCACAAAAAATTCCTAGAAAATCAGATCTACGCTTCATAAGATAAACCAATGTATAATGAGTTAAACTATCAATAAATGAAACATAATACCTATAAGCATGTTTTGTGGACATATGACACGATCCCCACACATCAGAATGCACAAGATCGAAAGGTACAAGTGATGCGGAAAAGCTTTATCAAAATGGTAGCGGGGAAATTTTGGCATGTTTACAATCACTATAGTCATAAATATCATGGAAGTTCAAATGTCCTAAAGCTCGCATAGATACCAAGATGAGATGCGAATGTTGGAATTGATCTAGGGTTTAAGAAAAAGTTTAACGCTTCGGTAAGCGGCGGAATTTTAAAAATTTTCTTTTTAACAAGTAAAACCATTTTACTAACCTAGACAAAGAGCAAGCACATGTAAATAAAACTAATATGAGCATTAAAGATTACTAACCTTTTAGAATCTTGAACGTTGAGAAGCTTGTGGAAAAGGTTGCAACGTTCATCTCCCCTCGTAGTACGTCTCTCGTCCTTCCTCAGCAACTCGAGCAACCACGAAAGTTTCTATCACTAAATCACTCGAGAGAAAAAGGAATTAGTGTGTGGGCACTTTTAAACACTACGACGTAAGAACAAGTCTTAAAATCGAAGAGCTAAAACACTAGGTCAAATGAGGACCTAGGTGCCAAAACCAAAAATGAAATTGAATAGAAAGAAAGAGAGAGGAGTCGACCAAGTCTAGAGAGAGAAGCTCTCAAATCTCTAAAACTTGGATGAATGAAATGTGAAGAATGAGGCTCCTATTTATAGGAGAGGTCTTACCTTCAATAAGGTAGTTTCCTCTCCTATAGAATATCACATATTCATGAGCCAATTTCCCCTTTTCCCACTTGAGATACTCGGCCAAACAAGGTCTTCTAGAAGCCTTGATTTGTTTCCTATTTTGTTCCTTTCTCTAGTTGGCCGAAATTCTCTATGCCATGCACAGGAAATTTGTTTCCTCTTTTTCTTTTGGCAAGTATCTTGATACATTTATGCACAAAATATTCTCTCTTTCCCTTGGGTAGTAGGCGCCCATATTCAATCTAGAAGGGGCTTCTAGAAGCTCCTTCATTTGTTCATAACAACATGAAAAATGCCCATTAAGAATTTTCAATAAAATTCTTATGAAATGAAATTAATCCACAATGCCCAATAAAACTAATATTGGCCGAGTGATGTACGTCATCAAATGACCATGTCAAAAAAAATTTATTGACATTCATTTCGTCCTATGTCTCAAAAGACAAAAATACCCTTTTGACAATTTTCGTAAGACTTGTCTCGTTTTTGTTTTGACTTAGCTTCTAGTTTAACTATTCCTACTAGATGTGATTGGTGACAGTGACCTCATGGATCCAAATGAACAAAGCTTGAGCTAAATACTTGGACTCAAAAGTTCACAAACCTTTTCCAAGTTTAGCTTAATGTCAACTGACTCCACTAAAGAGTTGACACTGAAAATCTCTCGGTTCAAATGAATTTATTTTCTACTCAAGAATTCAACCTAATTGTAATGAGTGGATCCACAGAATATTATCAGTGTATACCCTTCATGAATATCATCAGCTAGTCGGGATTTGCAAAATTACCATTTTACCCTTCTAGCTGTTATTTCCTCAACTCCTTTGTCGCTTGTGAATAAGTTAGAAACAATGTATTGACGAGGAGCTAACAAGTCACATTGTTTCATCCAAAAGAGTCAATACTCAATTTGGACACTGGCCAGTTCATTTATTCACACTCCAAGGAACAAAGCATGAGGTGATATACATTGCATTTCAGCAATCTTGTACATGAACTCCATATCTATGAGAACTTCACAAAGTTACTCATGACATTCTCACAAATTAGTACTTCACCAATAGGCCCTGTTCGGAATCACATAGTGAGTCCAAACTCTGACTTTCTCTAATGAGAATATGTAAGTTATGAAATGGCATGTCTCATTTCACGATTAAGGTAAGCACGATGCAATTCATACGTAGTGACTTCGAGACATAAGAGGTTAAATGGTTTGTTCTTATCTTGTCTCTAGAAGTGCATTGGTCAATTCAGTACCTTCGGAAGATACCTAGAAGAACTATAGAGTCTCCAACTCTCAATGCCCTATAACCAGACATCATAGATTGTCCTAGCAATCGTACTGAGGTCAATAGTCCTTTGACCCTTAGATTGCGAATATATCGTTTTAAGCAAACTACGAAGAGTTTGTTCATGAAAATCTACGTTTGTCTCTTCGTAAGTTGTTTAGTTTCTTTATGGACTAAAGACTAAGGTTTTATAATAAAGCTTTAAACAGACAAGGAAGAATGAATGAACGTTTCAACTTTTTTATTAATGAATAAGCAATTACAAGCAAGAGTCTTCGTGAGACTTTATTACATCAAATGTACAATATAAAGACGAACCACCCAATTGAAACGAAGATAAATTCACACTATAAGCAACAACATCTGATACTTTAAGTTCATCCAGGGCATAGAGTCTCCCCTGCCTATGGCATGTCCCAATCACCTTATGAGATCGTGGTCCTGAACACAACAAGTGAAAGAAGAAAAAGAGACTATGTAAAGAGATTCACACAATTGACTAACTGACACAAGGTTTATAGCAAGACGATGAATGTAGTAGACATTAGTAAGAGAGACATGAGACGCGACAGTAAAACTAACACTCCCAATTGCATATGAGTGCCATCAGTAGTCATAATGGAATGAGACAATGAAACAAAATACGACAAGTCATGAGACATATGGTGAGAGGCACTCAAATTAAGGATCTACATAGAAGATGAAATACCGAAGACATACGACGATGAAAAACCTTTATAAGATGAGGCGGACGTAACATGACGCTATCAAGCGAGGGTCCACAGATGGGGAAAAAATATTCCATGAAGCCAACGACCGCTGATGGGACTATGGTGATTGTTGTTGTTGCTGCTACATCTTGCCTTTGCTCAACAATACGGGACACTCAGTCTTCCAATGATCTTCTTCTTGCAGTAAGCACACTCATCATTGTGTCTTGCCATAACAAAAACTTAAACCCAAAACACTCCTAAGATGAAATCCAAAAAAAAATATCCAACCAAATTAGAAATCCAAAATCCCAAAATACACTTTCATATCGAAACAAATTACAACCACAAATTCCAAACGCAAAATAAAATTGTCTAAACAATTTGCCGCTTTGTGATTCACCCAACATACAGATGTAAAAAGATCAAAACTATAATCCCACTGTTCAAAGTGTAAAATTGATTGTCGCAAACCTTAAATTTAAATTTCGTGCCGATCCAACGGTTGATGAAGACGCAAATTCAATTTTGACATTGTTGGTCGGAGCTATTGCGAAAATAAATTTCCAGTTCATCTCTTCACTCGACATACAAACTTAAAATACTCAGAACAACATATTCACCTTTCATAATGTACAAATATACATCATAAACATTCTGTTGAAATGTTGTAACGATCCAATAGTCAATGAATGCGAAAATTCAATTTTAAGCCTCTGATACCACGATAATTTAGGGATGTCAAGAACGTTGATAATAAAGTAATAAGAAAAATAGTCTGAGAATTTAACACGTAATAAAAACAAGCTTATCCGAGTGGTTAAAACCGATTAGATAGCTTGGAAGTAGGTCTTGAGTGTTATTTTTTCTCAAATTATATTTTTCGTTATACTAAGAATGCCCGAACTAACATTCTCTAAATGACCATAACGATCCTATTCACCATTATTCATGTCTTCTCCTGAATTTTTTTTTTTAAAAAGAAGAATAAAAAGACAAGCGTGAGTATAATGAAGTATATACACTCACAAGTGTTAGGATTTTGACCTCGTCACTTCGTCGATCAAGCTGGATTGGCCTCAAGCTCGTCCAATCGAGTTGAATTGACTTCGTTACTTCGTCCAAATGTCTTTGGATTCAGTTCGTCAGCTCGCCCAAACAATTGTTGGGTTTACTTCGTCAAACCCTTTCTCTCTCTCTCTCTCGGAACAGAAAACGAAAAATAAATAGCAAAGAAAAGGACACAAGATTTATAGTGGTTCACTTTCAATGAGAAAGCTACATCCATTTTGCCGCTGCAATACTATAAACCCAATTGGGAAAGTTTTTACAAGTATAAGTGTTTCTATTTTTAGGTACAAAGGAATACAACACATAGCATCCTTTATATATACTAAGGAATTGTACAAAATTACTATCTCTAACCGATGTGGGACTTTTTCCAATTCCTTAGATTAGGCTCCACCACTAACATCCACCACCAACAATCTCCCACTTGGAGACTAATCTCATCACGCGTCTCCTTCTTGCAGCGGCGACTCAACTCATCAGACGAGGAGTCCAACTGAGGTCGAGCACAACCTCAGTTTGTCATATGGCACAGACTTCGTAAACATGTCGGCGGGATTCTGACTCCCTGCGATCTTCTCAAGCACCAATACACCATCTTCCAATGCCGACCTGATGAAGTGGTATCTCAGCTGTATATGCTTCGTCCTCGCATGATACACTGGATTCTTCGCCAACAGAATGGCGCTCTGGCTGTCACTGTACAACACATTCCCTTCATGGTCTTGACCCAGCTCGCCCAGAAAAGTCTGTAGCCATATCATTTCCTTCGTGGCCTCGGTGATGGCCACATACTCCGCCTCGCAGCTCGACAAGGCAACGATCTTCTGCAACCTCGACACCCAACTGATAGCCATCCCTCCGAATGAGTAGACATAACTGGTCGTGCTCTTTCTAATGTCGACGTCGCCCCCATTGTCAGCATCGACATAACCTTGGAGTCCTATTTCGGACTTCCTGAATACCAGCGCCGAGGTCGAGCTGCCTCTCAGATATCGGAGGATCCACTTCACAGCCTCCCAGTGCTCTCTCCCCGGGTTACTCATAAACTTGCTCACAACTCCTACTGCATGAGCAATGTCCGGCCTCGTGCACACCATTGCGTACATCAAGCTTCCGATGGCCGAAGCATAAGCTTATCCATGTACGCCACCTCGTCCTCTGTCACTGGCGACTGTTGCTTGGACAATTTGAAGTGGCTGGCCAGCGGCGAGCTGACCGACCTCGCATCCTCCATGTTGAAGCGTTGGAGCACCTTCTTCACGTACTCCTCCTGTGAGAGCTCGATGCTCTCTCTCGTCCTCTTGATCCTCATCCCGAGAATCTGCTTCGCGGCTCCTAGATCCTTCATCGCGAACTCTTCGGACAATCTCTTCTTCAGCTCGTCGATCTCGTGTAGGTTGGCACCTGCGATCAGCATGTCGTCGACGTAGAGCAGAAGAATTACATAGTAGTCTTCAAGTCTCTTGAAGTAGGAGCAGTGGTCGGCCTCACACCTGCCGAACTCAGCTCGCTTCATGAAGTTGTCAAACTTCTTGTACCACTGCCGTGGGGCTTGCTTCAGCCCGTAGAGACTCTTCTGGAGCTTGCACACGGGCTCCTCTCTCCCTTTCACCTCGAAGCCTTCGGGCTGCCTCATGTAGATCTCTTCGTCGAGATCGCCGTGAAGAAATGCTGTCTTCACATCCATCTGTTGCAGATGCAGATTTTCCTTGGCAACCAACCCCAGCACGGTTCTGATCGTCACGAGATTGACGACTGGAGAGAAGATTTCTGTGAAATCGATTCCCTTCTTCTGCTGGAAACCTTTCACCACCAGTCTCACCTTGAACCGTTGGCTTCCATTGCTCTCCTCCTTTATCCGGTACACCCACTTGTTGTGCAGTGCTTTCTTCAAGCTGGTAACTCCGCAAGCTCCCAAGTATGATTCGTGATTAATGAATCCATCTCGTCCTTCATGGCGAGCTCCCACTTGGTCGAGGTGTCGACCTCCATAGCCTCTTCATAGCACTCCGGCTCTCCTCTGTCGGTAAGGAGGATGTAGTTGAGAGACGAAGAAAACTTGTGTACCGGTTTCCTAACTCTTGACGATCTCCGCAGCTCGGTGATCGGAGTCCGCTGATTCACCTCGAGCTTGGTGTTCTCATCAGCTTCTTCTTCGATCTCGTGACCGTCATCAGCTCGGCATGATCTCACCTCAGTCATCGAAGTGTCTTCTTCTTCCAGCTCGGTCGTCGAGAAGTCTTTCAGGTCGATCATTGACTTCTCGCCCTCAGGAGCTTTCCTCGTCGAACTTCCCTTCAGCTCGTCCCTGTACATCATCTGCTCGTTGAAGACAACATTCCTACTTCGGACTATGTTTCTCGCGTGGGCATCCCAGAAACGATAGCCGAGCTCAGTGTCACCATAACCAATGAAATATTACTTTTTAGATTTCGGATCAAGCTTGGATTCATCAATATGAACATATGATAAACAACCAAACACTTTCAGATAAGAAAGGTTTACCTTCTTCCCATTCCACGCCTCTTCTGGAATTCTGAAATTCAAAGGAACGCTAGGTCCTCGGTTTATCAAGAAGGCTGCCGTGTTGATTGCATCGGCCCAAAAGGTCTTGGGCAGGCCGGAGTGAATCCACATACTCCGAGCTCGTTCATTTAACGTGCGATTCATTTGCTCCGCTACTCCGTTCTGTTGGGGAGTCCCCGGGATCGTTCTCATCATCTTGATCCCGTTCTCGGCATAATAACGCTTGAAGTCGGAGTCGACATACTCCCCTCCGTTGTCGGAGTTCAAGCACTTCACTTTCGAGCTCGTCTCCAGCTCGACCATTGCCTTCCACATTTTAAAGGTAGCGAACACGTTAGATTTATTCTTCAAGAAATAAACCCATACCTTCCGTGTGGAATCGTCTATGAACGTCACATAGTAGCGAGGTCCCCCAAGTGAAGGGACTGGAGCTGGCCCCCGTACGTCGGTATGTATCAGCTCGAGTTTCTCCGCCTTCAGTTCTCTGCTCGCATTTGTGAAGCTAACTCGCTTCTGCTTCCCGAGAATGCAGCTCTCACACTGGTGATGTTCAACCATCTTCAGCTCAGGGATCATGCCGTCTTTCACCAGCATCTTCATCCCTTTCTCGCTCATGTGCCCGAGCCTGCGGTGCCACAGCTCGGTCTTCGCGGTGTTGTCGACCACGGCCACCATGTCTCTACAGCTCGACGTCATGTAGAGCGTGCTTGTCTTCTGTCCGCGAGCTACCACCATAGCTCCCTTTGAGACCTTCCACGAGTTATTCCCGAACGTCGTGGTGTAACCTTCATCGTCGAGCTGACCCATCGAGATTAGGTTCCTCATCAGCTTCGGCACGTGTCTGACTTTATTGATCTTCCAGACTTGCCCGTTGCCCATCTTCAGCCTGACGTCGTCGACACCAACAATGTCTAGAGGCTCGCCATCAGCCACATAGACCTTCTCGTGATTTCCTGCGACATAATTCTACAGAATGTCGCAGTCAGGGGTGGTGTGAAAAGACGCTCCTAAGTCGAGCACCCAAGAGTCAATCGAGCTATCCACCGTTAGCAGTAACGCATCTGCTAAATCTTCAGTGACGACATGGGCACAAGCTTTCTCCTTGGCTGGCTTCTTGCAGTAGTTCCTGATGTGGCCGGACTCGCCACAATTCCAGCACGCAAAGGATCTCCCCGACTTGGATTGACCTCGCCCACTTCGTGACTTCGACCTGTCCTTCCCTCGGTTCTGATTCCGGTTGTGGTTTCTTCCCCTGTTCTCCACATTCAAGGCCGAACTCGTCGAGGCCTTGCCAGAATCCATCCTTCGCACCTCTTCGGCGAGGATGCGATCTCGTACGTCGTTGAACTTTAACTTCGCACTTCCAACCGAGTTGCTGACCGCGGCCCTCATTGGCTCCCAGCTGTTTGGTAAGGACGCGAGCAGGATCAGAGCTCGCACTACGTCTTCGAACTCGATCTCAACCGATGACAGTTGGTTGACGATTGTGTTGAACTCGTTCACATTAGTGGCTACCCCGGCTCCTTCATCCATCTTCAAGTGGAAAAGCCTCTTCATCAGAAACACCTTGTTGTTCGCCGAGGGCTTCTCGTACATGTCCGTCAGGACCTTCATCATTCTCGCCGTGGTCTTCTCCTTCTCCACGTTGTGGGCTACGTTTTTCGACAACGTCAGTCGAATAACTCCCAGAACCTGTCTGTCGAGGAGATTCCAATCTGCCTCCTCCATCTTTTCTGGTTTCTCGCTCAGCGGTTGATGAAGCTTTCTTCCGTACAGATAATCCTCGATCTGCATTCTCCAGAATGCATAGTCCGACCCGTCACACTTCCCGATCCCGTGCAACGTGCCTTCTTCGCCTCCCATCGTATTCTACGTCGCTTCTTCTCCACAAGCCACACTCCGTTTCAACAAGAAACTGCAAACCTAGAAGCTCTGATACCAGTTGTTAGGATTTTGACCTCGTCACTTCGTCGATCGAGCTGGATTGGCCTCGAGCTCGTCCAATCGAGTTGAATTGACTTCGTTACTTCGTCCAAACGTCTTTGGATTCAGTTCGTCAGTTCGCCCAAACAATTGTTGGGTTTACTTCGTCAAACCCTTTTCTCTATCTCTCGGAACAGAAAACGAAAAATAAATAGCAAAGAAAAGGACACAAGATTTATAGTGGTTGACTTTCAATCAGAAAGCTACATCTACTTTGCCGCTGCAATACTATAAACCCAATTGGGAAAGTGTTTACAAGTACAAATGTTTCTATTTTAAGGTACAAAGGAATACAACACATAGCATCCTTTATATATACTAAAGAATTGTACAAAGTTACTATCTCTAACCGATGTGAGACTTTTTCCAACCTTAGATTAGGCTCCACCACTAACATCCACCACCAACAACAAGCCTATAAGAAAACATTACAAATGTGAGCATGGACGAAACCTGAGAAGCTCACCAGTGGATGCTAATTTGAAAAATAAAGTTTTAAGGGGCTAATTTGAAAAGTTTTAGTGTATAAAATGTTTTTATTTAAATGAGCTAAAAGTGTAAAAAAAAAAAATTGAGAGAGGTTCTCTGCCTATTGTAGCCCTGGCTTTGAATTTTAATGCGAGATGAAAAATAAAATTAAATAAATAATATATTGTTTGCTAGGTTGAAATCTGGCGAATCCGTGTGATGATATACTTATGGTAATGAGACGTGAATTTTAATTTCAATTCTTAAAAGTCAAATAATTTTCATAAGAAATGGTACCTAGTTCTAGTGGACCAAACTAGAACCATAAACATAGCTGAGTAAATCTTGTAGATTTGGAGACAGAAAATAAAGTATATGGTTCCTTTGTTTTTTACAGATAATCCAATTTTGGACAGAAGAGCAACTGCCATGCAGATGCAGATTTATTTTCAAGAAAAAGAAACGCTAATATTAGATGTGGAAATAGTTTATGTTCAAATTGGCCGACCAATCTTATTGTCAAAATAAATTGTTGTCTATATTTGAAAGAAACCATGAGAAAAAATAAATAAATTTCAAACACGCAATAAGTAGTTTTCTGTGTCAGATTGGCCCATATATCAACATAAAATGATGTGCATTTCCCTTCATCTAATTATAAAATTAATTAATCCTCCATCGCAGAATTTTCTTTTTTCAACCAAAAACCCTGTGATATATACGAATTGATACAAGTACAAAGATATCTAAAAAACTACGACAGAACACTTATATGCGTTTCTTCTATATTTGCATGAATAAATTAAACCGTGTATGTGATAGTTTTCTGGTCCCGCATCATTTTTTTTAATCTTTTTAGAATTGGTGCGCACCATTTTGTGTCACGTAAAGACACTGCGTTTTTTTTTTTCCCTTCCACTTCCAAGATTTATAATTTATTTAAATTGTATAAGCTTCATGCGCAATTCGTCTTTGGAGTCGTTGACTTTCAAGTGAGTTCTGAGAGCGAATCGAATCTGGAAAGTGTACAAGGGAAAGAGGAGACGTCAAATAATTTAATTGGTGATTTACGTAACACGACAGTGGATTCGATTGCTGTATGTACGTACGTAGTGCATTAGTACTGGTTTATTGTAAACTGAGAATTGATTCTCCATTAACTATTAGAGTTGGAATACAGCAATGAGTTGTTAAATCGTTATTTCTGTTAATTCTTTGGTTATTCGTTTATTTTAATCCGGTGAATTTTTACTTAAAGGATCACTTAAAACACAATTTCACCATAAATCTGATACAAAAATTAATAGTAGTCGACATTGAGTATAGTATGTAGTCAATAACTATTAATTAAAAATATGAGATTATCAACCATATGATTTCTTTTTTTTTTTTTTTTTTTTATTATCTTACTTAGTAAATAATCATTTTCCTTTTACACATCATGTGTTATAACACGTACACGATAGTTTCTAAGACACACATGCTAAGAGACATGATCATTTTATTAAGAAGCTGATCAGTATATATATAATAAAAAAATTACGATTTTTTATTTATCGGTCTACATATATTCAAAATCGTGTTATAATCTAAGATTGTTGATTTGGTAAAATAGCTTCAAACATTAGGACACACTTAATCTAAAATAAGACTCGTGGTCGTTTTTATTAGAAATCGGCGCAGTGCACTCACTAGGACGCTGAAGTCAACGAGAGCAAATACGTTCTTGAAAAACTGTAACAAACTGTAACAAATACAATAATGAACTGAAAAAACATATATATATATATATATATTAAGGAAACTGAATAAACGCTTTTAGGAGTTACAATGTCTTGGTTATTTTGTTATTTGTTTTATACTTAGCTGTGTCTCGAATTCCCGAGGACGACTGTGTATTTATAAGCCGATGAGCTAGGTCTTAAGAAGAAGAGGCACACTAGCTAGGCAACTTTAGCCGCTCAGGGAAAAAGCCCATTAAGGCCGAAGCCCTTCGTTTGTGTTGTAATTTCTGGGCTTTAACATTTATTGGCCCAAGAGATTTTAGAACAACTTTTACAAAGCTCAAGACACACAATGAATAATCATCTAAACCCATTTTCAGAACTGATTGAAAAAAAAAAAAAAAAAAAAAAAATCCCATAAAGATGAAAGATTCCAATAGAAGCTTGATGTCCTTAAAGAGACGCAAAAATAATAAATCACCATTAAACTGTGGCTGCTGGGATTCGAGCCCAGGTCTCCACGGCCACAACGTGGAATTCTCACCACTAAACTACAGCCACATATTGAAACATCTAAGATCAAAATAATTAGTTTGGACTCTCAAACTATTTTCCAAATCGACTACCACTACTGCCCCTCAAAGAACAGAACTGTTACCTGCTTATTTCTCAATGGCATTTGGGACTCGGTTGCCACGACGTACTTAATTCACTATAGGTTAATTTCTAAGAAACTGATACTCTTATAGAAAAACACAAATTATTATTGAATTGGAGAAACGAGCGACAAATTTTACCCTATACCCCATTACACGCTTGGACTCCGTGATAAATAAGGTGGTAATACCGGTATAGAGTATAAACTATAAACAGGTCAAAATAATAAGGGATTAGTCCTAAATTATGATATCATTAATATTTTTTTGACCAAAATTCAATAAGTAAAAATTTATCCAAAAATACGACTTTATTATATTTATTGGTACAAACTACCCTCAATGAAATATGTTTTTTCTTTAATATTTCGTCTATCTATTTTATTTACATTATCGTCAATAATCTTTCTGATTTATTGACATTGTCGATATTATGATTTTTCTTTTGAAAACCAGAAAAATCTGGAAAAAAAAAAAATTATTCAAGCAATCTTAACGAAAATCAACAACTACACACCGAAATCAATCTCGTTTCGAGCCTCTCTCCATTTACCGGCGATGATTTAGATTTCTTTGTCATTACTTTAACTTTAGAGTTTGGATTCGAGTTTTGGTGTTTCTTTGTCATTTTGGACGGAGAAGAAGAAGAAGAAGAAATCATAACGGAGAAGAAGAGGAATTGATGTGGAGAGAGAGAGAGAGAGAGAGAGAGAGAGAGAGAGAGATTTATGTCCATATCAATGCGTTTCACGATTCCACTCCCTCCAAAGTCTCGTATATACCTAATAATTTTGGAAATCTGAAAAAAATAATTGGATTTTTAAGAATGTGGAAATTCGTTTGAAGATTTATTGACATTTTGTCTATTTATTAATATCAATGTCAATAAATCTTCAAACGATTCTGGAAAATTCTTTGAAGATTTATTGACAGCCATGTCAATAATTCCTTAAAGAATTTGGTCTGTTGAAGATTTATTGACATGCGTAAAATTTATCGACAACGATGTCAATAAATCTTCAAAGAATTTTCCAGAATCGTTTCCAAAATCATGTCAATAAAAAGAGAAAATGTCAATAAATCTTCAAACGAATTTCCTTTTTTTTTTTTTTTTTTAATTTTCAAAATCTTCCAATTTATTAACTTCACGTACCAAACGAAAAATGATCTATAAATTTTTTTTGTGACCTTTAAGTAAATAACAAAATTAAATACAAAAAAAGGATATTTTATTAAAGGTATTTTTGTACTTACACATATATAGAAGTCATACTTTTGGATTAATTTTGATTTATTGGATTTTTGTCCAAAAGTATTGAGGATGTTATAGTTTAGGAATAATATCAAATAATAATCGTGTAACAAATAAACGGAGAGGTATTAGTTGAACTGCTTTTTGACCCGTTTTCCAATCCAGCCCAATTACTATACATGTTATCTTTAAAGGTTTTTGCAAATTGTCTTCAATGTCGTAATTATTTATTTAATTACTCCAACAATCTTAAAGCATTAATTTTTTTTTTTATACAGTTTGCTTGCTTGGGCGATTTACATAGTGTGGTTTGTTTTTTTTTTTCTCATCTTTGAAATATTCAACGAGACTGATGTTTTATTTTTTAAAGATGGTGGGAACGTCACCGAGACTCTCAACATGGTGAGAACCCCGAATGTTGTGAGCATTGGTCAAATTATTGTGACTTTGGGACAAGACTCGGTGATGGCTAAGGCCGGGAATGGACCCTAAGGTCTTGTTCTTTGGCATCGTGCCCGCGGTGATGTCGGCCGAGAAGCCGAAGAAGTTCACGGGGTCCAACTTCAAGCGTTGGGAACAAAAGATGTTGTTCTATTTGACAATGCTCGGTCTTGCGCGTTTCTTGACCGAAGATTCACTTACTCCTCGCGAGGAGGAAACCGATCCACAAGTGCTAATGCCAATTAGTGGAAAGACTCTGACTACTTATGTCGGAATTTTGTGAAGATCTCAACGGTGGACAACCTGGCAGATCCATTCACCAAGGCCTTAGCGAACAAGGTCTTCGACCAGCATCGGGAGGGATTAGGCATGAAAGACTACTCACATCTTCTTTGAGTCAAGTGGGAGTTTGTCGTCAATGGTGCCCACAAGAAGAGTAGTAGTCTTTACTTATGTACATTTGATGTAATAAAGTCTCATGAATACTCTTGCTTGTAATTGCTGAATCATTAATAAAAGTTGAAACGTTCATTCATTCTTCCTTGTCTGTTTGAAGCTCTATGATAATCTATAGTCGTTAGTTCTTTAACGAACCTAACAACATATGAAGAGAAAAATGAAGATTTGCATGAACAAACTCTTCATGGTTTGCTTAAAACAATATATTCGCAATCTAAGGATCAAAGGACTATTGATCTCAGTATGATTGTTAGGAGAATCTATGATCTCTGGTTATGGGCATAGAGAGTTGGAGACTCTATAGTTCTTCTTGGTATCTTCTGAAGGTACTGAATTAACCAATGCACTTCTAGAGACAGAATAAGAACAAACCATTTAACCTCTTATGTCTCGAAGTCACTACGTATGGATTGCATCATGCTTACCTCAATCCTGAAATGAGACATGTCATTTCATAGCTTACGTATTCTCATTGGAGAAAATCAGTGTTCGGATTCACTATGTGATTTTGAACAGGACCTATTGGTGAAGTACTAAGTTATGAAGATGTCATGAGTAATGTTACCGGCCCGTCCCGACCCAGTGAAGCGAAGACGAGAGCGGCAACAGCCAGTCCTAGGGCTTGCCTTGGTTGTTGGTCGGCCCTAGGGCATGCTCGGCCAGTGGTCGGCCCTCGGGCACGCTCGGCCAATGGCCGGCCCAAGGGCGTGACCCGGCCAATTGCTGACCCTGGGCCTCCCCTCGGCGCACGGCCGACCCTGGTCCTTCCCTCGGCGCATGGCCGACCCTGGGCCTTCCCTCAACGCATGGCCGGCCCTGGGCCTTCCCTCGACGCATGGCCGACCTTGGGCCTCCCCTTAGCGCATGGCCGACCCTGGGCCTTCCCTCGGCATACGGCCAACCCTGGGCCTTCCCTCGGCGCATGGCCAACACTGGGCCTTCCCTCGGCACATGGCCGATCCTAGGCCTTCCCCCGGCCGATGGTCGACCATGACTTACACCCGGCCATCGGCCGGTCAATGGCCGACCATGGTTTTCACACGGCCAAGGAGCCTCTAAACACTTCTTGGCCGCCTATAAATACGAGACTCGACCCCTCGAGTCAGGTAATCCAAAATTGAGTACTGAAATGCTGTTGAACTCGTACGTCACTCGTTTCTCTCAAGCTTCGGCCCTCTAAACACTAAGCCCTCTATATCCCACCTCGATCCTCCTAATGTTGAGCGCCAGAGAGGTAAACAGAGGCACCCCCTCTATTTCCCCTTTGTAGTTCATCGTTTCCTTCTCTTGCAGGACCAACGATGGGCGAGGAAAACACCATCCATAGCTAGGGAGAACTCGGGATACCGAGTTCAAGACGCTCGAGCCCGAACGCGACCACTTGGTCCGGCCTTGGGTCGAACCGTTTGGGGCTCCTAAATAGTTGTCCAAAAACGAGCGACAACATTTTGGCGCTAGAGGGAGGGGACCTTCCGACCTTGGCAACACTCTCCCTTCCAACCTCATTTTCTACAACCCCTACAACTCTCGAAAGATGAGTCAAGTTCCAACCACCTCTGTGGGCACTCGAGTGACTAGCTTGAGAAACCTAGCACACCGTCTAGAAACGAGAGTCAGCCCCAAGACCCGACGGCCGATCCTGAAGCCGTCCTCCGAGAGGACACAGCTCGGAGGCTCGCCAAGCTCCTAAACCGTCCAGGCGTGGACAGCACGCTTATTGCTAACATCTCGGCTACGATGTCGAGGGCGGTCCCAACCACGACGACTCTGATCCCGACTACTAGGGGGAGTCGAGGACTGACGAGGAAACCCCTAGCTTCGTAGGCTCCCGGTCTGAAAGGACGAGGGATGCCACGACCGAGCCAGCCCCGCCAATGCGCCAGTGCTCGTGCTCCCATTATTGGGGGCTTTTCCCCTAGGTTTCAAGAGGTGGCCGAACACAGCCCCTAGCCAGGGAGAGAGCCGCCCCCGGGGACGACGAGGCTGCTAGCTGGGATGCTCACCGGACGGCCCGACCAAAGGTCGCCTCGCCCCGCCAAGCGCGCAGCGGGGATCTAAGAGAGCACTTGACGGCACATAGGAACTCTCAAGGAGATGACCCCCGTCAAAGGCTTAACTCCCGAAGGTTCTGAAGTCTGAAGCCGGGAAGCATCCACTCCTTTTTAGCCTTGCGAGAGGCGTTTCTCTTGTCCATCCGGAAAGAGAGGGACGAGACCTTGAGGCAGTATCTAGCTCGCTTCACCGAGGAATCCCACAAGGTGGTGGGATTCGACGATAAGGACGCCATCCCAGCAATAACTGAGGGAGCTCGCACGAGCGACTTCCTCAAGTCCATCGTCGGAAAGGTCCCAAGAGACATGGTGGAGCTCACGTCAAGAGCTCACTCTTACTTTGGGATCGAAGACTACCTCGATGGCCGAGACGGCCGGAAAGATGGTGGGCAAAGTAGTCGGCGTCGTGACGACCAGGACGGGGATCATAGAGGAGGAATAAGGGAGGCCAGACCCTAACGGTCGCTCCCTCCCCGGGCTAAGGCCCTCGCATGTTGACAGCTTCCGAAAGTTCTAAGCATTCACCCCACTCAACACCCCGCAAGAGCGGATCCTGGCTTTGCACCGCGACAAGCTAGAAAGTCCCGCTCCTCTCACGAAGGATCTTGCGAAGCGGGATCGAAGCAAGTTTTGCGAATACCACCAAGCCCATGGGCACCTGACGTCTGAGTGCTACCAGCTCAAGCGTCAGACTGAAGCCTTCATCTAGGACGGGAAACTGAAGGAATACATCCTCAGAACGACCGGGACAGCCGCGGCAGGCGGAGAACGCCCGCGGTAAGAAAAGAAGGGTCAGACAACGGTAACCGTTACTGACCGAACATAAAACAGTGAACCGGAAAGCTCACAAATGCATGTTATGGGCTCGATTATGGGAGGACCCGAGCTCAGGGACTCAAGTACATCGAGGAAGAAGTACGTGCGGGAAGTCTCTCAGGGGAAGCTAGCCCATCACATCAACCACACGTACGAGGTTCCACCTACGACCCGCTTTGAGCCCATCGAAGAGGCGGTGCGATACTATACCCGCACAACGGCGCGATAGTCATCTCAGCGCAAGGCGCTAACAACCTCGTCCGAAAAATCCTGATTGGCAACGACAGCTCGGCTGACATCATCTTCAAATCAGCTCTGGACAGGATGAAGATGACCGGGCCGAGACCGACCCCAATCTCGACCCCGCTCTTCGGCTTCTCCATGGAGAGGGTGATGACGGAGGGCACCATCGACCTCCCAGTTACCTTCGGGACTCCTGAGGGAATCGAGGTCACTCACATCGTGTCATTCCTAGTTGTGGATCAACCTTCCGTCTACAACATCATCATAGGTCGCCCGACTTTCAACCGACTGAAGGCCATAACTTCCACCTATCATATGATGATGAAATTTCCAACCGAGAAGGGAATCGCCATAATGTTGGGAGACCAATCGATGGCGAGAATGTGCTACATTCAGGGGGTGGACGGTAAGATGAAGGGGAAGATGGTGAGTACCGTCTTCCAACTTGGAGACAAGTTCCCGTGCAAGATCGAGGAAGGAGGCACCTTTGGGGAGTTAGACCAAAGGGATGATGTCGAGTGTCGAAAGGTGAATACATCGGATGACCTCGTTCTCGTCATGGTGGACGATGCCAAGCCGTACCAGGTAGTCAAGGTAGGCACCCGTCGTTCCCGTCGTGCTCCCGACCGAGATCTGACTCCAACTTGTGGCCTTCCTCCGCGAGTTCAAGGGCGTCTTTACGTGGACACACGCCGACATGCCGGGGATCGACCCCGAAATACTGGTCCACCACCTCAACGACGACAAGAGGGTGACCGAACGCGTCCAACCGAGACTGGCATTCAGCGGGTAGAGATACCAGGCCATTGGAGATGAGGTTGAAAAAATTCTCGCCGCCAACTTCATAAGGGAGGTAGAACACCCCAAGTGGGTGTCCAATGTCGTAATGGTAAAAAAGCCAAACGGGAAATGGCGGATCTGCATCGACTATAAGGATCTCAACAAAGCCTGCCCGAAGGATAGCTTCCCTCTCTAGAGGATCGAACAACTCGTAGATGCCACAGTAGGCCATGAGCTACTAAGCTTCATGGACGCCTATTCAGGGTACAATCAGATCCGCATGCACGAACTGGATCAGATCAAAACCACCTTTGTCACGAACCGCAGACTTTACTATTACAAGGTCATGCCCTTTGGCCTAAAAAACATGGGTGCTACGTATCAAAAGCTGGTAAATTGAATGTTCGCAAACCAGATTGGCAAGACAATGGAGGTCTACGTGGACGACATGCTAGTCAAAAGTCTCAAGGCCCACGACCACGTCCGAGACCTCAGGGAGATGTTCATAATCCTGTGGCATTACAAAATGAAGCTCAACCCCAACAAGTGCGCTTTCGAGGTTGAGTCTGGGAAATTCTTGGGCTACATGGTGAGCCGCCGTGGGATCGAGGCTAATCCCAAAAAAATCAAGGCAATCTTGGAAATGAGGTCGCCACAGAAGGTTAAAGAAGTATAGAGTTTGACAGGAAGAATCGCCGCCCTAACGTGATTCGTATCCAAGGCCACCGACAGGTGCCACCCGTTCTTCAAGGCGTTGAAGAAGATCGACGGATTCGTGTGGATGGAGGAGTGCGAGAAGGCATTCCGTGAAATGAAGACCTACTTCAGCTCCCTCCGTTCCTCGCAAAGCCTAAGGACGGTGAGACGTTTAATGTCTATCTCGCAGGTGTACTACATTAGCGCGGTCCTGATACGCGAGGAAAACAAGGTCCAATGGCGGGTGTACTACATTAGCAAGGCGCTCCTCGACACCGAGACTCGATACCCAGAAATCGAAAGATTATCCCTCGCCCTCGTCATGAGCGCGAGAAAACTGTGCCCCTATTTTCAAGCACATCCTATCATGGTGCGCACGGGACATCCCATTGAAAAGGCTCTACAAAAAGGGACCTCGTCATGAATGGCCTGTTGGAATTGATCTAGGGTTTAAGAAAAAGTTTAACGCTTCGATAAGCGGCGGAATTTTAAAAATGTTCTTTTTCAAGTAAAACAGTTTTTACTAACCTAGACAAAGAGCAAGTACATATAAATAAAACTATTATGAGCATAGAAGTTTACTAACCTTTTTAGACGCTTGAACGTTAAGAAGCTTTTGGAAAAAGGTTGCAACGTTCGTCTCCTCTCGCAGCACGTCTCTCTTCCTTCTTCGGCAACTCGAACAACCACGATAGTTTCTATCACTAAATCACTCGAGAGAAAAGGAATTAGTGAGTGGGCACTTTTAAACACTACGACTTAAGAACGAGTCTTGAAGTCGCAGAGCTAAACACTAGGTCAAATGAGGACCTAGGTGCCAAAACAATAAAACGAAATTGACTAGAGAGAGAGAGAGGAGTCGGCCACAAGGTTTAGAGAGAGAGGCTCTCAATCTCTAACTTATGTGGAATGAATGAAATGAGAGGAATGAGGTGGGGTATTTATAGGAGAAGGGTTGGCCTTGGAAAGAAGTCGTTTCCTCTTATTTTCCAAGCCTTTATGAGCAATCCCTTATTGCCCAATTCTCCAAAATGGTCGCCCACCTCATGCAAATCCCCAAGGGATTAGTTTCCTCTTTTGTTCCATGCCTTGCCTTTGACTCTCTCTTGGCCGAATATCCTCATGCATGCATGGGAAATTTCTTTCCTCTTTTTTCTTTTGGCAAGTATCTTGATACATTTATGCACAAAATATTCTCTCTTTCCTTGGGTATGTTGGACGCCTATTTCACTCTAGAAGGAGCTTCTAGAAGCTTCTTCATTTGTTCATGACAACATGAGAAAGGCCCATTAAGAATTTTCAATAAAATTCTTATGAAATGAAATTAATTCACAAGGCCCAATGATCAAGTCATGGCCGAGTGTTATTGAGTCATCAAATGACCTTGTCAAAAAATTTATTGACATTCATTTCATCCTATGTCTCAAAAGACAAAAATACCCTTTTGACAATTTTCGTTCTTGTTTTGACTTAGCTTCCAGTTTAACTATTCCTGCTCAATGTGATTCGTGACAGTGACCTCATCGATCCAAATGAACAAAGCTTGAGCTAAATACTTGGACTCAAAAGTTCACAAACCTTTTCCAATTTTAGCTTAATGTCAACTGACTCCACTAAAGAGTTGACACTGAAAATCTCTCGGTTCAAATGAATTTATTTTCTACTCCAGAATTCAACCTAATTGTAATGCGTGGATCCACAGAATATTATCAGTGTTTACCCTTCATGAATATCATCAGCTAGTCGGGATTTACAAAATTACCATTTTACCCTTCTAGCTGTTATTTCCTCAACTCCTTTGTCGCTTGTGAATAAGTTAGAAACAATGTATTGACCAGGAGCTAACAAGTCACATTGTTTCATCCAAAAGAGTCAAGACTCAATTTGGACACTGGCCAGTTCATTTATTCATACTCCAAGGAACAAAGCATGAGGTGATATACATTGCATTTCAACAATCTTGTACATGAATTCCGTATCTATGAGAACTTCACAAAGTTACTCATGACATTCTCACAACTTAGTACTTCACCAATAGGCCCTGTTCGGAATCACATAGTGAGTCCGAACTCTGACTTTCTCAAATGAGAATACGTAAGCTGTGAAATGGCATGTCTCATTTCAGGATTAAGGTAAGCACGATGCAATTCATACATAGTGACTTTGAGACATAAGAGGTTAAATGGTTTGTTCTTGTCTTGTCTATAGAAGTTCACTGGTCAATTCAGTACCTTCGGAAGATACCTAGAAGAACTATTGACTCTCCAACTCTCAATGCCTCATAACCAGACATCATAGATTCTCCTAACAATCATACTGAGGTCAATAGTCCTTTGACCCTTAGATTGCGAATATATCGTTTTAAGCAAACTACGAAGAGTTTGTTCATGCAAATCTATATTTTACTCTTCGTAAGTTGTTTAGTTTGTTTATGGACTAAAGACTAAGGTTTTATCATAAAGATTCAGACAAGGAAGATTGAATGAACTTTTCAACTTTTTATTAATGAATAAGCAATTACAAGCCAGAGTCTTCATGAGACTTTATAACATTAAATGTAAAATATAAAGATTACAACTCTTCTTGTGGGCACCATTGACAACAAACTCCCACTTGACTCAAAGAAGATGTGTGTAGTCCTTCATGCCTAATCCCTCTCGATGTTGGTCGAAGACCTTGTTCGCTAGGGCCTTTGTGAATGGATCTGCTAGGTTGTCCACCGTTGAGATCTTCTTCAATTCCACATCTCCGCGCTGCATGATCTCTCGAATCAAATGGTATTTCCTCTCAATATGCTTAGTGCGCTTATGGCTTCGAGGTTCCTTTGAGTTAGCGATAGCCCCACTATTATCACAATAAAGGGCCATAGGCTCGTCGAAGTTTGGAACAACTTCCAAATACTTAAGGAATTTTCTAAGCCATACAGCCTCTTTGGATGCTTCACAAGCAGCCACATATTCTGCTTCTGTTGTGGAGTCAGCAATGCAAGATTGCTTAATACTTCTCCACACAACAGCTCCACCATTAAGGATGAACACAGATCCCGAAGTGGATATCCTGGAATCCTTATCCGCTTGAAAATCAGAGTCGGTATATCCCGTCATAGTCAGGTCAGTACCAGAGTATGTAAGCATCAAGTTCCTAGTTCTTCAAAGATACTTAAGAACTTGCTTAACAACAATCCAGTGCTCGAGTCCAGGGTTGGATTGGAAACGACTAACTACGCCAACGGCGAAACAGATATCAGGTCTAGTGCAAAGCATAGCATACATGAGGCTTCCTACGGCAGAGGCGTAAGGAATTTTCCACATGTCTTCAATATCTTGTGCAGTCATGGGAGACTGGTCCTTAGAGAGTAAGACTCCATGCCTAAAGGGTGTTTGGCCCTTCTTGGAGTCTTGCATCGAGAAGCGATCCATCACCTTATCAATATAAGATGCTTGAGACAGCGACAGGGTCTGGTTTTTCCTATCTCGGAGATTTGGATTCCCAGAATATACGCGGCTTCTCCTAGAACCTTAATATAAAATTGCTTTTCCAGCCAAACCTTAACCTCAGATAACTTACCCACGTCATTACCAATGAGTAGTATATCATCGACATATAGTACCAGAAACACAACTTTGCCTTCGTGTATTAACTTGTAACACTAGGCTCATCTATTGACTGTTCAAAGCCGAAGCTCTTTACAGTTTCATCGAATCTAATATTCCATGACCTAGATGCTTTCTTTAATCCATAAATGGACTTAAGCAACTCACAAACCTTGGTCTCTTGACCTTCTTCCACGAAACCGTCTGGTTGAGCCATGTAAATGCGCTCGTCAAGATTGCCATTCAGAAATGCTGTCTTGACATCCATTTGCCAGATCTCATAGTCGAGAGCTGCAGCTATGGATATGAGTATAAGGATGGATTTAAGCATCGCGACTGGCGAGAAGGTTTCTTCATAGTCAATCCCTTCTTGTAGGGTATAACCCTTTGCCACAAGTCGTGCTTTGAACGTCTCGACGTTCCCATCCGGACCCCTTTTCTTCTTGTATATCCACTTACACACTACGGGTTTAATCCCTTCATGAAGGTCTACAAGTTTCCAGACTTTGTTGACATACATCGAGTGCATTTCAACTTTCATGGCGTTAAGCCAATTGTTTGATTCAGAACAAGCCATTGCTTGGCTATAGGAAACAGGGTCATCCATGTCAGAGACGGCTACGAGAGAGTGTCCATAGGACATGTACCTGTCAGGCTTTTGAGTAGCCCTCCCACTACGTTGAAGTACTACTTGAAGAGATTCTTATGAGTTAGGTTATGTTTTAGTTGGGGTCAGAACAGTTCTTACGAATGAGGTAGAAGCTTCCTCACCCAACTTTTCTTCAAGCACAATTTTGCTTCTAGGTTTTGCATCGTTCATAAAGTCCTCCTCAAGGAAACGAGCATTCGTGCTAACGAAAGTCTTATCGTCCTCGGGACTATAGAAGATGAAACCCTTGGTTTCCTTTGGATATCCCACAAACAAGCACAATTCTGACCTACTAGGCAACTGTTGGAATCGATCTAGGGTTTGAGAAAATAATTAACGCTTCGATAAGCGGCGGAATTTTAAAAATTTTCTTTTACAAGTAAAACAGTTTTTACTAACCTAGACAAGTGCAAGTACATGTAATTAAAAACCAATATGAGCTAAGAAGTTTACTAACCTTTCTTGAAGCTTGAATTTGAAGAAGCTTTTGGAAAGTTCGCAACGCTCGTCTCCCCTCGCAGCACGTCTCTCTTTCTTTCCTCGGCACCTCGAGCAACCACGAAAGTTTCTATCACTAAATCACTCGAAAAGAAGGAATCAGTGAGTGGGCACTTTTAAACACTACGACTTAAGAACGAGTCTTGAAGTCGCAGAGCTAAACTCTAAGTCAAATGAGGACCTAGGTGCCAAAACAAAATCGAAAATAAACTAGAGAGAGAGAGAGGAGTTCGGCCAAAGTTCTAGAGAAAGAGTCTCTCAAATCTCTTAAACTTGGATGAATGAAATGTGAGGAATGAGGCTCCTATTTATAGGAGGAGGATTACCTTCAAAAGGTAGTTTCCTCTTTTCCTATTGCCTTGCACGTCCAACATGCCTCATGAAGGTTTAGGATTTGTTTCCTCATTTGATTTCCTCTTAGTTGGCCGAAAATGCACTTTCCTTCTTAAGGAAATTTGTTTCCTCTTTTTCTTTTGGCAAGTATCTTCATACATCAATGCACAAAATAAACTCTCTTTCCCACTATGGCATGAACGAAATTCAGCCTTATTTTCCTTGGGTTGGACGAAATTTGAGCTTCTAGAAGGAGCTTCTAGATGTTTCTTCATTTGTTCATGACAACATAAGAAAAGCCCATTAAGAATTTTCAAGTAAAATTCTATGAAATGAAATTAATCCTCAAGGCCCAATAAAGTATTAATGGCTGAGTGTTTTAAGTTTCATTCGTCATCAAATGACCATGTCAAAAAAATTTATTGACATTCATTTCGTCCTATGTCCAAAAGGACAAAAATACCGTTTTAACTATTTTCGTTCTTGTTTTGACTTAGCTTCCAGTTTAACTATTCCTATCGATGTGATTCGTGACAGTGACCTCATGGACCCAAATGAACAAAGCTTGAGCTAAACACTTGGACTCAAAAGTTCACAAACCTTTTCCAAGTTTAGCTTAATGCCAACTGACTCCACTAAAGAGCTGACACTGAAAATCTCTCGGTTCAAATGAATTTATTTTCTACTCAAGAATTCGACCTAATTATGATGAGCGGATCCACTGAATATTATCTATGTTTACCCTTCATGAATGTCATCAGCTAGTCGGGATTTACTAAATTACCATTTTACCCTTCTAGCTGTTATTTCCTCAACTCCTTTGTCGCTTGTGAATAAGTTAGAAACAATGTATTGACGAGGAGCTAACAAGTCACATTGTTTCATCCAAAAGAGTCAGGACTCAATTCGGACACTGGCCAGTTCATTTATTCACACTCCAAGGAACAAAGCATGAGGTGACATACATTGCATTTCAGCAATCTTGTACATGAATTCCATATCTATGAGAACTTCACAAAGTTACTCATGACAGACTCACAACTTAGTACTTCACCAATAGGCCTTGTTCGGAATCACATAGTGAGTCCGAACTTTGACTTTCTCAAATGAGAATACTAAGGTGTGAAATGGCATGTCTCATTTCAGGATTAAGGTAAGCATGATGCAATTCATACATAGTGACTTCGAGACATAAGAGGTTAAATGGTTTGTTCTTATATTGTCTCTAGAAGTGCACTGGTCAATTCAGTACCTTCGGAAGATACCTAGAAGAACTATAGAGTCCCCAACTCTCAATGCCTCATAACCAGACATCATAGATTCTTCTAACAATCATACTGAGGTTAATAGTCCTTTGACCCTAAGATTGCGAATATATCGTTTTAAGCAAACTACGAAGAGTTTGTTCATGCAAATCTACATTTGTCTCTTCGTAAGTTGTTTAGTTTGTTTATGGACTAAAAGACTAAGGTTTTATCATAAAGCTTCAGACAAGGAAGATTGAATGAACGTTTCAACTTTATTATTAATGAATAAGCAATTACAAGCAAGAGTCTTCGTAAGACTATATGACATCAAATGTACATAAATAGACACTACTACTCTTCTTGTGGGCACCATTGACAACAAACTCCCACTTGACTCAAAGAAGATGTGAGTAGTCCTACGTGCCTAATCCCTCTCGAAGTTGGTCGAAGACCATGTTCGCTAGGGCCTTGGTGAATAGATCTGCCAGAGATCTACTTCACCTCCACGTCTCCGCGTTGCACGATCTCTCGAATCAAATGGTATTTCCTCTCAATATGCTTAGAGCGCTTATGGCTTCTAGGTTTCTTTGAGTTAGCGACAGCCCCATTATTATCACAATAAAGGGTCATGGGCTTGTCGACGTTTGGAACAACTTCCAAATACTTAAGGAATTTTCTAAGCCATACAGTCTCTTTGGATGCTTCACAAGCAGCCACATATTCTGCTTCCATTGTGGAGTCAGCAATGCAAGATTGCTTAATACTTCTCCACACAACAGCTCCACCATTAAGGATGAACACAGATCCCGAAGTGGATTTCCTGGAAACCTTATCCGCTTGAAAATCGGAGTCGGTATATCCCGTCATAGTCAGGTCAGTACCTGAGTATGTAAGCATCAAGTTCCTAGTTCTTCGAAGATACTTAAGAACATGGTTAACAGCAATCCAGTGCTCGGGTCCAGGGTTGGATTGGAAACGACTAACTACGCCAATGGCGAAACAGATGTCAGGTCTAGTGCAAAGCATAGCATACATGAGGCTTCCTACGGCAGAGGCGTAAGGAATTTTCCTCATGTCTTCAATCTCTTGTGCAGTCTTGGGAGACTGGTCCTTAGAGAGTGAAACTCCATGCCTAAAGGGTGTTTGGCCCTTCTTGGAGTATTGCATCGCGAAGCGATCCATTATCTTATCAATATAAGATGCTTGAGAGAGTGACAGGGTCCGGTTTTTCCTATCTCGAAAGATTTGGATCCCCAGAATGTACGCGGCTTCTCCTAGATCCTTCATATTGAATTGCTTTGCCAGCCAGACTTTAACCTTAGATAACTTACCCACGTCATTACCAATGAGTAGTATATCATCGACATATAGTACCAGAAACACAACTTTACCTTCGTGTATTAACTTGTAAGCACAAGGCTCATCTATTGACTGTTCAAAGCCGAAGCTCTTTACAGTTTCATCGAATCTAATATTCCATGACCTAGATGCTTGCTTTAGTCCATAAATGGATTTAAGCAACTCACAAACCTTGGTCTCTTGACCTTTATCCACGAAACCGTCTAGTTGAGCCATGTAAATGCGCTCGTCAAGATTGCCATTCAGGAAGGCTGTCTTGACATCCATTTGCCAGATCTCATAGTCGAGAGCTGCAGCTATGGATAGGAGTATGCGGATGGATTTAAGCATTGCGACTGGCGAGAAGGTTTCTTCATAGTCAATCCCTTCTTGTTGGGTATAACCCTTCGCCACAAGTCGTGCTTTGAACGTCTCAACGTTCCCATCAGGACCCCTTTTCTTCTTGTATATCCACTTACACCCTACGGGTTTAATCCCTTCAGGAAGGTCTACAAGTTTCTAGACATTGTTGACATACATCAAGTGCATTTCAACTTTCATGGCGTCAAGCCAAAGGTTTGATTCAGAACAAGCCATCGCTTGGCTATAGGAAACAGGGTCATCCATGTCGGAGACGGCTACAAGAGAGTCTCCATAAGACATGTACCTGTCAGGCTTTTGAGTAGCCCTCCCACTACGTCTAAGTACTACTTGACGAGATTCTGATGAGTTATGTTGTGTTTCAGTTGGGGTAAGAACAGTTCTTACAGATGAGGTAGAAGCTTCCTCACCCAACTTTTCTTCAAGCACAATTTTGCTTCTAGGTTTTGCATCTTTCATAAAGTCCTCCTCGAGGAAACGAGCATTCGTGCTAACGAAAGTCTTATCGTCCTCGGGACTATAGAAAGTAAAACCTTTGGTTTCCTTCGGATATCCTACAAACAGGCACAATTCTGACCTACTAGCCAACTTGCTAGTCTTTTGCCTCAGCACATGTGCATGGCAACCCCAAATTCGGATGCGGCCAAGATTCACTTTACGGCCAGTCCATCGTTCATAAGGAGTACCAGGAACCGTTTTGGACGGAACTTGGTTCAGAATGTAGGCGGCTGTTTCGAGGGCATATCCCCAAAAGGAAGGAGGGAGTGATGAGTAACTCATCATTGATCTAACCATCTCCATTAGAGTTCGGTTCCTTCTCTCTAACACTCCGTTTTGTTGAGGTGTGCCAGGTGCGGTAAGCTTAGAAGCGATACCTTCTTCTTTAAGAAAGTCATCGAACTCTCCAGACATATACTCACCACCTCGATCAGATCAAAGGGTTTTGATCACTTTGCCAGTTTGCTTTTCCACTAAAGCCCCAAAGACCTTAAATACGTTAAAGGTCTCGGATTTGTGTTTAAGCAAATAGACAAACCCATATCTTGAGTAATCATCAGTGAAGGTAACGAAGTATTCGTATCCTCCACGTGCCTGTAGGTTGAGCGGACCACATACATCAGAATGTATTAGTTCCAGCAACTCAGTGGCTCTTCGACCCTTATCGGAGAAAGGTCGCTTAGTCATTTTTCCTTCTATACAGGATTCACAAGTAGGTAGTGAACCTATTGCAGAGGCTTGGAGTGGACCATCCCTCACAAGTCTCTTAATCCTATCTAGACTGATATGACCAAGTCTTAAGTGCCAGAGATACGTTGATTTTGTTAGATCGGAGGATTCAGAAAGTTTGATCCTCTTTGGCTCCCTAATTGGATCGTTATCTATTTCGGTGTCTAAAAGAGAAGGTTGAGTGGGATAGATGTAGAAAAGAGCATTCTTCATACATGCATCAGTGACAAAAGAATTATCAGGAAACGAAATACGAATTCCATTCTTAATGAACTTTAAACAATAATCTTGCTCACGAAGACGAGCAACGGATATTAAGTTCTTCCCAAAGGTAGGAACAAAATAAACATTATTCAAGTTTAAAGTGCGGTCTTCAAAAGACAGCGTCACGGATCCCACAGCCTTCGCGGACACCAGGCTCCCATCACCCCATTTGAAACAGAACTCGCCTTCCTTTAAGCTTTTGGTTTTCTTGAAACCATTCAAGGAACAACAAATATGGTTAGTAGCAGCGGAGTCAATAATCCACGATGATACATTATCAGCTACTAAGCATGCTACGGTAACTAGTACAATACTATGTTCCTTTGCTTTGAGATAGGCAGTACAGTTCTTTTTATCGGCGTTGTGAGGTCTCTTCTTAGTTTCAGAGGCGGAGGCTTTTTGCTCAGTAGCATGTGCCTCTCCTTGATTCCTCTTTCTCTTAGTGAGACCAACAGCAGTGTGAAGTTCCATCACAAGCTTGGTAACAGTGTACTCTAGCTTGTTTATGGAGTAGTTCATCTTGGAGGTATCAAGAGATGCGGGGAGAGTTTCTAAGATCATATCTATGACATTCTTCCCATCAATCTCAGATCCTAGGATTTCCATTTTACTCAGATGACTAATGATCAATATCATAAAGTCTCCAACAGGAGTCCTAGCCTGCATATGACAGTTCATGAACTGTCGGACTGCTTGTAGCCTTGTTTGACGCCTTTGCCCTACAAACATCTCAAGGAGATTGTAGAGCATGTCAGCGGCAGTCTCAAAGTCACGATGTTGCTCTTTCAGCATATTGTTCATAGATGCCAAGATATAGCACCTCACAATCTCATCGGATCGAAGCCAGGCCGCTAAGGCGTCATTGTCCTCTTGAGTTGAATCATCATTCGTCAGAGGAGGACATGGGGTGGTGAGTACCCATTTGTGCTTGTTAACGGTAGGTATTATGTCGAGGTTACGTTTCGAGTCTATGTAGTTTTCGTTTTCGAGTTTGTTCGAGGAAAGAATGAAAGAGAGAGAGTTGGGAGACATATTGCCTATAAAAGTTGAAACAAGTTTATGATTAGTCTTTGGTTTAGGATTTAAGTTTGTTTAAGACTTTATAAAATCCAAAGGTGTTATAAACCAAACGATAATTTACTCCTTCGAGGGAAGGCCGCAAAAAATCTCCATTTATAAGTAAATGAAACATCATTAATGCTTAGCCAAGATGTCAATACATCAACATTGACTAGCCACCTTGTAAATTGGTTTGATCACTCACATCCTTTCGCAGGGCCTCGAGGGAGGATTAGTAGGGATTGAGTCTAAGTGTGTAACCAACCACTTAGTCCAAGAGATCGACTTTGAAAAAAAATCCACCGAGGGGAGGCCTTGCCATCATCGTCTCACTCTCGGACGTAGCTCATTGAGCAATGATCAGAGCAAAGCGCCCTTGAGTACTCTCATTTAAGAGAGGGCCACGAGGGTGACTCTTAGTCCGGCGACACTTGCACTTTTCATTAGTGTTGGAGATCGTGGGTTACAAACAACGAATATAACCCTCCCACTTAGTTTTTGGAGTTGGTTCATCGACTCTTATAATTTCGGAAACAGATTTCCTAGTTAGAGAGCGACATAGCGGACAACTAGAAGAGAATCCTAGTTCGACATGTTCAGAGCAGTATTAGTGCATAAAGGCACAAGGTACATACTTGATCTTTTCCTATTTTCTATTTCGGGAAAGTGCGTGAGGGAAGTGTGAACTTCAACTCACTCGAACACTTGAAAGTTTGAGATTACACATCTTTTTATTTTTCGGTTTGTCTACAAGGAGACCTCCCACTCAAATTTTCAAGAGCATATAGATTTTGAACTTATGTGATATAGATATAGTTTTGAAAACATTTTGAAAAATTATTTGATTTGGATGACAAAATATTTTCAAGTTTGAAAATGAAAACGGTTTTTCAAAATTCAAACTAGTTTTGTAAAAATTCAATTTCAATTAATCTTTCAAAAATCAAAACTTTTAATCTTACACATCATGTTTATAATCATATGAAAAACATTTTTGCTCAAGAAAGTTTTCTCATTAGAGTTCTATAACTCATGGTAGTGGGGTTTGAAAATCCGGATTTCTAAAAAACTGGAGTTTCAGACAGCCGCGCACCTCGGAGTAAAATCGCCATATCTGGCGGCTCCGATGTCCTTTTCAGCCGAAACCGGTGGCATTGGACAGAGGACAGACAGAGATTTAATTTGATACAAGAATCATTAAATTTCGATTTCATAGCAGAGAGTTATTCCACTTTTAATGCGGGTTTACTCCAGCTCGAAGAAAAAGAAATAAATTAAAACTTTGGTCCTTTCTAGGTGCGAAAAATAATCAAGTGTAACGGAACGTTTTAAGATGTTGTTTAAAGCTTTTATTTGTGTTTTATTAGCAGGGTAATAACATAGAATAAAAGAAATAACAACATGCATCAAACGATTCAAGTAAAAATAAGAAACTAGCAAGATATCAAAACTAGTCACAAAATTTTACTCGAAATTTCTCAAACCTTTAAAACACGTTTTTCAATATAAAAAATTAAAAACTTTTAGAACTGATTCTAATGTGTTTTAAAAACATCCCAAACTCATAGAAAATCAACATGCTTTATAATTTAAAGACAAGAGCAATAAATTAAAAAAAAATCTAAGATAACAATTCTAACTTGTCACAAAATTAGTAAACTTTCGAAAACGATTTTCAAGCTCATAATTTTAAAAACATGTACATGCTAATCTTTGACCATAGCTCTGATACCATTTGTTGGAATCGATCTAGGGTTTGAGAAAATAATTAACGCTTCGATAAGCGGCGGAATTTTAAAAATTTTCTTTTACAAGTAAAACAGTTTTTACTAACCTAGACAAGTGCAAGTACATGTAATTAAAAACCAATATGAGCTAAGAAGTTTACTAACCTTTCTTGAAGCTTGAACTTTGAAGAAGCTTTTGGAAAGTTTGCAACGCTCGTCTCCCCTCGCAGCACGTCTCTCTTTCTTTCCTCGGCACCTCGAGCAACCACGAAAGTTTCTATCACTAAATCACTCGAAAAGAAGGAATCAGTGAGTGGGCACTTTTAAACACTACGACTTAAGAACGAGTCTTGAAGTCGCAGAGCTAAACTCTAAGTCAAATGAGGACCTAGGTGCCAAAACAAAATCGAAAATAAACTAGAGAGAGAGAGAGGAGTTCGGCCAAAGTTCTAGAGAAAGAGTCTCTCAAATCTCTTAAACTTGGATGAATGAAATGTGAGGAATGAGGCTCCTATTTATAGGAGGAGGATTACCTTCAAAAGGTAGTTTCCTCTTTTCCTATTGCCTTGCACGTCCAACATGCCTCATGAAGGCTTAGGATTTGTTTCCTCATTTGATTTCCTCTTAGTTGGCCGAAAATGCACTTTCCTTCTTAAGGAAATTTGTTTCCTCTTTTTCTTTTGGCAAGTATCTTCATACATCAATGCACAAAATAAACTCTCTTTCCCACTATGGCATGAACGAAATTCAGCCTTATTTTCCTTGGGTTGGACGAAATTTGAGCTTCTAGAAGGAGCTTCTAGATGTTTCTTCATTTGTTCATGACAACATAAGAAAAGCCCATTAAGAATTTTCAAGTAAAATTCTATGAAATGAAATTAATCCTCAAGGCCCAATAAAGTATTAATGGCTGAGTGTTTTAAGTTTCATTCGCCATCAAATGACCATGTCAAAAAAATTTATTGACATTCATTTCGTCCTATGTCCAAAAGGACAAAAATACCCTTTTAACTATTTTCGTTCTTGTTTTGACTTAGCTTCCAGTTTAACTATTCCTATCGATGTGATTCGTGACAGTGACCTCATGGACCCAAATGAACAAAGCTTGAGCTAAACACTTGGACTCAAAAGTTCACAAACCTTTTCCAAGTTTAGCTTAATGCCAACTGACTCCACTAAAGAGCTGACACTGAAAATCTCTCGGTTCAAATGAATTTATTTTCTACTCAAGAATTCGACCTAATTATGATGAGCGGATCCACTGAATATTATCTATGTTTACCCTTCATGAATGTCATCAGCTAGTCGGGATTTACTAAATTACCATTTTACCCTTCTAGCTGTTATTTCCTCAACTCCTTTGTCGCTTGTGAATAAGTTAGAAACAATGTATTGACGAGGAGCTAACAAGTCACATTGTTTCATCCAAAAGAGTCAGGACTCAATTCGGACACTGGCCAGTTCATTTATTCACACTCCAAGGAACAAAGCATGAGGTGACATACATTGCATTTCAGCAATCTTGTACATGAATTCCATATCTATGAGAACTTCACAAAGTTACTCATGACAGACTCACAACTTAGTACTTCACCAATAGGCCTTGTTCGGAATCACATAGTGAGTCCGAACTTTGACTTTCTCAAATGAGAATACTACGGTGTGAAATGGCATGTCTCATTTCAGGATTAAGGTAAGCATGATGCAATTCATACATAGTGACTTCGAGACATAAGAGGTTAAATGGTTTGTTCTTATATTGTCTCTAGAAGTGCACTGGTCAATTCAGTACCTTCGGAAGATACCTAGAAGAACTATAGAGTCCCCAACTCTCAATGCCTCATAACCAGACATCATAGATTCTTCTAACAATCATACTGAGGTCAATAGTCCTTTGACCCTAAGATTGCGAATATATCGTTTTAAGCAAACTACGAAGAGTTTGTTCATGCAAATCTACATTTGTCTCTTCGTAAGTTGTTTAGTTTGTTTATGGACTAAAAGACTAAGGTTTTATCATAAAGCTTCAGACAAGGAAGATTGAATGAACGTTTCAACTTTATTATTAATGAATAAGCAATTACAAGCAAGAGTCTTCGTAAGACTATATGACATCAAATGTACATAAATAGACACTACTACTCTTCTTGTGGGCACCATTGACAACAGCAACTTGCTAGTCTTTTGCCTCAGCACGTGTGCGGGGCAACCCCAAATTTATATGCGGCCAAGATTCACTTTACGGCCAGTCCACCGTTCATAAGGAGTACCAGGAACCATTTCGGACGGAACTTGGTTCAGAATATAAGCGGCTGTTTCGAGGGCATATCCCCAAAAGGAAAGAGGGAGTGATGAGTGACTCATCATTGATCTAACCATCTCCATAAGAGTTCGGTTTCTTCTCTCTGACACTCCATTTTGTTGAGGTGTGCCAGGTGCGATAAGCTGAGAAGCGATACCTTCTTCTTTAAGAAAGTCATCGAACTCTCCAGACATTTACTCACCACCTCGATCAGATTTAAGGGTTTTGATCACTTTGCCAGTTTGCTTTTCCACTAAAGCCCTAAAGACCTTAAATACGTTAAAGGTCTCGGATTTGTGTTTGAGCAAATAGACATACCCATATCGCGAGTAATCATCGGTGAAGGTAATGAAGTATTCGTATCCTCCACGTGCTTGTTGGCTGAGCGGACCACATACATCAGAATGTACTAGTTCCAGCAACTCAGTGGCTCTTCGACCCTTATCGGAGAAAGGTCGCTTAGTCATTTTTCCTTCTATGCAGGATTCACAAGTAGGTAGTGAACCTATGGCAGAGGCTTGGAGTTGACCGTCCCTCACAAGTCTCTTAATCCTATCTAGACTGATATGACCAAGTCTTAAGTGCCATAGGTATGTTGATTTTGTTAGATCGGAGGATTCAGAAAGTTTGATCCTCTTTGGCTCCCTAATTAGATCATTATCTATTTCGGAGTCTAAGATGGAAGGTTGAGTGGGATAAATGTAAAAAAGACCATTCTTCATACATGCATCAGTGACAAAAGAATTAGAAAAAGAAATACGAATTCCATTCTTTATAAACTTTAAATAATAATCTTGCTCTAAAAGTTGAGCAACAGATATTGGGCGTGTTTGGCACAGCTTTTTTAAGCCTGTTTTTGTTGTTAGCAAAAACCAAACTGCAATCTTACTGTTTGGTAAAACAGTTTTTAGAAAAAATTTCAAAAACGATTTTAAAAATTGTACATGAGTCACGAAAGCTAAGAATCTTAGCTTTTAGAAAAAGCGTTTTTGTATCTGATATAATATTACTTTAATATCCTCACATGATTATCCATAGCACTGTTAAATATTTATTTTATGTCTATTTTAGTCTTTTTACTATAATATATTTATTTTACCAAACGCTAAATTAGTTTTTGTTACCAGCAACAACTGTTTTATAAACAGTTTACCAAACACCTTGTCAGTTTTTGAAAAAAACTGTTTTTTTCAAAAACTGAATCTAAAAGCACTTTTGTTAAAAACAAAGCTATGCCAAACGATGCCATTAAGTTTTTCCCAAAGGAAGGAACATAATAAACATTATTCAAATTTAAAGTGCGATCTTCAAAAGAAAGCGTCACGGATCCCACAGCCTTCGCAAACACCACGCTCCCATCACCCCACATGAAGCAGAAGTCGCCATCCTCTAAGCTTTTGCTTTTCCTAAAACCAGTTAAGGAGCAGCAAATATGGTTAGTAGCAGCGGAGTCAATAATCCACGATGATACATTATCGGCTACTAAACAAGCTTCAGTAATAAGTACAATACCTTTTACTTTAGTTTTGAGGTAGGCAGGACAGTTCCTACGCCAGTGACCAGGCTCATTGCAGTGGTGGCATTTGGCGTTAGACTTATCCACCTTTGGAGCCTTCAGCGCAATCTTCTTCGTTTGAACCTTAGGTTGGTTCTTCTTCTCGGCCTTGCGAGGTCTCTTCTTAGATCCAGAGGTTGAGGCAGTAGCATGTACCTCTCCTAGAGCCCTCTTTTTCTTAGTGAGTGCCTCAGCGGTTTGAAGTTCCTTCATGAGCTCGGTAACAGTGTACTCTAGCCTGTTCATGGAGTAATTCAACTTGAAGGTATCAAAGGTTTCGGGGAGAGTTTCCAAGATCATATCTATTTTAGTCTCCCCATCAATCTCAGATCAAAGGATCTCCATTTCATTTAGATAGCTAATGATCAGTATCATATGATCTCTGACGGGAGTCCCAGCCTTCATGCGACAGTTCATAAATTGTCGGACCGCTTGTTTCCTAGCTTGACGTCCTTGCCCTCCAAACATCTCATGGAGATTATAGAGCATGTCGGTGGCCGTTTCGTAATCGCGATGTTGTTGTTGCAACACATTGCTCGTTGATGCCAAAATATAGCATCTCACAATCTCATCGGATCGAAGCCAGGCCGCCAGGCCGTCTTTTTCCTTTTGCGCCGAATCTTCATTCGTTTGAGGACAGGGGGTGGTGAGAACCCATTTGTGCTTGTCGGCAGTAAGGACTATGTCGAGGTTACGTTTCCAGTCGACGTAATTGTGGCCTTCGAGTTTATTCGAGGAAAGAATTGTTGAGAGAGGGTTGAGAGACATATTTTTTGGAATTGATCTAGGGTTTAAGAAACAGTTTAACGCTTCGCAAAGCGGCGGAATTTTAAAAAATTTTCTTTTCAAGTAAAAACAGTTTTTTACTAACCTATACAAAGAGCAAGTACATGTAATTAAAACTATTATGAGTATAGAAGTTTACTAACCTTTCTTGAAGCTTGAACTTTGAAGAAGCTTTTGGAAAGTTTGCAACGCTCGTTCCCCTCGCAGCACGTCTCTCTTTCTTTCCTCGGCACCTCGAGCAACCAGGAAAGTTTCTATCACTAAATCACTCGAAATAAAGGAATTAGTGAGTGGGCACTTTTAAACACTACGACTTATGAACGAGTCTTGAAGTCGCAGAGCTAAACTCTAGGTGAAATGAGGACCTAGGTGCCAAAACAATAAAACGAAATTGACTAGAGAGAGAGAGGAGAGGGGCGGCCACAAGCTCTAGAGAGAGAGACTCTCAATCTCTAACTTATGTGGAATGAATGAAATGAGAAGAATAAGGCTCCTATTTATAGGAGAGGCTTTACCTTCAATAAGGTAGTTTCCTCTTCTTTAGAATATCACATATTCATGAGGAAATAATCCTTATTTCCTTTTCTCATTTTGGGCGTGTAAGCCTTGCCATCTAGAAGCAAATTTGTTTCCTATTTTGCTTGCCTTGGCCGCCCATGTCATACTCTCCTAGAGGAAATTTGTTTCCTCTTTTTCTTTTGGCAAGTATGTTCATACATTAATGCACAAAATAAACTCTCTTTCACACTAAGGGCTGCACGAAATTTGGTCTCCCATTCACTTGGGTTGGACGGCCAAAAAGCCTTCTAGAAAGGCTTTCTAGGTTTTCTTTTAATTGTTCATGACAACATAAGAAAAGCCCATTTAAGAATTTTCTAGTAAAATTCTATGAAATGAAATTAATTCACAAGGCCCAATAAACATTTTATGGCCGTGTGATATAATATGTCATCATATGACATTGTCAAAAAATTTATTGACATTCATTTCATGCCATGTCCAAAAAGACAAAATTACCCTTTCGACAATTTTCGTTATTGTTTTGACTTAGCTTCCAGTTTAACTATTCATAATCGATGTGATTCGTGACAGTGACCTCATGGACCCAAATGAACAAAGCTTGAGCTAAACACTTGGACTCAAAAGTTCACAAACCTTTTCCAAGTTTGGCTTAATGCATACTGACTCCACTAAAGAGTTGACACTGAAAATCTCTCGGTTCAAATGAATTTATTTTCTACTCAAGAATTCAACCTAATTATGATGAGCGGATCCACTGAATATCTGTGTTTACCCTTCATTAATATCATCAGCTAGTCGGGATTTACAAAATTACCATTTTACCCTTCTAGCTTTTATTTCCTCAACTCCTTTGTTGCTTGTGAATAAGTTAGAAACAATGTATTGACGAGGAGCTAAAAAGTCACATTGTTTCATCCAAAAGAGTCAAGACTCAATTTGGACACTGGCCAGTTCATTTATTCACACTCCAAGGAACAAAGCATGAGGTGATATACATTGCATTTCAGCAATCTTGTACATGAATTCCATATCTATGAGAACTTCACAAAGTTACTCATGACATTCTCACAACTTAGTACTTCACCAATAGGCCCTGTTCAGAATCACATAGTGAGTCCGAACTCTGACTTTCTCAAATGAGAATACTAAGGTGTGAAATGACATGTCTCATTTCAGGATTAAGGTAAGCACCATGCAATTCATACATAGTGACATCGAGACATAAGAGGTTAAATGTTCTGTTCTTATCTGGTCTCTTGAAGTGCACTGGTCAATTCAGTACCTTCGGAAGATACCTAGAAGAACTATAGAGTCTCCAACTCTCAATGCCTCATAACCAGACATCATAGATTCTTCTAACAATCATACTGAGGTCAATAGTCCTTTGACCCTTAGATTGCGAATATATCGTATTAAGCAAACTACGAAGAGTTTGTTCATGCAAATCTACATTTGTCTCTTTGTAAGTTGTTTACTTTGTTTATGGACTAAAGACTAATGTTTTATCATAAAGCTTCAGACAAGGAAGATTGAATGAATGTTTTAACTTTTTATTAATGAATAAGCAATTACAAGCAAGAGTCTTCATGAGACTTTATTACATCAAATGTAGAATATAAAGATTACAACTCTTCTTGTGGGCACCATTGACAACAAACTCCCACTTGACTCAAAGAAGATGTGTGTAGTCTTTCATGCCTAATCCCTCTCGATGTTGGTCGAAGACCTTGTTCGTTAGGGCCTTTGTGAATGGATCTGCTAGGTTGTCCACCGTTGAGATCTTCTTCACTTCCACGTCTCCGCGTTGCACGATCTCTCGAATCAAATGGTATTTCCTCTCAATATGCTTAGAGCGCTTATGGCTTTGAGGTTCTTTCGAGTTAGCGACAACCCCACTATTATCACAATAAAGAGTCATGGACTCGTCGACGTTTGGAACAACTTCCAAATACTTAAGGAATTTTCTAAGCCATACAGCCTCTTTGGATGCTTCACAAGCAGCCAAATATTCTGCTTCCATTGTGGAGTCAGCAATGCAAGATTGGTTAATACTTCTCCACACAACAGCTCCACCATTAAGGATGAACACAGATCCTGAAGTGGATTTCCTGGAATCCTTATCCGCTTGAAAATCGGAGTCGGTATATCCCGTCATAATCAGGTCAGTACCTGAGTATGTAAGCATCAAGTTCCTAGTTCATCAAAGATACTTAAGAACATGCTTAACAGCAATCCAGTGCTCGGGTCCAGGGTTAGATTGGAAACGGCTAACTACGCCAACGGCGAAACATATATCAGGTCTAGTGCAAAGCATGGCATACATGAGGCTTCCTACGGCAGAGGCGTAAGGAATTTTCCTCATGTCTTCAATCTCTTGTGCAGACTTGGGAGACTGGTCCTTAGAGAGTGAAACTCCATGCCTAAAGGGTGTTTGACCCTTCTTGGAGTCTTGCATCGAGAAGTTATCCATCACCTTATCAATATAAGATGCTTGAGAGAGCGACATGGTCCTGTTTTTCCTATCTCGAAAGATTTGGATCTCCAGAATGTACGCGGCTTCTCCTAGATCCTTCATATCGAATTGCTTTGCTAGCCAGACCTTAACCTCAGATAACTTACCCACGTCATTACCAATGAGTAGTATATCATCGACATATAGTACCAAAAACACAACTTTGCCTTCGTGTATTAACTTGTAAACACAAGGCTCATCTATTGACTGTTCAAAGCCAAAGCTCTTTACAGTTTCATCGAATCTAATATTCCATGACCTAGATGCTTGCTTTAATCCAGAAATGGACTTAAGCAACTCACAAACCTTGGTCTCTTGACATTCTTCCACGAAACCGTATGGTTGAGCCATGTAAATGCACTCGTCAAGATTGCCATTCATGAAGACTGTCTTAACATCCATTTGCCAGATCTCATAGTCGAGAGCTGCAGCTATGGATAGGAGTATGTGGATGGATTTAAACATCGCGATTGGCGAGAAGGTTTCTTCATAGTCAATCCCTTCTTGTTGGGTATAACCCTTTGCTACAAGTCGTGCTTTGAACGTCTCGACGTTCCCATCATGACCCATTTTCTTCTTGTATATCCACTTACACACTACGGGTTTAATCCCTTCAGGAAAGTCTACAAGTTTCCAGACTTTGTTGACATACATCGAGTGCATTTCAACTTTCATGGCGTCAAGCCAAAGGTTTGATTCAGAACAAGCCATCGCTTGGCTATAGGAAACAGGATCATCCATGTCAGAGACGGCTACAAGAGAGTCTCCATAAGACATGTACCTGTCAGGCTTTTGAGTAGCCCTCCCACTACGTTTAAGTACTACTTGACGAGATTCTGATGAGTTAGGTTGTGTTTCAGTTGGGGTAAGAACAGTTCTTACAGATGAGGTAGAAGGCTTCCTCACCCAACTTTTCTTCAAGCCCAATTTTGCTTCTAGGTTTTGCATCCTTCATAAAGTCCTCCTCAAGGAAACGAGCATTCGTGCTAACGAAAGTCTTATCGTCCTCGGGACTATAGAAGATGAAACCCTTGGTTTCCTTTGGATATCCCATAAACAAGCACAATTCTGACCTACTAGCCAACTTGCTAGTCTTTTGCCTTAGCCCGTGTGCAGGGCAACCCCAAATTCTGATGCGGCCAAGATTCACTTTACGGCCAGTCCATCGTTCATAAGGAGTACCAGGAACCGTTTTAGACAGAACTTGGTTCAGAATGTAAGCGGCTGTTTCGAGGGCATTTCCCCAAAAGGAAAGAGGGAGTGATGAGTAACTCATCATTGATCTAACCATCTCCATAAGAGTTCGGTTTTTTCTCTCTGACACTCCGTTTTGTTGAGGCGTGCCAGGTGCGGTAAGCTGAGAAGCGATACCTTCTTCTTTAAGAAAGTCATTGAACTCTCCAGACATATACTCACCACCTCGATCAGATCGAACGGTTTTGATCACTTTGCCAGTTTGGTTTTCCACTAAAGACCTAAAGACCTTAAATACGTTAAAGGTCTCGGATTTGTGTTTGAGCAAATAGACAAACCCATATCGTGAGTAATCATCGGTGAAGGTAACGAAGTATTCGTATCCTCCACGTGCCTATTGGTTGAGCATACCACAACATCAGAATGTACTAGTTCCAACAACTCAGTGGCTCTTCGACCCTTATCGGAGAAAGGTCGCTTAGTCATTTTTCCTTCTATGCAGAATTCACAAGTAGGTAGTGAACCTATTGCAGAGGCTTGGAGTGGACCGTCCCTCACAAGTCTCTTAATCCTATCTAGACTGATATGACAAAGTCTTAAGTGCCATAGGTATGTTGATTTTGTTAGATCGGAGGATTCAGAAAGTTTGATCCTCTTTGGCTCCCTAATTAGATCATTATCTATTTCGGTGTCTAAAAGTGAAGGTTGAGTGGGATAGATGTAGCAGATCCATTCACCAAGGCCCTAGCGAACAAGGTCTTCGACCAACATCGTGAGGGATTAGGCATGAAAGACTACACACATCTTCTTTGAGTCAAGTGGGAGTTTGTTGTCAATGGTGCCCACAAGAAGAGTTGTAATCTTTATTTTGTACATTTGATGTAATAAAGTCTCATGAAGACTCTTGCTTGTAATTGCCTATTCATTCATTAATAAAGTTGAAACGTTCATTCATTCTTTATTTGTTTGAAGCTTTATGATAAAACCTTAGTCTTTTAGTCCATAAACAAACCTAACAACTTACAAAGAGACAAATGTAGATTTGCATGAACAAACTCTTCGTAGTTTGCTTAAAACGATATATTCGCAATCTTAGGGTCAAAGGACTATTGACCTCAGTACGATTGTTAGAAGAATCTATGATGTCTGGTTATGAGGCATTGAGAGTTAGGGACTCTATAGTTCTTCTAGGTATCTTCCGAATATACTGAATTGACCAGTGCACTTCAAGAGACAAGATAAGAACAAACCATTTAACCTCTTATGTCTCGAAGTCACTATGTATGAATTGCATCATGCTTACCTTAATCCTGAAATGAGACATGTCATTTCACACCTTAGTATTCTCATTTGAGAAAGTCAGAGTTCGGACTCACTATGTGATTCCGAACAGGGACTATTGGTGAAATACTAAGTTGTGAGAATGTCATGAGTAACTTTGTGAAGTTCTCATAGATATGGAATTCATGTACAAGATTGCTGAAATGCAATGTATGTCACCTCATGCTTTGTTCCTTGGAGTGTGAATAAATGAACTGGCCAGTGTCCAAATTGAGTCCTGACTCTTTTGGATGAAACAATGTGACTTGTTAGATCCTCGTCAATACATTGTTTCTAACTTATTCACAAGCGACAAAGGAGTTGAGGAAATAACAGCTAGAAGGGTAAAATGGTAATTTAGTAAATCCCGACTAGCTGATGACATTCATGAAGGGTAAACATAGATAATATTCAGTGGATCCGCTCATCATAACTAGGTTGAATTCTTGAGTAGAAAATAAATTCATTTGAACCGAGAGATTTTCAGTGTCAACTCTTTAGTGGAGTCAGTTGGCATTAAGCTAAACTTGGAAAAGGTTTGTGAACTTTTGAGTCCAAGTGTTTAGCTCAAGCTTTGTTCATTTGGGTCCATGAGGTCACTGTCACGAATCACATCGAGTAGGAATAGTTAAACTGGAAGCTAAGTCAAAACAAGAACGAAAATTGTCAAAAGGGTAATTTTGTCTTTTGAGACATAGGATGAAATGAATGTCAATAAATTTTGTGACATGGTCATTTGATGACAAGTAACACTCGGCCATAATATGATTAATTGGGCCTTGTGGATTAATTTCATTTCATAAGAATTTTATTGAAAATTCTTAATGGGCCTTTTTCATGTTGTTATGAATAAATGGAAAAGCTTCTAGAAGGCCTTTCTAGAACCATTTTAGGCGCCCACTACCCAAAGGGAAAGAGAGAATTTTGTGCATGAATGTATCTAGATACTTGCCAAAAGAAAAAGAGGAAACAAATTTCCTCTAATAGGAACAAGGAAGTTCGGCCAAGACAAGTCAAAGAGGGAGAGAATAAATGAGGAAACAAATCCATGTGGCATAGGTAATGCCTTACACGCCCAAAATGAAAAAGGGAAACAAGGGATTTCTTCATGAATATGTGATATTAAATATAGAAGAGGAAACTACCTTATTGAAGGTAAAGCCTCTCCTATAAATAGGAGCCTCATTCTTCTCATTTTTTGAATTCCACACAAGTTAGAGATTGAGAGACTCTCTCCCTAGACATTGTGGCCGAACTCCTCTCTCTCTCTCTCTAGTTTATTTTCGATTTTTTGTTTTGGCACCTAGGTCCTCATTTGACCTAGAGTTTAGCTCTGCGACTTCAAGACTCGTTCTTAAGTCGTAGTGTTTAAAAGTGCCCACTCACTAATTCCTTTTCTCTCGAGTGATTTAGTGATAGAAACTTTCGTGGTTGCTCGAGGTGCCGAGGAAAGAAAGAGGGACGTGCTGCGAGGGGAGACGAGCGTTGCAACTTTCTAAAAGCTTCTCAAAGATCAAGGTTCAAGAAAGGTTAGTAAACTTCTTAGCTCATAATAGTTTTTAATTACGTGTACTTGCTCTTTTGTCTAGGTTAGTAAAAACTGGTTTTACTTGTAAAAGAAAATTTTTAAAATTCCGCCGCTTACCGAAGCGTTAATTATTTTCTTAAACTCTAGATCGATTCCAACAAATGGTATCAGAGCTATGGTCAAAGATTAGCATGTACATGTATTTAAAAATATGAGCTTGAAAATCGTTTTTTGAAAGTTTACTAATTTTGTGACAAGTTAGAATTGTTATCTTAGATTTTTTTTTAATTTATTGCTCTTGCCTTTAAATTAAAAACCATGTTGATTTTCTATGAGTTTGGGATGATATTAAAACACATTAGAATCAGTTCTAAAAGTTTTTAATTTTTTATATTGAAAAACGTGTTTTAAAGGTTTGAGAAATTTCGGTAAATTTTGTGACTAGTTACCTTGTCTTTCTAGATTCTTTTATTTACCGTATTCGCTTTATGCTTGTTGTTATTTCTTTTATATCATGTTATTACCTTGCTAATAAAACACAAATAAAAACTTTAACAACCTTCATAAAACGTTCCGTTACACTCGATTCTTTTTCGCACCTAAAAAGGACCAAGCTTTAATTATTTCTTTTTCTTCGAGCTGGAGTAAACCCGCATTAAAAGTGGCATAACTCTCTGTTCAGAAATCTAAATTTAATGATTCTTGATTCAAATTAAAGCTCTGTCTGTCCTCTGTCCAATTCCACCAGTTTCGGCTCAAAAGGACATCGGAGCCGCCAGATATGGCGATTTTACTCCGAGGTGCGCGGCTGTCTGAAACTCTAGTTTTTTAGAAATCCGGATTTTCAAACCCCACTACCATGAGTTATAGAACTCTAATGAGAAAATTTTCTTGAGAAAAAATGTTTTTCATATGATTATAAACATGATGTGTAAGATTAAAAGTTTTGATTTTTGAAAGATTAATTGAAATTGAGTTTCTACAAAACTAGTTTGAATTTTGAAAAACCGTTTTCACTTTCAAACTTGAAAATATTTTGTCACCCAAATCAAATAAGTTTTCAAAATGTTTTCAAAACTATATCTATATCACATATGTTCAAAATCTATATGCTCTTGAAAATTTGAGTGGGAGGTCTTCTTGTAGACAAGCCGAAAAATAAAAAGATGTGTAATCTCAAACTTTCAAGTGTTCGAGTGAGTTGAAGTTCACACTTCCCTCATGCACTTTCCCGAAATAGAAAATAGGAAAAGATCGAGTATGTACCTTGTGCCTTTATGCACTAATACTACTCTGAACATATCGATCTAGGATTCTCTTCTAGTTGTCCGCTCTGTCGCTCTCTAACTAGGAAATTTGTTTCCGAACTTATAAGAGTCGATGAACCAACTCCAAAAACTAAGTGGGAGGGTTATACTTGTTGTTTGTAACCCACGACCCCCAACACTAATGAAAGAAGCAATTAACGTGGGACTAAGACCGCTCTTGCGACCCTCACTTAAATGGGAGTACTCCAAGGCGTTATTGCTTCGATCATTGCTCAATGAGCTACGTCCGAGAGTGAGACTATGATGGCAAGGCCTCCCCTTGGGGGATTGTTTTTCAAAGTTGACCTTTTGGACTAAGTGGTTGGTTGCACACTTAGGCTCAATCCCTAGTAATCCTCCCTCGAGGCTCTGCGAAAAGATGTGAGTGATCAAACCAATTTAAAAGGTGGCTAGTCAAAATAGATGTATTGACATCTTGGCTAAGCATTAATGATGTGTCATTTACTTATAAAATGAGATTTTTTGCGGCCTTCTCTTGAGGGAGTAAATTATCGTTTGGTTTATAACACCTTTGGATTTTATAAAAGTCTTAATAAAACTTAAATCCTAAACCAAAGACTAATCATAAACTTGTTTCAACTTTTATAGGCAATATGTCTCTCAACCCTCTCTCAACCATTCTTTCCTCGAATAAACTCGAAGGCGACAATTACGTCGACTGGAAACGTAACCTCGACATAGTCCTTACTGTCGACAAGCACAAATGGGTTCTCACCACCCCCTGTCCTCAAACGAATGATGATTTGACGCAAGAGGAGAAAGACGCCCTGGCGGCATGGCTTCGATCCGATGAGATTGCGATATGCTATATTTTGGCATCGATGAACAATGTGTTGCAACAACAACATCGTGATTACGAAACTGCCACCGATATGCTCTACAATCTCCATGAGATGTTTGGAGGGCAAGGACGTCAAGCTAGGCAACAAGCGGTCCGACAATTCATGAACTGTCGTATGAAGGCTGGAACTCCCGTTAGAGATCATATGATGCTGATCATTAGCTATCTCAACGAGATGGAGAACCTTGGATCTAAGATTGATGGGGAGACTAAAATAGATATGATCTTGGAAACTCTCCCCGAAACCTTTGATACCTTCAAGTTGAATTATTCCATGAACAAGCTAGAGTACACTGTTACCGAGCTCATGAAGGAACTTCAAACCGCTGAGGCACTCACTAAGAAAAAGAGGGCTCAAGGAGAAGTACATGCTACTGCCTCCACCTCTGGATCTAAGAAGAGACCTCGCAATGCCGAGAAGAAGAACCAACCTAAGGTTCAAACGAAGAAGAAGGCGCCAAAGGCTCCGAAGGTGGACAAGTCTAAAGACAAGTGCCACCACTGCAATGAGCCTGGTCAGTGGCGTAGGAACTGTCCTGCCTACCTCAAAACCAAAGTAAAAGGTATTGTACTTGTTACTGAACCTTGTTTAGTAGCTGATAATGTATCATCGTGGATTATTGACTCCGCTGCTACTAACCATATTTGCTGCTCCTTGACTGGTTTTAGGAAAAGCAAAAGCTTAGAGGATGGCGACTTTTGCTTCAAGTGGGGTGATGGGAGCGTGGTGTCTGCGAAGGCTTTGGGATCCGTGACGTTATCTTTTGAAGATCAAATTTTAAATTTGAATAATGTTTATTATATTAATTCCTTTGGGAAAAACCTAATATCTGTTGCTCAACTTTTCGAGCAAGATTATTATTTAAAGTTTATAAAGAATGGAATTCGTATTTCTTTTTCTAATTCTTTTGTCACTGATGCATGTATGAAGAATGGTCTTTTTTACATCTATCCCACTCAACCTTCTCTTTTAGACACCGAAATAGATAACGATCTAATTAGGGAGCCAAAGAGGATCAAACTTTCTGAATCCTCCGATCTAACAAAATCAACATACCTATGGCACTTAAGACTTGGTCATATCAGTCTAGATAGGATTAAGAGACTTGTGAGGGACGGTCCACTCCAAGCCTCTGCAATAGGTTCACTACCTACTTGTGAATCCTGCATAGAAGGAAAAATGACTAAGAGACCTTTCTCTGATAAGGGTCGAAGAGCCACTGAGTTGCTGGAACTAATACATTCTGATGTATGTGGTCCGCTCAGCCAACAGGCACGTGGAGGATACGAATACTTCGTTACCTTCACCGATGATTACTCGCGATATGGGTGTTGTCGTTGTTTTTCGGACAACTATTTAGGAGCCAAAGACGGTTAGACCCAAGGCCGGACCAAGTGTCCTCGTCTTGACTCGAGCGTGTCGGACTTGGTATCCCAAGTCGTCCCTTAGCTGTGGGTGAAGCTCACCTCGTCTCGATACCTGGAAAGCAAACAAGAGCTTGTGAACTACAAAGGGGAAACAGAGGGGGTGCCCTTGTTTACCTCTCCGACGCTCAACATTAGTGGGATTGAGGTGGAGTATAGAGGTTTTAGGGGTGTTTAGAGGCCAAAGCTTGAGAGAAACGAGCGAGGTACGAGTTCGGCAGCGTTTCAGTACTCAAGAATGGATTCCCTGGACTAGGGGGGCGGCTCCTGTATTTATAGGCAGCCAAGGGGTGGTTTGAAGACCCCTTGGCCGAGTGAGCATGTTTGGGTCGGCCATTGGCCGGCTGAAGGGTTGGGTCGGCCAATGGCCGAGTGAAGAGTCTTGGCCAGATGAAGGTTCACTCGGCCATTGGCCGAGTGAACTGCTGGAAGGTTCACTTGGCCAATGGCCGAGTGAACTGCAGGGCTGGCTGAAGGGTTCACTCGGCCATTGGCCGAGTGAACTGCTGGAAGGTTCACTCGGCCAATGGCCGAGTGAACTGCAGGGCCGGCTGAAGGGTTCACTCGGCCATTGGCTGAGTGAACTGCTGGAAGGTTCACTCTGCCAATGGCCGAGTGAACTGCCTTGGTGGCTGAAGGGTTCACTCGGCCATTGGCCGAGTGAACTGCTGGAAGGTTCACTCGGCCAATGGCCGAGTGAACTGCAGGGCCGGCTGAAGGGTTCACTCGACCATTGGCCGAGTGAACTGCTGGAAGGTTCACTCGGACAATGGCCGAGTGAACTGCCCAATGGCCGAGTGAGCCCTTGACTTGGCCAATGGCCGGGCAAGGCACTTGACTTGGCCATTGGTTTGGGCCGGCCCCTGGTTGGGTCAGGGTTTCGCCGCCCAAGACCTCGCACCAGCCACGTGGGTTGAAGAGATGCCTTTGTCCTCGTCGGCCCTAGACGGGCCGACAACATTAGCCCCCCGAGTTTCCGATCGAGCGTAGATCGAGTGGAAACTCAAAATCTACGCTTTTACACGGATGCGGGATGAACGCTCTCGGGTTTGCGTCATGAGGAATGGCCTTCGCGTGTCGCGAGGGACGGCCTATGGTTTCGTGTTGATCGTGCGCGGCTCATTTTCTCGATCTACCAATGAGGGTGTGATCGATTAGCACGGCTTTATTGTGCGTGGCTTATTTTCTCGACTTGCCAACGAGGGCATAATCGATTAGCACGTCTTTGTTGCGTTGTGCGCGTCTTATTTTCTCGACCTACCAACGAAGGCATAATCGATTTGCACGTCTTCGTTGTGTTGTGTGCGTCTTATTTTCTCGACCTGCCAACGAAGGCATAATCGATTTGCACGTCTTCGTTGTGTTGTGTGCGTCTTATTTTCTCGACCTGCCAACGAAGGCATAATCGATTTGCACGTCTTCGTTGTGTTGTGCGCGTCTTATTTTCTCGACTTGCCAACGAAGGCATAATCGATTTGCACGTCTTCGTTGTATTGTGCGCGTCTTATTTTCTCGACTTGCCAACGAATGCATAATCGATTTGCACGTCTTTGTTGTATTGTTCGCGTCTTATTTTCTCGACCTGCCAACGAAGGCATAATCGATTTGCACGTCTTCGTTGTGTTGTGCGCGTCTTATTTTCTCGACTTGCCAACGAAGGCGTAATCGATTTATACGTCTTTGTTGTGTGGACGCAGACCTTGAACCCATTTGTAACTCGTTGCCTATCGGCCCACGAGCTGGGCGGCGAGCGCGATGCCACATTTGTGTGGCGAGGTTTCCCGTGGACGCTGGCTAGACCAGATACGCCCTGCGGACGCAGACCTTGAACCCATTTGTAACTCATTGCCTATCGGCCCACGAGCTGGGCGGCGAGCGCGATGCCACATTTATGTGGCCAGGTTTCCCGTGGACGCTGGCTAGACCAGATACGCCCTGCGGACGCAGACCTTGAACCCATTTGTAACTCGTTGCCTATTGGCCCACGAGCTGGGCGGCGAGCGCGATGCCACATTTGTGCGGCGAGGTTTCCCGTGGACGCTGGCTAGACCAGATACGCCCTGTGGACGCAAACCTTGAACCCATTTGTAACTCGTTGCCTATTGGCCCAGGAGCAGGGCGGCGAGCGCGATGCCACATTTGTGTGGCGAGGTTTTCCGTGGACGCTGGCTAGACCAGATACGCCCTGCGGACGCAGACCTTGAACCCATTTGTAACTCGTTGCCTATTGGCCCACGAGTTGGGCGGCGAGCGCGATGCCACATTTGTGTGGCGAGGTTTCCCGTGGACGCTGGCTAGACCAGATACGCCCAGCGGACGCAGACCTTGAACCCATTTGTAACTCGTTGCCTATCGGCCCACGAGCTGGGCGGCGAGCGCGATGCCACATTTGCGTGGCGAGGTTTCCCGTGGACGCTGGCTAGACCAGATACGCCCAGCAGACGCAGACCTTGAACCCATTTGTAACTCATTGCCTATCGGCCCACGAGCTGGGCGGCGAGCGCGGACATGAGACTCAACTCGAGGACTCATGTAGAGCCTGCACGAGGAGTAGTTAGTTGATTTGTTGACTTGGGACTCAACTCGAGGGCTCTCGTAGAGCTTGCACGAGGAGTGATTAGTTGGCTTGTGGACTCGTGACTCAACTCGAGGACTCACGTAGAGCCTGCACGAGGAGTTTCGTGAAGAGTTGGCACGAGGAGCATCGGTCGACTCGCGGACTCGTAGCTCGACTCGAGGAATGCACTCATCTCGAGGAGTTACGTGAGAAGTCTTTCTCTGGGACTTTTTTTTTTGTTGACTTGTTTTTGATTGAGCATTGATCCCTGTTAGCCCCCCGAGTTTCTTGCGTTTGTGAGACAAAGGCCAAGAAGCTCTCGTGTTAGAGGTATACAATAGTGCGTGTCATCATGTGTAGAATAACTCTTTATTGCAATAAAGGGGGTCGTTACAGGTAGTCATGGCACTTGGCCTTCTTTGAAAACGGGAAATTACAATTTCGAAATTAAAGTGATCACGAAGCCGATTGGGTTCGGGCGTGAATTTAAAGGTCGAAGCTGCGACAATCATGGCTTGCTAGCAGATGCGATGAATTCCTTGAAGTCCCCACCTCGAATTATGGAATCAATTCGCTTCTTAAGCTGTTTGCATTCGATCGTCACGTGGCCGTGATCCTAGTGGTATTCGCAGAACCTACTTCGATCTCGCTTCGCGGGGTCCCTTGTGAGTGGAGCGGGGCTTCCTAGCTCATCGCGGCGTAAGCTCAGGATCCTATCGGGCGTTGTGTTGAGTGGGACGAAGGATTGCTTCGGGGCTGGAGAAGGGTGGTCGTTAGGGACTTGACCCTTTCGGCGCCTTTTCCTTCGTGACTCGGGACCAACGACCGGTTTCACAACCGCGGCTGCGCGCTTCTGGTTGGGTGCTTGATCAATGTTGGGTGGTTGCTGCCCCAAGACGATTGCGGTCTCACATTGAGCGTCGAGTTTTTCTCTCAAGTCGAACTCGGGATCCTCTCTTTGAGAGTTGAGGCGGTCTCTCAAGTCTCCGGAGGCCGTCACTATCACCCTTGTTAAGGGCGCGTCATTCAGGCGACGCCTTTGGCGGAGGCCGAGACCATCGACGTTGTCACCTTCACAAGGGTTTTGGACGCGGACGGTGAGCTTGGAGCGTCCCTTTCGGGACCTCGAGACCGAGCGTCCTCGGGTATTGTGCGAGCTTTGACGCCTTGACGTGGTCGCCCGAGGGTGTCCCCTCGAGGGCGCGTGCGCGTGCTCATCGGAAAGTTGACGTCTTGACGTGGTCGCCCGAGGGTGTCCCCTTGGAAGCGTGCGCGCGCGTCCACTTTCGTGAACAGCGCGGTTGAGGTTGGTCTCGTGGTTTACGTCGCCGACGTTGTTGGAGTCGAGGAGGTCGGCGATGAGCGCGCCGGTGACGCCGTGGCGGTCTAGGAGCTCGGCGAGCCTTCGAGCTGTGTCCTCTCGGACTGCGGCCTCGGGGTCATTCGTCGGGTCTCGGGGCTGGCTCTCGTTATCACGAGGTTGCCCTCCAAGACGACACACGGGGCCTCGGAGGCCGCACCTTGAGCTCGTTGCTCGGGCGCCCTCGGTGGTGACGGAGCCATGACTCATCTCTCGAGAGTCGTAGAAGTGGTGAAAATGTGGAATGGAAGGGAGAGCGTGCCAAGGTCGGTGGTCCCCTCCTTCTAGCGCCAAAATGTTGTCGCTGTTTTTCGGACAACTATTTAGGAGCCAAAGACGGTTAGACCCAAGGCCGGACCAAGTGGCCTCGTCTTGACTCGAGCGTGTCGGACTTGGTATCCCAAGTCGTCCCTTAGCTGTGGGTGAAGCTCACCTCGTCTCGATACCTGGAAAGCAAACAAGAGCTTGTGAACTACAAAGGGGAAACAGGGGGGTGCCCCTGTTTACCTCTCCGACGCTCAACATTTGTGGGATTGAGGTGGAGTATAGAGGTTTTAGGGGTGTTTAGAGGCCAAAGCTTGAGAGAAACGAGCGAGGTACGAGTTTGGCAGCGTTTCAGTACTCAAGAATGGATTCCCTGGACTAGGGGGGCGGCCCCTGTATTTATAGGCAGCCAAGGGGTGGTTTGAAGACCCCTTGGCCGAGTGAGCATGTTTGGGTCGGCCATTGGCCGGCTGAAGGGTTGGGTCGGCCAATGGCCGAGTGAAGAGTCTTGGCCGGATGAAGGTTCACTCGGCCATTGGCCGAGTGAACTGCTTGAAGGTTCACTCAGCCAATGGCCGAGTGAACTGCAGGGCCGGCTGAAGGGTTCACTCGGCCATTGGCTGAGTGAACTGCTGGAAGGTTCACTCGGCCAATGGCCGAGTGAACTGCCTTGGTGGCTGAAGGGTTCACTCGGCCATTGGCCGAGTGAACTGCTGGAAGGTTCACTCGGCCAATGGCCGAGTGAACTGCAGGGCCGGCTGAAGGGTTCACTCGGCCATTGGCCGAGTGAACTGCTGGAAGGTTCACTCGGCCAATGGCCGAGTGAACTACCTTGGTGGCTGGAGGGTTCACTCGGCCAATGGCCGAGTGAACTGCCCAATGGCCGAGTGAGCCCTTGACTTGGCGAATGGCCGGGCAAGGCACTTGACTTGGTCATTGGTTTGGGCCGGCCCCTGGTTGGGTCAGGGTTTCGCCGCCCAAGACCTCGCACCAGCCACGTGGGTTGAAGAGATGCCTTTGTCCTCGTCGGCCCTAGACGGGCCGACAACAATGGGTTTGTCTATTTGCTTAAACACAAATCCGAGACCTTTAACGTATTTAAGGTCTTTAGGGCTTTAGTGGAAAAGCAAACTGGCAAAGTGATCAAAACCCTTCGAACTGATCGAGGTGGTGAGTATATGTCTGGAGAGTTCGATGACTTTCTTAAAGAAGAAGGTATCGCTTCTCAGCTTACCGCACCTGGCACACCTCAACAAAACAGAGTGTCAGAGAGAAGAAACCGAACTCTTATGGAGATGGTTAGATCAATGATGAGTTACTCATCACTCCCGCTTTCCTTTTGGGGATATGCCCTCGAAACAACCGCTTACATTCTGAACCAAGTTCCGTCTAAAACGGTTCTTGGTACTCCTTATGAACGATGGACTGGCCGTAAAGTGAATCTTGGCCGCATCAGAATTTGGGGTTGCCCTGCACACGTGCTAAGGCAAAAGACTAGCAAGTTGGCTAGTAGGTCAGAATTGTGCTTGTTTGTGGGATATCCAAAGGAAACCAAGGGTTTCATCTTCTATAGTCCCGAGGACGATAAGACTTTCGTTAACACGAATGCTCGTTTCCTTGAGGAGGACTTTATGAAGGATGCAAAACCTAGAAGCAAAATTGTGCTTGAAGAAAAGTTGGGTGAGGAAGCTTCTACCTCATCTGTAAGAACTGTTCTTACCCCAACTGAAACACAACCTAACTCATCAGAATCTCGTCAAGTAGTACTTAGACGTAGTGGGAGGGCTACTCAAAAGCCTGACAGGTACATGTCTTATGGAGACTCTCTTGTAGCCGTCTCTGACATGGATGATCCTGTTTCCTATAGCCAATCGATGGCTTGTTCTGAATCAAACCTTTGGATTGACGCCATGAAAGTTGAAATGCACTCGATGTATGTCAACAATGTCTGGAAACTTGTAGACCTTCCTGAAGGGATAAAACCCGTAGGGTGTAAGTGGATATATAAGAAGAAAAGGGGTCCTGATGGGAACGTCGAGACGTTCAAAGCACGACTTGTGGCGAAGGGTTATACCCAACAAGAAGGGATTGACTATGAAGAAACCTTCTCGCCAGTCGCGATGCTTAAATCCATCCGCATACTCCTATCCATAGCTGCAGCTCTCGACTAAGAGATCTGGCAAATGGACGTCAAGAAAGCCTTTCTGAATGGCAATCTTGACGAGCGCATTTACATGGCTCAACCAGACGGTTTCGTGGATAAAGGTCAAGAGACCAAGGTTTGTGAGTTGCTTAAATCCATTTATGGACTAAAGCAAGCATCTAGGTCATGGAATATTAGATTCGATGAAACTGTAAAGAGCTTCGGCTTTGAACAGTCAATATATGAGCCTTGTGTTTACAAGTTAATACACGAAGGCAAAGTTGTGTTTCTGCTACTATATGTCGATGATATACTACTCATTGGTAATGACGTGGGTAAGTTATCTGAGGCTAAGGTCTGGCTGGCAAAGCAATACGATATGAAGGATCTAGGAGAAGCCGCGTACGTTCTGGGGATCCAAATCTTTCGAGATAGGAAAAACCGGACCCTGTCGCTCTCTCAAGCATCTTATATTGATAAGGTAATGGATCGCTTCTGGATGCAAGACTCCAAGAAGGGCCAAACACCCTTTAGGCATGGAGTTTCACTCTCTAAGGACCAGTCTCCCAAGACTGCACAAGAGATTGAAGACATGAGGAAAATTCTTTACGCCTCTGCCGTAGGAAGCCTCATGTATGCCATGCTTTGCACTAGACCTGATATATGTTTCGCCGTTGGCGTAGTTAGCCGTTTCCAATCTAACCCTGGACCCGAGCACTGGATTGCTGTTAAGCATGTTCTTAAGTATCTTCGAAGAACTAGGAACTTGATGCTTACATACTCAGGTACTGACCTGATTATGACGGGATATACCGACTCCGATTTTCAAGCGGATAAGGATTCCAGGAAATCCACTTCGGGATCTGTGTTCATCCTTAATGGTGGAGCTGTTGTGTGGAGAAGTATTAAGCAATCTTGCATTGCTGACTCCACAATGGAAGCATAATATGTGGCTACTTGTGAAGCATCCAAAGAGGCTGTATGGCTTAGAAAATTCCTTAAGTATTTGGAAGTTGTTCCAAACGTCGACGAGCCCATGACCCTTTATTGTGATAATAGTGGGGCTGTCGCTAACTCAAAGGAACCTAGAAGCCATAAGCGCTCTAAGCATATTGAGAGGAAATACCATTTGATTCGAGAGATCGTGCAGCGCGGAGACGTGGAAGTGAAGAAGATCTCAACGGTGGACAACCTAGCAGATCCATTCACCAAGGCCCTAGCGAACAAGGTCTTCGACCAACATCGTGAGGGATTAGGCATGAAAGACTACACACATCTTCTTTGAGTCAAGTGGGAGTTTGTTGTCAATGGTGCCCACAAGAAGAGTTGTAATCTTTATTTTGTACATTTGATGTAATAAAGTCTCATGAAGACTCTTGCTTGTAATTGCCTATTCATTCATTAATAAAGTTGAAACGTTCATTCATTCTTTCTTTGTTTGAAGCTTTATGATAAAACCTTAGTCTTTTAGTCCATAAACAAACCTAACAACTTACAAAGAGACAAATGTAGATTTGCATGAACAAACTCTTCGTAGTTTGCTTAAAACGATATATTCGCAATCTTAGGGTCAAAGGACTATTGACCTCAGTATGATTGTTAGAAGAATCTATGATGTATGGTTATGAGGCATTGAGAGTTGGAGACTCTATAGTTCTTCTAGGTATCTTCCGAAGGTACTGAATTGACCAGTGCACTTCTAGAGACAAGATAAGAACAAACCATTTAACCTCTTATGTCTCGAAGTCACTATGTATGAATTGCATCATGCTTACCTTAATCCTGAAATGAGACATGTCATTTCACACCTTAGTATTCTCATTTGAGAAAGTCAGAGTTCGGACTCACTATGTGATTCCGAACAGGGCCTATTGGTGAAATACTAAGTTGTGAGAATGTCATGAGTAACTTTGTGAAGTTCTCATAGATATGGAATTCATGTACAAGATTGCTGAAATGCAATGTATGTCACCTCATGCTTTGTTCCTTGGAGTGTGAATAAATGAACTGGCCAGTGTCCAAATTGAGTCCTGACTCTTTTGGATGAAACAATGTGACTTGTTAGCTCCTCGTCAATACATTGTTTCTAACTTATTCACAAGCCACAAAGGAGTTGAGGAAATAACAGCTAGAAGGGTAAAAAGGTAATTTAGTAAATCCCGACTAGCTGATGACATTCATGAAGGGTAAACATAGATAATATTCAGTGGATCCGCTCATCATAATTAGGTTGAATTCTTGAGTAGAAAATAAATTCATTTGAACCGAGAGATTTTCAGTGTCAACTCTTTAGTGGAGTCAGTTGGCATTAAGCTAAACCTTGAAAAGGTTTGTGAACTTTTGAGTCCAAGTGGTTAGCTCAAGCTTTGTTCATTTGGCTCCATGAGGTCACTGTCACGAATCACATCGAGTAGGAATAGTTAAACTGTAAGCTAAGTCAAAACAAGAACGAAAATTGTCAAAAGGGTAATTTTATCTTTTGAGACATAGGATGAAATGAATGTCAATAAATTTTGTGACATGGTCATTTGATGACAAGTAACACTCGGCCATAATATGATTAATTGGGCCTTGTGGATTAATTTCATTTCATAAGAATTTTATTGAAAATTCTTAATGGGCCTTTTTCATGTTGTTATGAATAAATGGAAAAGCTTCTAGAAGGCCTTTCTAGAACCATTTTAGGCGCCCACTACCCTAAGGGAAAGAGAGAATTTTGTGCATGAATGTATCTAGATACTTGCCAAAAGAAAAAGAGGAAACAAATTTCCTCTAAGAGGAACAAGGAAGTTCGGCCAAGACAAGTCAAAGAGGGAGAGAATAAATGAGGAAACAAATCCATGTGGCATAGGTAATGCCTTACACGCCCAAAATGAAAAAGGGAAACAAGGGATTTCTTCATGAATATGTGATATTCAATATAGAAGAGGAAACTACCTTATTGAAGGTAAAGCCTCTCCTATAAATAGGAGTCTCATTCTTCTCATTTTTCGAATTCCACACAAGTTAGAGATTGAGAGACTCTCTCTCTAGACATTGTGGCCGAACTCCTCTCTCTCTCTCTCTAGTTTATTTTCGATTTTTTGTTTTGGCACCTAGGTCCTCATTTGACCTAGAGTTTAGCTCTGCGACTTCAAGACTCGTTCTTAAGTCGTAGTGTTTAAAAGTGCCCACTCACTAATTCCTTTTCTCTCGAGTGATTTAGTGATAGAAACTTTCGTGGTTGCTCGAGGTGCCGAGGAAAGAAAGAGGGACGTGCTGCGAGGGGAGACGAGCGTTGCAACTTTCTAAAAGCTTCTCAAAGATCAAGGTTCAAGAAAGGTTAGTAAACTTCTTAGCTCATAATAGTTTTTAATTACGTGTACTTGCTCTTTTGTCTAGGTTAGTAAAAACTGGTTTTACTTGTAAAAGAAATTTTTTAAAATTCCGCCGCTTACCGAAGCGTTAATTATTTTCTCAAACCCTAGATCGATTCCAACAAATACTATGTTCCTTTGCTTTGAGATAGGCGGGACAGTTCTTTTTATCGGCCTTGTAAGGTCCCTTCTCAGTTCTAGAGGCGGAGGCATTGTGCTCAGTAGCACGTGCCTCTCCTTGATTCCTCTTTCTCTTAGTGAGACCTACAGCAGTGTGAAGTTCCTCCATAAGCTTGGTAACAGTGTACTCTAGCTTGTTAATGGAGTAGTTCATCTTGGAGGTATCAAGAGATACGGGGAGAGTTTCTAAGATCACATCTATGACATTCTTCCCATCAATCTCAGATCCTAGGATTTCCATTTTACTTAAATGACTAATGATCAATATCATAAAGTCTCCAATAGGAGTCCTAGCCTTCATGCGACAGTTCATAAATTGTCGGACTGCTTTTTGCCTTGCTTGATGCCTTTGCCCTCCAAACATCTCATGGAGATTGGTGAGCATGTCGGCGGCAGTCTCCATGTCACGATGTTGTTGTTGCAACACATTGTTCATTGATGCTAAGATATAGCACCTCACAATCTCATCGGAGCATAGCCAGGCCGCCAAGGCGTCTTTGTCCTCTTGAGTTGAATCATTATTCGTCAGAGGAGGACACGGGGTGGTGAGTACCCATTTGTGCTTGGTAAGGATTATGTCGAGGTTATTTTTCGAATCTACGTAGTTTTTGATTTCGAGTTTATTCGAGGAAAGAATGATTGAGAGATGTTTGCGAGACATGTTGCTTATTTAAGTTGAAACAAGTTTATGATTAGTCTTTGGTTTAGGATTTAAGTTTTATTTAAGACTTGATAAAATCCAAAGGTGTTATAAACCAAACGATAATTTACTCCTTCGAGGGAAGGCCGCAAAAAATCTCCATTTATAAGTAAATGACACATCATTAATGCTTAGCCAAGATGTCAATACACCAATTTTGACCAGCCACCTTTTAAATTGGTTTGATCACTCACATCCTTTCGCAGGGCCTCGAGGGAGGATTACTAGGGATTGAGTCTAAGTGTGTAACCAACCACTTAGTCCAAAAGATTGACTTTGAAAAACAATCCGCCGAGGGGAGGTCTTGTCTGATTGTCTCACTTTCGGATTTATCTCATAGAGCAATGATCAGTGCAAAGCGCCCTTGAGTACTCTCATTTAAGAGAGGGCCACGAGGGTGACTCTTAGTCTAGCGATAATTGCACTTTTCATTAGTGTTGGGGATCGTGGGTTACAAACAACAAATATAACCCTCCCACTTAGTTTTTGGAGTTGGTTCATCGACTCTTGTCAGTTCGGAAACGGATTTCCTAGTTAGAGAGCGACAGAGCGGACAACTAGAAGAGAATCCTAGATCTTCATGTTCAGAGCAGTGTTAGTGGATAAAGGCACAAGGGACATACTCGGATCTTTTCCTATTTTCTATTTCGGGAAAGTGCATGAGGGAAGTGTGAACTTCAACTCACTCGAACACTTGAAAGTTTGAGATTACACATCTTTTTATTTTTCGGCTTTGTCTACAAGGAGACCTCCCACTCAAATTTTCAAGAGCATATAGATTTTGAACATATGTGATATAGATATAGTTTCGAAAACATTTTGAAAATTTATTTGATTTGGATGACAAAATATTTTTCAAGTTTGAATACGAAAACGGTTTTTCAAAATTCAAACTAGTTTTGTAAAAATTCAATTTCAATTAAACTTTCAAAAATCAAAACATTTTAATCTTACACATCATGTTTATAATCTTATGAAAAACATTTTTGTTCAAGAAATTTTTCTCATTAGAGTTCTATAACTCATGGTAGTGGGGCTGAAAATCCGGATTTCTAAAAAACTGGACTTTCGGAACAGCCGCGCACCTCGGAGTAAAAACGCCATAACAGACAGAGCTTTAATTTGATTCAAGAAAAATTAAATTTCGATTTTTGAGCAGAGAGTTATGCCACTTTTACTGCGGGTTTTACTCCGGCTCGAAGAAAAAGAAATAATTAAAGCTTGGTCCTTTTTAGGTGCGAAAAAGAATCGAGTGTAACGGAACGTTTTAGGAGGTTGTTAAAGCTTTTATTTGTGTTTTTATAAGCAAGGTAATAACATGGTATAAAAGAAATAACAACATGCATAAAACGATTCAAGTAAATAAAAGAAACTAGCAAGACAATATAACTAGTCACAAAATTTACTCGAAATTTCTCAAAACTTTAAAACACGTTTTTCAATATAAAAAATTAAAAACTTTTAGAACTGATTCTAATGTGTTTTAATAACATCCCAAACTCATAGAAAATCAACATGATTTTTAATTTAAAGGCAAGAGCAATAAATTAAAAAAAAATCTAAGAAAACAATTCTAACTTGTCACAAAATTAGTAAACTTTCGAAAACGATTTTCAAGCTCATATTTTTAAATACATGTACATGCATATCTTTGACCATAGCTCGGATACCATTTGTTGGAATTGATCTAGGGTTTAAGAAAAAGTTTAACGCTTCGTTAAGCGGCAGAATTTTAAAAATTTTCTTTTTCAAGTAAAACAGTTTTTACTAACCTAGACAAAGTGCAAGCACATGTAAATAAAACTAATATGAGCATAATAAATTTACTAATCTCTTTAGAAGTTTGAACGTTGATGAGCCTTCGGAAGGTTGAAAACGTTCGTTTCCCTCGCAGCACGTCTCTCTTTCTTTCCTCGGCAACTCGAGCAACCACAAAAATTTCTATCACTAAATCACTCGAAATAAAAGGAATTAGTGTGTGGGCACTTTTAAAGACTACGACTTAAGAACGAGTCTTAAAGTCGCAGAGCTAAACTCTAGGTCAAATGAGGACCTAGGTGCCAAAACAATATAATGAAATTGACTAGAGAGAGAGAGGAGAGGTGCGGCCACAAGGTCTAGAGAGAGAGGCTCTCAATCTCAAACTTATGTGGGATGAGAAAAATGAGAAGAATGAGGCTCCTATTTATAGGAGAGGTCTCACCTTTACTAAGGTAGTTTCCTCTTCTATAGAATATCACATATTCATGAGCCAATTTCCCATTTTCCTTCATGACATACTCGTCCAAGGCAAGCCTTCTAGAAGGCTTGGATTTGTTTCCTTTTTTGTTCCTTGCCTTGCTTTGTCTCTCTCTTGGGCGCCTACCTCATTTCTTCTTAGGGGAAATTTGTTTCCTCTTTTTCTTTTGGCAAGTATCTTCATACATTTATGCACAAAATATTCTCTCTTTCTCTTGGGTATGTTGGGCGCCTATCTCAATCTAGAAAGGCCTTCTAGAAGCTTTTCCACTTGTTCATGACAACATGAAAAAGGCCCATTAAGAATTTTCAATAAAATTCTTATGAAATGAAATTAATCCACAAGCCCCAATAAGACTAATATTGACCGAGTTAAACATGTCATTAAATGACCTTGTCAAAAAATTTATTGACATTCATTACATGTTATGTCTCAAAAGACAAAAATACCCTTTTGACAATTTTCGTTCTTGTTTTGACTTAGCTTCCAGTTTAACTATTCCTACTCGATGTGATTCGTGACAGTGACCTCATGCATCCAAATGAACAAAGCTTGAGCTAAATACTTGGACTCAAAAGTTCACAAACCTTTTTCAAGTTTAGCTTAATGTCAACTGACTCCACTAAAGAGTTGACACTGAAAATCTCTCGGTTCAAATGAATTTATTTTCTACTGAAGAATTCAACCTAATTGTAATGAGTGGATCCACAGAATATTATCAGTGTTTACCCTTCTTGAATATCATCAGCTAGTCGGGATTTACAAAATTACCATTTTACACTTCTAACTGTTATTTCCTCAACTTCTTTGTCGCTTGTGAATAAGTTAGAAACAATGTATTGACGAGGAGCTAACAAGTCACATTGTTTCATCCAAAAGAGTCAAGAGTCAATTTGGACACTGGCCAGTTCATTTATTCACACTCCAAGGAACAAAGCATGAGGTGATATATATTGTATTTCAGCAATCTTGTACATGAATTTCATATCTATGAGAACTTCACAAAGTTACTCATGACATTCTCACAACTTAGTACTTCACCAATAGGCATTGTTCGGAATCACATAGTGAGTCCGAACTCTGACATTCTCAAATGAGAATACTAAGGTGTGAAATGACATGTCTCATTTCAGGATTAAGGTAAGCACGATGCAATTCATACGTAGTGACTTCGAGACATAAGAGGTTAAATGGTTTGTTCTTATCTTGTCTCTAGAAGTGCACTGGTCAATTCAGTACCTTCAGAAGATACCTAGAAGAACTATAGAGTCTCCAACTCTCAATGCCCCATAACCAGACATCATAGATTCTCCTAACAATCGTACTGAGGTCAATAGTCCTTTGACCCTTAGATTGCGAATATATCGTTTTAAGCAAACTACAAAGAGTTTGTTCATGCAAATCTACATTTGTCTTTTCGTAAGTTGTGTAGTTTGTTTATGGACTAAAGACTAATGTTTTATCATAAAGCTTCAAACAGACACGGAAGAATAAATGAACGTTTCAAATTTTTATTAATGAATAAGCAATTACAAGCAAGAGTCTTCATGAGACTTTATTACATCAAATGTACAATATAAAGATTACAACTCTTCTTGTGGGCACCATTGACAACAGTTAATTGCTTCTTTCATTAGTGTTGGGGATTGTGGGTTACAAACAAAAAATATAACCCTCCCACTTAGTTTTTGGAGTTGGTTCATCGACTCTTATAAGTTCGGAAACAGATTTCATAGTTAAAGAGCGACAGAGCGGACAACTAGAAGAGAATCCTAGATCTTCATGTTCAGAGCAGTGTTAGTGGATAAAGGCACAAGGGACATACTCGGATCTTTTCCTATTTTCTATTTCGGGAAAGTGCATGAGGGAAGTGTGAACTTCAACTCACTCGAACACTTGAAAGTTTGAGATTACACATCTTTTTATTTTTCGGCTTTGTCTACAAGGAGACCTCCCACTCAAATTTTCGAGATCATCTTGATTTTGAACATATGTGATATAGATATAGTTTTGAAAAAATTTTGAAAAATTATTTGATTAGGATGGAAAAATATTTTTCAAGCTTGAAAGCGAAAAAGGTTTTTCAAAATTCAAACTAGTTTTGTAAAAATTCAATTTCAATTAAACTTTCAAAAATCAAAACATTTTAATCTTATGAAAAATATTTTTGCTCAAGAAATTTTTCTCATTAGAGTTCTATAACTCATGGTAGTGGGGCTGAAAATCCGGAATTCTAAAAAACTGGACTTTCGGAACAGCCGCGCACCTCGGAGTAAAATCGCCATAGCTGGCGGCTCCGATGTCCTTTTGACCTGAAACCGGTGGTATTGGACAGAGGACAGATAGAGCTTTAATTTGATTTAAGAATCATTAAATTTAGATTTTTGAGAAGAGAGTTATGCCAGTTTTACAGTGGGTTTTACTCTAGCTCGAAGAAAAAGAAATAATTAAAGCTTGGTCCTTTTTAGGTGCGAAAAAGAATCGAGTGTAACGGAACGTTTTATGAAGGTTGTTAAAGCTTTTATTTGTGTTTTATTAGAAAGGTAATAAAATTTTATAAAAGAAATAACAATATGCATAAAACGAATCAAGTAAATAAAAGAAACTAGCAAGACAATATAACTAGTCACAAAATTTACTCGAAAATTCTCAACCCTTTTAAACACGTTTTTCAATATAAAAAAATAAAAAAAATTTAGAATCGATTCTAATGTGTTTTAAAAGCATCCCAAACTCATAGAAAAACAACATGATTTTTATTTTAAAGGCAAGAGCAATAAATTAAAATAAATCTAAGATAACAATTCTAACTTGTCACAAAATTAGTAAACTTTCGAAAACGATTTTCAAGCTCATAATTTTAAATACATGAACATGCATATCTTTGACCATAGCTCTGATACCATTTGTTGGAATTGATCTAGGGTTGAAGAAAAAGTTTAACGCTTCGATAAGCGGCGAAATTTTAAAAATTTTCTTTTTCAAGTAAAACAGTTTTTACTAACCTAGACAAAGACCAAGTACATATAAATAAAACTATTATGAGTATAGAAGTTTACTAACCTATTTAGACGCTTGAACGTTTAGAAGCTTTTGGAAAAAGGTTGCAACGTTCGTCTCCCCTCGCAGCACGTCTCTCTTCCTTCCTCGCCAACTCGAGCCACCACGAAAGTTTCTATCACTAAATCACTCGAGAGAAAAGGAATTAGTGAGTGGGCACTTTTAAACACTACGACTTAAGAACGAGTCTTGAAGTCGCAGAGCTAAACACTAGGTCAAATGAGGACCTAGGTGCGAAAACAATAAAACGAAATTGACTAGAGAGAGAGAGAGGAGTCGGCCACAAGGTATTGAGAGAGAGGCTCTCAATCTCTAACTTATGTGGAATGAATGAAATGAGAGGAATGAGGTGGGGTATTTATAGGAGAAGGGTTGGCCTTGGAAAGAAGTCGTTTCCTCTTATTTTCCAAGCCTTTATGAGCAATCCCTTATTGCCCAATTCTCCAAAATGGTCGCCCACCTCATGCAAATCCCCAAGGGATTAGTTTCCTCTTTTGTTCCATGCCTTGCCTTTGACTCTCTCTTGGCCGAATATCCTCATGCATGCATGGGAAATTTGTTTCCTCTTTTTCTTTTGGCAAGTATCTTTATACATTTATGCACAAAATATTCTCTCTTTCCTTGGGTATGTTGGGCGCCTATTTCACTCTAGAAGGAGCTTCTAGAAGCTTCTTCATTTGTTCATGACAACATGAGAAAGGCCCATTAAGAATTGTCAATAAAATTCTTATGAAATGAAATTAATTCACAAGGCCCAATGATCAAGTCATGGCCGAGTGTTATTGAGTCATCAAATGACCTTGTCAAAAAATTTATTGACATTCATTTCATCCTATGTCTCAAAAGACAAAAATACCCTTTTGACAATTTTCGTTCTTGTTTTGACTTAGCTTCCAGTTTAAGTATTCCTACTGGATGTGATTCGTGACAGTGACATCATGCATCCAAATGAACAAAGCTTGAGCTAAATACTTGGACTCAAAAGTTCACAAACCTTTTCCAAGTTTAGCTTAATGTCAACTGACCCCACTAAAGAGTTGACACTGAAAATCTCTCGGTTCAAATGAATTTCTTTTCTACTTAAGAATTCAACCTAATTGTAATGAGTGGATCCACATAATATTATCAGTGTTTACCCTTCATGAATATCATCAGCTAGTCGAGATTTACAAAATTACCATTTTATCCTTCTAACTGTTATTTCCTCAACTTCTTTGTCGCTTGTGAATAAGTTAGAAACAATGTATTGACGAGGAGCTAACAAGTCACATTGTTTCATCCAAAAGAGTCAAGAGTCAATTTGGACACTGGCCAGTTCATTTATTCACACTCCAAGGAACAAAGCATGAGGTGATATACATTGCATTTCAGCAATCTTGTACATGAATTCCATATTTATAAGAACTTCACAAAGTTACTCATGACATGCTCACAACTTAGTACTTCACCAATAGGCCCTGTTCGGAATCACATAGTGAGTCCGAACTCTGACTTTTTCAAATGAGAATACGTAAGCTGTGAAATGTCATGTCTCATTTCAGGATTAAGGTAAGCACGACGCAATTCATGCGTAGTGACTTCGAGACATAAGAGGTTAAATGGTTTGTTCTTATCTTGTCTCTAGAAGTGCACTGGTCAATTCAGTACCTTCGGAACATACCTAGAAGAACTATAGAGTCTCCAACTCTCAATGCCTCATAACCAGACATCATAGATTATCCTAAGAATCATACTGAGGTCAATAGTTCTTTGACCCTTAGATTGCGAATATATCGTTTTAAGCAAACTACAAAGAGTTTGTTCATGCAAATCTACATTTGTCTCTTCGTAAGTTGTTTAGTTTGTTTATGGAGTAAAGACTAAGGTTTTATCATAAAGCTTCAGACAAGGAAGATTGAATGAACGTTTCAACTTTTTATTAATGAATAAGCAATTACAAGCAAGAGTCTTCATGAGACTTTATTACATCAAATGTACAATATAAAGATTACAACTCTTCTTGTGGGCACCATTAACAACATGGCCATATGGTCTCAAGAGCTAGGAGAGTACGGGGTTGAGTTTCAACCGAGAACCGCCATCAAAGGTCAAGCCCTCGCCGACTTTGTGGCGGAATTCACATGCACACCTACAACAACAAGACAAGGAAGACAAGGGAACGACCACGACGGGTCGAAGAAGGAAAAGACCAATGACCCGATAGGGCCGGTCTAGGACCTGCACGCAGACGGTGCATCAAACGCCTGGGGGCTGACACCGGCGTCATATTCACAAACCCCGATAGGGAATAATTGAGGTACGCTTTGCGATTCGAATTCAAGGTGTCCAACAACGAGGCAGAGTACGAAGCTCTGATCATTGGCTTATAGTTGGCAAACAAGCTAGAAATCTGGAACTTGCGCATCCACTGCGACTCGCAACTAATTGTGAATCAGGTGAAGGGTGAATACACAGCCAAGGAGCGAAGCATGATCGCATACCTATCCAAAATGCAGAAGAACCTCGAAGCTCTTTCGTGGTTCGACATAGTCCAGGTCCCTCGCGAGGAGAACATCAAGGCCGATGTCATGGCACACCTTGCGTTAGGGATAAACGAAGAGGGAGAAGGCGATGTTCCAATAGAAGTGCTGACCCGACCCTACGTCTCGAGAGGTGACGTAGGAGTGGTCAACGACGTACCGCCCCCATCGTGGATGACGCCGCTCGTAGAGTACCTCAAGCAAGGAGTCATTCACGAAAACAAGGAGGAAGCCAGCAAGCTGAGAAGCTTGGCACCCAAGTACACGATGAGCGGGGATACCCTATTCACGAGAGGGCACTCGATGCCTATCCTCTGGTGCTTAAACGAAGTCGCAGCAAAGAACGCGCTCCACGAGGAGCACGAGGGGCTTTGCGGGAACCACGCCGTCAGACAATCTTTGACCCTGAAACTCCTTAGGCTCGGATACTTTTGGCCAACCTTGAAAAAGGACTCCCACGAGTGGGCCAGAAAGTGTGACAAATGTCGAAGGTTCGCCCATGTCCCGCGCCAGGCACCGGCGCCACTATGCCCGATCATCGTACCTCGACCCTTCACGAAGTTGGGAATCGACCTCATCGGCGAGCTGCCTATGGCCCCGCGACAATGCAAGCACGCAATCGTAGCTATCGATTACTTCACGAAGTGGGTGGAGACAGAACCGTTGGCAAAGATCACAGAGGCGAACACGACTAGTTTCATCTGGAAGAACATCATCTGCCGCTTCGAGATCCCTGCCTCGATCGTGACCGATAATGGAAAGCAATTCGATAATGCGCGAGTTCGAGACATATGTGAGCAGTTGGGGATTAGTAAGACCTTCTCCTCCCCTCATCATCCTCAGGCCAATGGTCAAGTCGTAGCGTTCAACAAAACGATCAAGGAAAACCTGAAGAAGAAGTTAGAAGAAAGAAAGGGGGCATGGGCCGAAGAGCTTCCTGCGGTCTTGTGGGCATACCGAATGACCGCGCGGAACACAACCGGAAAAACCCCGTTCGCATTCGGCGTCGAAGCGGTGGTTCCCGTTGAGACCTTGCTCCCAACTTTCCGCATTGAAGAATTCAAAGAAGCCGCCAACGACAAAGCGATGAGGCTCAAACTAGACCTCATATATGAGAGGAGGGCAGACACATTGACCCTCCTAGTCGCGCAAAAGAGGAAGGTCGAGAAGTATTACAACTCCAAGGTCAAGCTTCGGAAGTTCACCGATGGGAGCCTCGTCCTCAAAAGAGTGTTCCAAAACACCTAGTTGCAAGGGGCAAGAGTCTTGGGTCCCACCTAGGAAGGCCCGTATTGTGTACGCCGAGCCATACACGGTGGTACCTACGAGCTCGAGAACTTAGAAGGACTCGTGTTCACTCACCCGTGGAACGCCGAGCATCTAAGACAGTTCAACCAATGAGGCCCGCCCTCGGCTCCTTTTTCCATTTTTTTCTTTTCATTTTCCAATTTTGTTAAGTGACAATGTCAAATTTGAACAAGGCCGATGGCCATGGGATGTAATTTTATTTTCTTTCACGCAATATAAGACTATGGGGTTACGTTTCATCTTAAGCTCTGTTACGCATTGTTATAATTTCTAGTCTTCTCTACGAGTACCCAAAAAACTCGGGGGGCTAACAGGTATTCACCCTTCGTGCGACGCCCTCGCACGGCTCCAAGAAGGCGGTCCACCGGACCCACTAGCGTCTCGCACGCCAAAAGGTAGCGAATCACCAACGGGTTGCATCCGCGTATCGGACGCTAACCCTAAGACAGCAGTCAAAACCCAAAACGCAACACGTGTACCGACAGGTACCAAGCTCATTGGGAGCTGCGCTTACTCCAAGCCCGTCCTGATACATGAGACGCACGCCAACAGGTAGCGCATACACCAGGAAAGGGGCCCACTAGCCGCCCGGCTCGTGCGCCGAGAGGCAGCGAGTCACCAATGGGTTTCAAAGGCTTGCGCCTGCCGTACGAAATTGGTCTAGCCAAGGTCTACGGAAAACCTAGCCACTGAGTATGGCGCTAAGCCATGCAAATCGGTTACGCTAGACATAGCAAACCAAGGTTCGTAAGACACGCATCAACCGGATTGCGCGAATCGATTACGCTAGACATAGTAAATCGAAAAAACAAGACGCATAGCAAACCAAAGAAGTTTTAATGAAAACGGTAAATGTCACGGAAACAACCCAACAAAAAGAAAAGACGACAAATATCCAAAAGAAAGCGTAAAAGAAAGCAAGCGCTAAACAAGTGCGCAAAAAATCAAAGCGGAAACAGCTACACTGAACCAAAATCGACTTGCTCCTCATCAATCTCGGGCGAGGGGACACCCGCCCATCGGTGGCCTCTCTGTCACGGGGATAGTTCGTCGATTGGACAGCCTCCGCAGGAACTTGGGGGCAGGGATCGCCCGCCTGGGGCACGTCGTCCAATGGGGGGAACATGCTTTTGTCGGTCGTTTTCGGAAAACCCGAGACGCCAAAAAGGCACGTCGTTCAAAGGGCCGATAGTCAGGCCGAAGGTCCTGAAGAGCGGCGAGCCTTCCATCACGAGTCAACCGGCAAGCCCTCACGCCAAATCCTCAACTCCTTGAGTCGAGCCTCGCCCCTCGAGTCGAGACTTGATTCAGTCTCCTCGAGTTGAGCCTCGCTCCTCGAGTCGAGCCTTGAGTCAGTCTCCTCGAGTCGAGCCTCGCTCCTCGAGTCGAACTTTGAGTTAGTCTCCTCGAGTCGAGCCTCGCTCCTCGAGTCGAGCCTTTAGTCAGTCTCCTCGAGTCGAGCCTTTAGTCAGTCTCCTCGAGTCGAGCCTTAAGTCAGTCTCCTCAAAATCGAGTCTTGTCCCTCGAGTCGGGGCCGGAGTCGGTCCCCTCGAGATGAGCCTCGAGTCGGATCCCACCCGTCGAATAGATTCATTCGGATGCAAAGCCCAAGATGGCTTGACGAGCCCGGTAGAATGACGGTCGCAAAAATCCCACGAAGACGTAGCCCAGCGCGTGTCGTGCCCGGGCAGGGTCGCGCCACGCGCAATGCGGCGCAGCCCGCGCGCCGCGCGCCGCGCGTGGTGCTTCGCTACTCCTTGTGCGCCTCCAGTTGAAGAGAGGCGTGCCCCTAGTCCCACATGGATGATGAAGGACCTTCTCAAGGCCTTCAAACACCTATAAAAACCACCTCTCACTGAGGGGGAAGCCATCCCATCTTCTCCGATCGTTACGCTCGAATTCTCGCTCTCCTCTGCTTCTTTTGATGCCAACTTTGGCCTGAAGCACTCTCGGGGACTCCCGAACGTCGCTCCCTCTGATCGAACGCCCTCCAGTGCCCAGGCATGCTCCTAGGGTTCTCAACTAGAGTCCCTTAACGCGTCTAACAAGCTAGACGCGTACGCGATCTCCGAAGTTCTAAGATGTCGCCGAGGATTCCTTCGCGCACCGTGTCCTTTGTCGAGCACGCTCCTCCAGCAAGGCTTCACGCCTCACGCTGCGTCACGCTCGCCCTGAACTACGTTCTGACCTGATCACACACACGGGTACGTAGACAACCTACACCACAAAGGCACGGTCACTCTTCCTGCTCACCCCTTCCCTCTTCCGAGAGGTGGGTTGATCGAAGAGGAGAGAATCTAGCTCGAGACTTTCGAGTTCACACTTTTGGCCCGGGTGCGATCACTTGGTCCGGCCTTGGATCTAACCGCCCGAGGTATACAATAGTTGTTCATTTTCGTGCGACAACATTTTGGCGCTAGAAGGAGGGGACTTCTCGACCTATTATGCCCGAAATCCCTTCTATCCATCTTCTCCTTTTCTCTTGAAAACTAGACTTTCTCGGACTTGAGAAAAGATGAGTAATCAGCCACCCGTACATTTTGAGGGCGTGAACAACCCCGATAACGTCACTAGGACCAAAAAATACTTCTTGCGCTCCCGAGCGCATGGTGACGAAGAGTCGCTCCATGAAGAGAGCTCGACCCGCTCACCATCTCCATCTCCAGATAGCAGGGACAACCGCATCATGGAGTTGGAGGAGAATATCCGCCAACTAAAGGCGAAGAACGCGGGGTACCATAGCCGACTGGCTGCAAAGTGACCTACGCATGATACGGTGATCCCCAACGGGGATCCCGAGAACCTCAACAAGGAAAGTCGCGACCGCGACCCTGATTACGAGGGTACTGGCGATTCAGAGGATATCGAGACTTCTCTCACGAAGGACGGGGGACTCCCCACCGTGTTTGAAGTCGGTCCTTTGAATCCCCTACCCCGGACAGGCGACGCGCCGACAGCTTTTCAAGAGGGGAATTCCCGACGTTCAGCCCTTGACCGACTAGGTCAAAGGGAGAATGTTGCGGAAAGTCCTGCGCCTCCGTACGACCAGCCCTGATCTTAGGGACCATCTCACTGCTCAACGCATTGGGCGTGGCAATGATCTGAGAGTGCGACTAAGCTCTAGACCCAACATCCCGCTGGCATCCCTGACTAACGGGAGCCGCCGCGCAGGACAAGGGTCTAACGAAAGGCGACAGGTAACTCCTCCCGAACATGGGGGTACTCCAACGACCGGTCTCGATGTGGTTACTATGATCCACAATCTTCGGAATGAGGTACGAGATCTCCGAGAATACGGAATAGGCGGAAGCACCTATGGAGTCGTTGAGGAGAATTCCTCGCCTTTCACGGCTCAGATATTGGCTGAGGTTTGTACGGGGAATTTCAAACTCCCGAACCGCACTCCCTATGATGGAAAAGCAGATCCTGCTTACCACATCCAGCACTACGAAACATGGATGACGATGCAGGGTGTCTCTCCTGGCACCATGTGCCAAGCTTTAAGTCTTACCCTCGCCGGACCCGGTGTCGAGTGGTTCAAGAACTTAAGGCCGGGAAGCATCCACTCGTTCAAAGACCTGAAGGACATGTTCCTAGCACGGTTTGCCATGTCTATGGTCTAAAAGAATACCAAGATGTACCCGTGGTCAATCAGGCAAGAGAGTGGTGAGTCTCTTAGGCGATACCTCGCCCGATTCACTGAAGAGTCGAACAAGGTCGACCGCTTTGACGACGGTGACGCAATTGCCGCTATCATTGAAGGCTTGCGCACAAGCGACTTCCTCATGTCGGTCGTCGGCCGTGTCCCTTCTACCATGGCCGAGTTGATGACTCGAGCTAAGACCTTTATGGGAGTCGAAGATTACCTCGACAGCCGCAAGAGCAACAATCAAAGCTCTCATCGTCGAGAAGAACCTAGCCACGAGCAAGGCGAATCTCGTAAAAGACGAAATAAGGGGAATCAGGTTTCCAATAACCAGCCCCATGTACCCCAGAAGCCGCGACTTGCGGAAAACTTAAAAGGGTATTCGTCATTCACGCCATTGAACACAACGCCAAAACGGATCGTGGCTCTGGCACGTGACAAGTTCACACCCCCGGCTCCGATGAAAAAAGATCCCGCAACTCACGATCGATCTAGATATTGTGAGTTCCATCGGGAATACGGTCATTTAACCTCGGATGCTACAACCTTAAAAGGAAGATCGAGGCTCTGATCCAATGGGGTGAGCTGAAAGAGTTCGTGTTGCGCATGATTACCACGAACAGACCACAGTCTGGTCAAGGAGGAGGAACAGCCGCTTCTGCCGACCGAACCGGGGTTACTGCCAACGCCAATCCACGACTCCACGTGGTGACCACCGTATTGGGAGGTCCACAAGATGGAGATTCAGCCCGATAACAGAAGAAATTCCTTAGGGCCGTGGCTCAGAAAGACGCTGCTATGCACGTCAACTTTACGTATGAAGAACCTCCGTCCGTGCCTCACGAGACGATGTATTTCACCAATGAAGAAGCCAAGCGAGTTGTGCATCCACACAATGACGCGATTTTGCTCAAAGCCCAAGTCGCCAATAACTTGGTGAAAAGGGTTCTCATCGACAACGGCAGCGCTGCCGACATAATTTTCAAGTCCACCCTAGAGTGCATGAAGCTCGGGGGGCTACGCTCGACTCCGACCCAAACGCCCTTGTTTGGGTTCACTGGGGAAAAGGTTATGACCGAGGGCATCATCGATCTGCCGGTCACCTTCGGGACCCCTGGAGGCATTCATGCCGTTCACATGGTCCCATTCCTAGTGGTTGATCAGGAGTCGCCCTATAACTTGATCATCGGGCGACCCACATTGAACCGGCTAAGGGCAATCACTTCCACGTATCACCTACTGGAGAAATTCCCAACCGAAGAGGGAATTGGCATCATGGCCGGAGACGAATCCCAAGCCAGAATATGCTACGTGCAAGGAGTTGATGGTAAGTCCGCCGGAAAAATGGTCAACACAATCTTCCAACTGGAAGATGATTACCCATGCGACCTAAGGGACGCAAGAAAGTTCGGAGAACTTGACCCTCGGGATGAAGTCGAAAGACTTAAGGTTGAAACCTATGATGATCTTATGCCGATCGTCCTGGACGAATCTAAACCTGATGAGGTTGTAAAGGTCGGCATCCGGCTTCCACTCGCCATCAAAACTCAGCTCACTGCCTTCCTCCGGGAATTCAAGGATATTTTCGCATGGACTCATGCGGACATGCCTGGAATTGATCCCGAGATAATAGTACACCAATTAAACGACGACCCAAGGGTTGCCAAAAAGGTGCAGGCTAGACGGACGTTCAATCTAGAACGATACCTGGCCATAAATGAAGAGGTCGAGAAACGTCTCGCAGCAAACTTCATCCGAGAGGCTAAGTACCCCAAGTGGGTCGCCAACGTGGTAATGGTGAACAAACCTAATGGGATGTGGCGAATTTGTATAGATTACAAAGATCTTAACAAAGCCTGCCCTGAGGACTGCTTTCCACTCCCATGTATCGAACAACTGGTAGACGCCACGGCTGGCCATGAACTTCTCAGCTTCATGGATGCCTATTCGGGCTACAACCAAATTCGAATCCACGAGCCCGATCAAATTAAGACAACCTTTGTCACCGACCGAGGTCTCTACTTTTATAAGGTCATGCCTTTCGGCCTTAAGAACGTGGGAGCAACGTACCAGCGCTTGGTAAATCGATATCTTCGCCGATCAAATCGGCAAGACCATGGAAGTGTACATGGCGACATGCTCGTTAAAAGCCTACTGGCAACCAATCACGTACACGACCTAAGGGAGATGTTCACAATCCTCCGCCGATATAAAATGATTGAGTCCGGGAAATTCCTCGGATACATCGTCAGCCGACGAGGGATAGAGGCGAATCCCGAAAATATCAAGGCACTCCTTGAAATGAAGTCTCCAAGACGAGTCAAAGAGGTGCAAAGCCTGACCGGTCGGGTTGCTGCTCTGACACTCTTTGTGTCTAAAGCCACCGAGAAGTGTCAACCGTTCTTCAAAGCTCTGAAGAAGACGGACGGCTTTGAGTGGACGAACGAATGTGAAAAAGCCTTCTAGGAAATGAAGTCCTACTTTGGGTCCCCACCATTCCTCTCTAAACCAAGAGAGGGCGAGATGCTGTACGTGTATCTCGCCGTTTCTGAAAGAGCCGTAAGTGCTATTCTTGTCGACGAAGAAGACAAGGTCCAATGGCCGGTCTACTACGTGAGCAAAGCCTTACTCGACGCGGAAACGCGCTACACCGAGATAGAGAAACTTTCTCTTGCTCTCGTAACGGCAGCTAAGAAGCTACGTCCGTATTTCCAAGCTCACCCAATCGCGGGGCGAACAGAGCATCCAATCGGTAAAGCTCTTCAAAAGGGAACATCGACTCGCATGGCGATCTGGTCCCAAGAATTGAGCGAGTACGAGATTGAGTTCCACCCAAGAACGGCTATAAAGAGTCAGGCCTTAGCCAACTTTGTGGCAGAATTCTCCTAAACTCCAGATATGGGAAGAGCGGAAAATGACTTAAACGATGACGCATTAACTCGAAAAAGAAAGGTTGACCCGACGGGTCCCATCTGGGAGTTGTACGTAGACAGAGCATCTAATGCTCGGGGGGCTGGCGCCGGAATAGTTTTGATTAACCCCGACGGGGAAAAGTTACATTACGCCCTCCACTACGGCTTCCAGGCCTCCAACAATGAAGCAGAATATTAGGCGCTCATTTTGGGGATAGAGCTGGGGCAAAAGCTCGGCTCACAAAACCTGCGAATACACTGTGACTCGCAGCTGATCATGAACGAGGTTAAAGGAGATTATACTACCAAGGAACCTAATATGGTTGCGTATCTGGCTATGACAAACTCCAAACTCAATGCCTTCTCTTGGTTCGAGATTCACCAAATCCCGAGAGAACAAAATTCAGAGGCCGACGCACTTGCTCGCCTTGGATCTGGAACCATACACATCGAATTTCTCCCCCGGCCGTCTGTCTCCCGAGACGAGGTCATGACCCTAGAAGTAGCATCTCAGCCTACTTGGATGGACCCGATTATCGAGTTTCTACGAAGAGGGGAACTTCCCAAAGACCGCAAAGAAGCCGATAAGCTGAGAGTCTTAGCATCCAAGTACACGCTTCGACATGATGTACTCTATAAGCGCGGTTACTCAACACCGTTGCTCCGATGCCTCAATAGCGTCGAGTCGACCAAGGTCCTCCGCGAAATACACGAGGGCATATGTGGGAACCATGCTGCAGGAACTTCCCTCGCGCTCAAAACGCTTAAACAAGGCTATTTCTGGACTACGATGAAGAGAGATGCTTATGACTGGGCAAGGCGCTGCGACAAGTGCCAACGCTTCTCGGAAATCCCGCGACAATCGCCAACCCCATTAAGCAACATCGTCGTCCCACGTCCCTTTGCTAAATGGGGCGTAGACATCATTGGCAAGCTCCCTAGAGCACCGAGGCAATACGAGTATGCCATAATTGCCATAGACTACTTCACTAAGTGGATAGAGGCCGAGTCACTCACCAGAGTAACTGAAGCAACCACGACAAACTTCATCTGGAAAAGCATCATATGCAGGCACTGTATCCCTGCCTCTATTGAGACCGATAATGGCGCACAATTCAATAACACACGAGTAAGAGATATCTGCGATCAACTAAAGATCAGCAAGACCTTCTCCTCGCCGCGTCATCCTCAGGCCAATGGCCAGGTCGAAGCGGTCAACAAGACTATCAAGAGCAATCTTAAAAAGAAGCTCGAAGACAGAAAAGGCGCCTGGGCCGAGGAATTGCCGTTCGTCCTATGGGCTTACAGGACGACCGCGCGAAACGCCACCGGCGAAACGCCATTCTCCCTCGCATATAGGATCGAGGCTGTGGTTCCGATCGAAATCGAGATCCCCACATTCCGAGTCGATACATTCGACGAGGCAAACAATGACGAAGCCATGCGCCTGGAGTTGGATTTGATCGACGAAAAGAGGTCAGAAGCATTCAGCCACCTCGCTGCACAGAAGCGCAAGGTCGAAAGATACTACAACTCCAAGATCAAAAGGCGAACCTTTGCCGTCGGAAGCCTTGTACTTAGACGGGTGTTTCAGAATACATAAGTTCAAGGCACCGGCGTCCTAGGACCGAACTGGGAAGGCCCCTATAGAGTCCACAAAGTCATTCACGACGGGACATACTATATCGAGCACACGGACGGAACTCCGATCCGCCACCCATGGAATGCGGAACACTTGAGGCAGTACTACCAGTAGCTAGCATTCCCCACGTTTTATCGTTTTTATTTCCCATTTTCAATAAGGCCTACGAGCCAATGTTTTAGGATTTTAAATTTTTCGCAAACGTAATAAAATTCGAGTTTTCACTTTCTCAAGGCCTTCTCAAGGCGCGCCCCTAGTCCCACATGGACGATGAAGGACCTTCTCAAGGCCTTCAAACACCTATAAAAACCCCCTCTCACTGAGGGGGAAGCCATCCCATCTTCTCCGATCGATACGCTCGAATTCTCGCTCTCCTCTGCTTCTTTTGATGCCAACTTTGGCCTGAAGCACTCCCACAAGTCTCTCTCGTTCTCTGAGGTTTTGAAGCCCTCTCGGGGACTCCCGGACGTTGCCTCCTTTGATCGATCGCCCTCCAGTGCCCAGGCACACTCCTAGGGTTCTCAACTAGAGTCCCTTAACGCGTCTAACACGCTAGACGCGTACGCGATCTCCGAAGTTCTGAGACGTCGCCGAGGATTCCTCTGCGCACCGTTTCCTTCGTCGAGCACGCTCCTCCAGCAAGGCTTCATGCCTCATGCTGCGTCACTCTCGCCCTGAACTACTTTCTGACCTGATCCCACACACGGGTACGTAGGTAGCCTACACCACAAAGGCACGTTCACTCCTCCTCTTCACCCCTTCCCTCTTCCGAGAGGCGAGTTGATCGGAGAGAATCTAGCTCGAGACTTTCGAGTTCACACTTTTGGCCCGGGTGCGATCACTTGGTCCGACCTTGGATCGAACCGCCCGAGGTATACAATAGTTATTCATTTACTTGCGACACCACATGCCATCAAAGAAAGAGAAGGGGGTTCCACGAGATGCATTGTCCTTCGCGGTCACGTCACGAACCCGTACTGCGGCTACGTAACAGGCCTCCTCTAGAGCGATATCCCAATCGTCTTCCAGGACCGCCTTAGCCCGCACGGCGTCGTCCTTCTCCATGATGATGGCTTGCTTCTCCACCAGTAAGGAGTCCCACTCCCTCTCTTCCTTGACACGAGAGATCTCGCTCGTCGATAGTCGAGCGTGGACAATCTTCAACTCCTCATCCCAGCGTAACACTAGCGCTTGGAGTTTTCTCATCTCCCCTACGAAAGTGTCGGTCGACTGCTCCGCCTTCTCCCGGGACGCCTACTCGGCCGCTCGTAACGACCTCTCGGTGGGCAGTTCCGCACCTAGACGAGCCACCTCCTCGCGGGCCCACTTTGACTCCTCTTCGAGTGCTTGAAACTCCTGGGCAGATCGAACCCCCACCAGGGCAGCAGCGTGATCATCCGCGGCGCTCTCTATGTCCGTCTTCATGTTCTGCATCCGTCGCAGTAGGTCCCGAAGAATACGGTCACCCCGCTCTTAGCGTGCGAGCATCTGCAAGAGTGGATGGCACACATACACTCATAATAAGTATGGCAATCATACATAGACCAAGAGCCGAGTCGTACCTTCCGAGCATCGCTGATCTCGTTATGGAAGTATTCCACGTCGCTCATTGTCAAGAGACCCTTAAAATCTCTCAAAGGGGCTTGAGGATCCCCTAGGAGCATTGGCCTCTTAGCTCTGCCACTTCCGCTAGGAGAATCGAGTCCATACCGTCCTTTGCCGCCGACATGTGAGCACGCTTCTGACAAAAGGGCGAGCTGAGAGAGACCGATGATGAAGGCCGCTTGTTCGAAGAGTTTGCCTCATTCCATGTGCGCACGGGCGATCCCCCACGACGACCTTCAACCCGAGAGCGGGCCGCGGCAACGGCATCAGCAATGTGTTGCGCCCTAGGTACTCGCGCGCGCAAACGATCTCAAGCATGGTACTTGTCATAAGAGAGAAAAAAACGTCAAGCGGTTAGGGCGAGGTAATGAACATAAATAATAAGCAGTGCGATAGCATAAAAATAGTTAGTACCCCCACGTCTGGGAGAGGGGCAAAAGAACCCCCCCGCCTCAGACTCGAGGCCCGCCACGGCCTCCGTGCTAGGGAGAGAACATCGGGGAACGTCGTTGCCGGGCACGAACTACCCGGTGGTAGCCATTAAATCCGGAGACTCGAAGAGCGACCCTTGCCGCCTCAAGTTTGGGACCGCTCTGATCACAGTTGCAAGCTCGGAGTCCTCGATACCACAAGTGGCCAACAAGTCGGCCACAGGTCCAAATACGAGAGGCACCGCCCCGAAGGCAGATTCGGACACCCATACCAAAGGATACTGGTGCTTCGAGGAGACCTTGGTAATAATGGCGAGGCGTTTTCGATGGGCCACTAGGTATGAGCCCAGTTTCCCAGGGACTCCACGGACGACTACGAGGTTCTGGATGTCGTCCGTGGTGACGATCCTCCTCTTTGCTCGATAGAGCATCATATGGCACGCCGCGACCACCCGATAGAAAGATGGGGACATCTGCGACACGTGCACTCCCAATCGGACTAGTAAATTATGAATCATCGGCTGGAAGGGCAACCGTAGCCCTAAGCGAAGGCTTGCCTCGTGAATAACGGCGTACCACTTCCTTGGACGACTTGGGAGATCGTCAGGCAGCGGTCTCAGGATCGATATCGATTTCAGGATGTCGAAGCGCTTCCTCAGACTCATGAAACTGGCAAGCAAAAGCGATCTTGGAATGTCGACACCCGAGCAGTCAAGGTCATCACGAATCACCTACCCTCCGATCGGGAAAGCTAAAGCTCGCGCTTCCTCTCGCGCAGTCAATGTAAGCATCGCGGCCGGTGAAGCATGGTGATTCGACAACTCACCCGAGCGCTCGGCGTCGCGAATACCTCTCGAGTGAGGCGATTCCCCCTGACAGTAGCCCACATGAGCTGACGGACTCCCCGTGCACCCGTCTGGCCCGATAAGGCCCGTCTCCCGCGCGTCCGGTCCGGACGGAGCTCCCACGCGCCCGTCCGACCCTCGGTCGGCCGGGGCTTCTCCCTCACACCGGCCCGGCCCCAGGTCAGCCGGGCCTCCTTCTTCACCCAAAGGCCAGACCCAATTCCTGGCCAGCCGGACCTTACCCACGCGGGCTCGGCCTAGGCGGGCCCTACTCGCGCCCGCTTGACCTTTGGTCAGCCGGGCTCCCCTCCTTGCTTGCGTCTGGCCCAAGGACTCGGCCCAACCCTTGGTTGGGTGGGTCCTCCTCAAATGGGCCCAGCCTTCTTACCCTTAGGGTTGGCACAGGGGCAAGGCTGGCCGCCGCCCGTAGCCGGTGCGCCTCCTGCTCGGCGCCGGCGTGCACCTCCTCAAGCACGGCGGCGCCTGGGCCGCGCCCTTCGTTAGCGCTGATCGCGAGCAACAAAATAGCCCCACCCGGGCGGGTGGGGTCCTCCCTGATGCTGGTACTGGCCCAGACGGCGTCATCCAAGGCCGGCATGCCTCCCCTAGAATCTGACTCGCCGAGCACGGCCTCGCCCGGGCCGCGCGTTTTTCCGGCGCCGCCCCGTGTGGCCAAACACCCCCACCCAGCTTGGGGGGTCTCTTCCAATGTCGGTGCCAGCCTAGATGGCACCGCCCAGGGCCGACGCATCTCCTCTGATGCTGATCTCGCCAAAGGCGGCCTCGCCCGGGCCGCGTAACTCACCTGGGCCTTCCCTCGGTGCATGGCCGACCTTAGGCCTTCCCTCGATGCATGGCCGTCCCAGGGCCTTCCCTCGATGCATTGCCGGCCCTGGGCCTTCCCTCGACGCATGGCCAACCCTGGGCCTCCCCTCGACGCATGGCCGACCATAGGCCTCCCCTCGGCGCATGGCCAACCCTAGGCCTTCCCTCGGCGCATGGCCGGCCCTGGGCCTTCCCTCGACGCATGGCGGACCCTGGGCCTTCCCTCGGTGCATGGCCGGCCTTGGGCCTTCCCTCGGTGCATGGCCGACCATGGGCCTTGCCTCGGCACATGGCCGATCCTAGGCCTTCCTCCGGTCGATGGCCGACCATGACTTAAACCAGGCCATCGGTCAGCTCAAGCCATGGCCGACCAATGGCCGACCATGGTTTTCACAAAGCCAAGGAGCCTCTAAACACTCCTTGGTCGCCTATAAATATGAGGCTCGACCCCTCCAGTTAGGTAATCCGAAATTGAGCACTGAAACGCTGCTGAACTCGTACTTTACTCGTTTCTCTCAATCTTCGGCCCTCTAAACACTAAACCCTCTATATCCCACCTCAATCCTCCTAATGTTGAGCGTCAGAGAGGTAAACAGAGGCACAACTTCTGTTTCCCCTTTGTAGTTCATCGTTTCCTTCTCTTGCAGGACCAACGACGGACGAGGAAAACACCATCCACAACTAGGGAGAACTCGAGATACCGAGTTCAAGACGCTCGAGCCCGAACGCAACCACTTGGTCCGGCCTTGGGTCGAACCATTTGGGGCTCCTAAAAAGTTTCCCAAAAACGAATGACAACAGGTAACTTTGTGAAAATCTCATAGATTTGGAATTCATGTACAAGATTGCTGAAATGCAATGTATATCACCTCATGCTTTGTTCCTTGGAATGTGAATAAATGAACTGGCCAGTGTCCAAATTGAGTCATGACTCTATTGCATGAATCAATGTGACTTGTTAGCTCCTCGTCGATACATTGTTTCTAATTTATTCACACGCGACAAAGGAGTTGAGGAAATAACAGCTAGAAGGGTAAAATGGTAATTTTGTAAATCCCATCAAGCTGATGATATTCATGAAGGGTAAACATAGATAATATTCAGTGGATCCACTCATCACAATTAAGTTGAATTCTTGAGTAGAAAATAAATTCATTTGAACCGAGAGATTCTCAGTGTCAACTATTTGGTGAGTTAGTTGACATTAAGCTACTAAACTTGGAAAATGTTTGTGAATTTTTTAGTCCAAGTAAGTTAGCTCAACCTTTGTTCATTTGGATCCATGAAGTCACTGTCATAAGTTATTTCGAATAGGATTAGTTAAACTAGAAGCTAAGTCAAAACAAGAACTAGACAAGTTTTACAAAAATTGTCTAAAGGGTATTTTTGTCTTTTTGGACATAGGATAGAATGAATGTCAATAAATAAGTTTTTTGACATTGTCATATGATCACAAATAAACCACTCTGCCATTACAAGTTATTTGTGTTGTCAATGGTGCCCACAAGAAGAGTTGTAGTGTGTATTTATGTACATTTGATGTCATATAGTCTTACGAAGACTCTTGCTTGTAACTGCTTAATTATTAATAAAAGTTGAAACGTTCATTCAATCTTCCTTGTCTGAAGCTTTATGATAAAACCTTAGTCTTTTAGTCCATAAACAAACTAAACGACTTACGAAGAGACAAATGTAGATTTGCATGAACAAACTCTTCGTAGTTTGCTTAAAACGATATATTCGCAATCTAAGGGTCAAAGGACTATTGACCCCAGAATGATTGTTAGAAGAATCTATGATGTCTGGTTATGAGGCATTGAGAGTTGGAGACTCTATAGTTCTTCTAGGTATCTTCCGAAGGTACTGAATTGACCAGTGCACTTCTAGAGATAAGATAAGAACAAACCATTTAACCTCTTATGTCTCGAAGTCACTATGTATGAATTGCATAGTGCTAACCTTAATCCGGAAATGAGACATGTCATTTCACACCTTAGTATTCTCATTTGAGAAAGTCAGAGCTCGGACTCACTATGTGATTCCGAACAAGGCCTATTGGTGAAGTACTAAGTTGTGAGTATGTCATGAGTAACTTTGTGAAGTTCTCATAGATATGGAATTCATGTACAAGATTGCTAAAATGCAATATATATCACCTCATGCTTTGTTCCCTGGAGTGTGCATAAATGAACTGGCCAGTGTCTAAATTGAGTCCAAGTATTTTAGCTCAAGCTTTGTTCATTTGGATCCATGAGGTCACTGTCACGAATCACATCGATTAGGAATAGTTAAACTGGAAGCTAAGTCAAAACAAGAACGAAAATTGTCGAAAGGGTATTTTTGTCTTTTGAGACATAGGATGAAATGAATGTCAATAAATTTTTTGACAAGTTCATTTGATGACTTAATGTCACTCGGCCATTTTATAATAATTGGGCCGTGTGAATTAATTTCATTTCATAAGAATTTTATTGAAAATTCTTAATGGGTCATTCTCATGTTGTCAATAACAAATGAAGAAGCTTCTAGAATGAGTTTGGGCGCCCAACATACCCATAGAAAGAGAGAATATTTTGTGCATAAATGTATCAAGATACTTGCCAAAAGAAAAAGAGGAAACAAATTTCCCATTCTTGTATAGGAAATTTCGGCCAAGGCAACCAAGAGAGAAACAAAAGAGGAAACTAATCCCTTGAGAATTTGAATGAGATGGGCGCCTATGTTGATAGGAATGGGTAATGAAAGATTGCTCATAAAGGCTTGGAAAATAAGAGGAAACTACTTCTTTCCAAGGCCAACCCTTCTCCTATAAATAGGACCCTCATTCCTCTCATTCTATTCATTCCACATAAGTTAGAGATTGAGAGCCTCTCTCTCTAGAACTTGTGGTTGCCGCCCCTTCTCTCTCTCTCTCTCTCTCTCTCTCTCTTCAATTTCGTTTTATTGTTTTGGAACCTAGGTCCTCATTTGACCTAGAGTTTAGCTCTGCGACTTCAATACTCGTTCTTAAGTCGTAGTGTTTAAAAGTGCCCACTCACTAATTCCTTTTATTTCGAGTGATTTAGTGATAGAAACTATCGTGGTTGCTCGAGTTGCCGAGGAAAGAAAGAGAGACGTGCTGCGAGGAGACGAGCATTGCAACTTTCCAAAACCTTCTCAAAGTTCAAGCTTCAAGAAAGGTTAATAAACTTCTAAGCTCATAATAGTTTTTATTTATATGTACTTGCTCTTTGTCTAGGTTAGTAAAAACTGTTTTTACTTGAAAAGAAAATTTTTAAAATTCCGCCGCTTTGCGAAGCGTTAAACTTTTTTCTTAAACCCTAGATTAATTCCAACAAATGGTATCAGAGCTATGGTCAAAGATTAGCATGTACATGTATTTAAAAATATGAGCTTGAAAATCGTTTTCGAAAGTTTACTAATTTTGTGACAAGTTAGAATTGTTATCTTAGATTTTTTTTTAATTTATTGCTCTTGCCTTTAAATTAAAAACCATGTTGATTTTCTATGAGTTTGGGATGTTTTTAAAACACATTAGAATCAGTTCTAAAAGTTTTTAAATTTTTATATTAAAAACATGTTTTAAAGGTTTGAGAAATTTCGAGTAAAATTTTGTGACTAGTTTTCTTGTCTTACTAGTTTCTTATTTTTACTTGAATTGTTTTATGCTTGTTGTTATTTCTTTTATATCATGTTATTACCTTGCTAATAAAACCCAAAAAAAAGCTTTAACAACCTTCATAAAACGTTCCGTTACACTCGATTCTTTTTTGCACCGAAAAAGGACCAATCTTTAATTATTTCTTTTTCTTCGAGCTGGAGTAAACCCGCAGTAAAAGTGGCATAAGTCCCTGTTGATAAATCGAAATTTAATGATTCTTGAATCAAATTAAATCTCTCTCTATGCTCTGTCCAATGCCACCGGTTTCAGGTCAAAAAGACATCAGAACCGCCTGTTATGGCGATTTTACTCCGAGGTGCGCGGCTGTTCCGAAAGTCCAGTTTTTTAGAAATACGGATTTTCAGCCCCACTACCATGAGTTATAGAACTCTAATGAGAAAATTTCTTGAGCAAAATGTTTTTCATAAGATTATAAACATGATGTGTAAGATTAAAATGTTTTGATTTTTGAAAGTTTAATTGAAATTGAATTTTTACAAAACTAGTTTGAATTTTGAAAAACCGTTTTCGCTTTCAAACTTGAAAAATATTTTGTCATCCAAATCAAATAAATTTTCAAAATGTTTTCAAAACTATATCTATATCACATATGTTCAAAATCTATATGCTCTTGAAAATTTGAGTGGGAGGTCTCTTTGTAGACAAGCCGAAAAATTAAAAGATGCGTAATCTCAAACTTTCAAGTGTTCGAGTGAGTTGAAGTTCACACTTCCCTCATGCACTTTCCCGAAATAGAAAATAGGAAAAGATCGAGTATGTACCTTCTGCCTTTATGCACTAACACTGCTCTGAACATGATGATCTAGGATTCTCTTCTAGTTGTCCGCTCTATCGCTCTATAACTAGGAAAACCGTTTCCGAACTTATAAGAGTAGATGAACCAACTCCAAAAACTAAGTGGGAGGTTTATACTTGTTGTTTGTAACCCACGATCCCCAACACTAATGAAAAGTGCAATTGTCGCTAGACTAAGAGTCACCCTCATGGCCCTCTATTAAATGAGAGTACTCAAGGGCGCTTTGCACTGATCATTGCTCAATGAGCTAAATCCGAAAGTGAGACAATGAGACAAGACCTCCCCTCGGCGGATTGTTTTTCAAAGTCAATCTTTTGGACTAAGTGGTTGGTTACACACTTAGACTCAATCCCTAGTAATCCTCCCTCGAGGCCCTGCGAAAGGATGTGAGTGATCAAACCAATTTAAAAGGTGGCTGGTCAAAATTGGTGTATTGACATCTTGGCTAAGCATTAATGATGAGTCATTTACTTATAAATGGAGATTTTTTACGGCCTTCCCTCGAAGGAGTAAATTATTGTTTGGTTTATAACACTTTTGGATTTTATCAAAGTCTTAAATAAAACTTAAATCCTAAACCAAAGACTAATCATAAACTTGTTTAAACTTTTATAGGCAATATGTCTCTCAACCTTCTCTCGTTCACCCTTTCCTCGAACAAACTCGAAAACAAAAACAACGTAGATTCGAAACATAACCTCCACATAATCCTTACCAAGCACATATGGGTACTCACCACCCCGTGTCCTCCTCTGACGAATAATGATTCAACTCAAGAGGACAAAAATGCCTTGGCGGCCTGGCTCTACTCCGATGAGATTGTGAGGTGCTATATCTTACCATCAATGAACAATGTGTTGCAACAACAACATCGTGACATGGAGACTGCCGCCGACATGCTCACCAATATCCATGAGACGTTTGGAGGGCAAAGGCGTCAAGAAAGGCAAAAAGCAGTCCGACAGTTTATGAACTGTCACATGAAGGCTAGGACTCCTGTTGGAAACTTTATGATACTGATCATTAGTTATCTGAATAAAATGGAAATCCTAGGATCTAAGATTGAGGGAAGAATGTCATAGATATGATCTTAGAAACTCTCCCCGCACGTCTTGATACCTCCAAGATGAACTACTCCATAAACAAGCTAGAGTACACTGTTACCAAGCTTATGAAGGAACTTCACACTGCTGTAGGTCTCACTAAAAGAAAGAGGAATCAAGGAGAGGCACATGCTACTGAGCAAAAAGCCTCTGCCTCTAGAACTGAGAAAAGACCTTACAAAGCTGATAAAAAGAACTGTCCCGCCTATCTCAAAACAAAGGAACATAGTATTGTACTAGTTAGCGAAGCATGCTTAGTAGCTGATAATGTATCAACGTGGATTCTTGACTCCGCTGCTACTAACCATATTTGTTGTTCCTTGAATGGTTTCAAGAAAACCTAAAGCTTAGAGGAAGGCGAGTTCTGTTTCAAATGGGGTGATGGGAGCCTGGTGTCTGCAAACGCTGTGGGATCCGTGACGCTGTCTTTTGAAGACCGCACTTTAAACTTGAATAATGTTTATTTGCTTCCTACCTTTGGGAAGAACTTAATATTCGTTGCTCGTCTTCGTGAGCAAGATTATTGTTTAAAGTTCATTAAGAATGGAATTCGTATTTCGTTTCCTGATAATTCTATTGTCACTGATGCATGTATGAAGAATGCTCTTTTCTACATCTATCCCACTCAACCTTCACTTTTAGACACCGAAATAGATAATTATCTAATTAGGGAACCAAACAGTATCAAACTTTCTGAATCCTCCGATCTAAAAAAATCAACACACCTATGGCACTTAAGACTTGGTCATATCAGTCTAGACAGGATTAAGAGACTTGTGAGGGACGGTCCACTCCAAGCCTCTGCAATAGGTTCACTACCTACTTGTGAATCCTGCATAGAATGAAAAATGACTAAGCGACCTTTCTCCGATAAGGGTCGAAGAGCCACTGAGTTGCTGGAACTAATACATTCTGATGTATGTGGTCCGCTCAGCCAACAGGCACGTGGGGGATACGAATACTTCGTTACCTTCACCGATGATTACTCGCGATATGGTTTTGTCTATTTGCTCAAACACAAATCCGAGACCTTTAACGTATTTAAGGTCTTTAGGGCTTTAGCGGAAAAGCAAACTAGCAAAGTGATCAAAACACTTCGATCTGATCGAGGTGGTGAGTATATGTCTGGAGAGTTCTATAAATTTCTTAAAGAAGAAGGTATCACTTCTCAGCTTACCGCACCTGGCACACCTCAACAAAATGGAGTGTCAGAGAGAAGGAACCGACCTCTTATGGAGATGGTTAGATCAATGATGAGTTACTCATCACTCCCTCTTTCCTTTTGGGGATATGCCCTCGAAATAGCCGCTTACATTCTGAACCAAGTTCCATCTAAAACGGTTCCTGGTAAAAGATGGACTGGCCGTAAAGTAAGTTTGGGCCACATCCGAATTTGGGGTTGCCCTGCACATGTGCTAAGGCAAAAGACTAGAAAGTTGGCTAGTAGGTCAGAATTGTGCTTGTTCGTGGGATATCCAAAGGAAACCAAGGGTTTCATCTTCTATAGTCCCGAGGACGATAAGACTTTCGTTAGCACGAATGCTCGTTTCCTTGAGGAGGACTTTATGAAGGATGCAAAACCTAGAAGCAAAATTGTGCTTGAAGAAAAGTTGGGTGAGGAAGCTTCTACCTCATCTGTAAGAACTGTTCTTACCCCAACTGAAACACAACCTAACTCAGTTGTGAGTATGTCATGAGTAACTTTGTGAAGTTCTCATAGATATGGAATTCATGTACAAGATTGCTTAAATGCAATATATATCACCTCATGCTTTGTTCCTTGGAGTGTGAATAAATGAACTGGCCAGTGTCTAAATTGAGTCCTGACTCTTTTTGATGAAACAATGTGACTTGTTAGCTCCTCGTCAATACATTGTTTCTAACTTATTCACAAGCGATAAAGGAGTTGAGGAAATAACAGCTAGAAGGGTAAAATGGTAATTTTGTAAATCCCGACTAGCTGATGATATTCATGAAGGGTAAATACTGATAATATTCTGTGGATCCACTCATTACAATTAGGTTGAATTCTTGAGTAGAAAATAAATTTATTTGAACCGAGAGATTTTCCGTGTCAACTCTTTAGTGGAGTCAGTTGACATTAAGCTAAACTTGGAAAAGGTTTGTGAACTTTTGAGTCCAAGTATTTTAGCTCAAGCTTCGTTCATTTGGATCCATGAGGTCACTGTCATGAATCAAATCGATTACGAATAGTTAAACTGGAAGCTAAGTCAAAACAAGAACGAAAATTGTCGAAAGGGTATTTTTGTCTTTTGAGACATAGGATGAAATGAATGTCAATAAATTTTTTGACAAGTTCATTTGATGACTTAATGTCACTCAGCCATTTTATAATAATTGGGCCTTGTGAATTAATTTCATTTCATAAGAATTTTATTGAAAATTCTTAATGGGCCGTTCTCTTGTTGTCATGAACAAATGAAGAAGCTTCTAGAAGCTCTTTCTAGAATGAGTTTGGTCGCCAAACATACCCATAGGAAGAGAGAATATTTTCTGCATAAATGTATCAAGATACTTGCCAAAAGAAAAAGAGGAAACAAATTTCCTATGCTTGTATAGGAAATTTCGGCCAAGGCAACAAAGAGAGAAACACAAGAGGAAACTAATCCCTTGAGGATTTGAATGAGATGGGCGCCTATGTTGATAGGAATGGGTGATGAAAGATTGCTCATAAAGGCTTGGAAAATAAGAGGAAACTACTTCTTTCCAAGGCCAACCCTTCTCCTATAAATAGGACCCTCATTCCTCTCATTCGATTCATTCCACATAAGTTAGAGATTGAGAGCCTCTCTCTCTAGAACTTGTGGTTGCCGCCCCTTCTCTCTCTCTCTCTCTCTTCAATTTCGTTTTATTGTTTTGGCATCTAGGTCCTCATTTGACCTAGAGTTTAGCTCTGCGACTGCAAGACTCGTTCTTAAGTCGTAGTGTTTAAAAGTGCCCACTCACTAATTCCTTTTATTTCGAGTGATTTAGTGATAGAAACTATCGTGGTTGCTCGAGTTGCTGAGGAAAGAAAGAGAGACGTGCTACGAGGAGACGAGCGTTGCAACTTTCCAAAAGCTTCTCAAAGTTCAAGCTTCAAGAAAGGTTAGTAAACTTCTAAGCTCATAATAGTTTTTATTTATCTGTACTTGCTCTTTGTCTAGGTTAGTAAAAACTGTTTTTACATGAAAAGAAAATTTTTAAAATTCCGTCGCTTTGCGAAGCGTTTAACATTTTTCTTAAACCCTAGATCAATTCCAACAATTTGGACCTTGAGGATTATTTTAGTTTCATTGAATTTAACTTGAAAATTCTTAATGGGCTTTTCTTATGTTGTCATGAACAAATGAAGAAACATCTGGAAGCTCCTTCTAGATGCCTTGGCCGTCCTTACCATAGAGAGAATAAGAGATTTAGTTTGTGTATTGATGTATGAAGAAACTTGCCAAAAGAAAAGGAGGAAAGAAATTTCCTCTAGAGGGAAATCCATCACACGGCCAACCAAGGAGAGGGCAAGAAAAAGTGGAAACAAATTTGCTTCTAGAAGAATTACCTTGCACGTCCAAATAGAAAGAGGGAAATAAGGGATATGCTCATGAATATGTGATATTCTATAGAGAATAGGAAACTACTTTTGAAAGTAATCCTTCTCCTATAAATAGAGCCATTATTCTCATTGTTTCTCATCCCAAAATTTTAGAGATTGAGAGCTTCTCTCTCTAAGTTTGGCTGCCCACTTCTCTCTCTCTCCCTCTCTTCCCTTTTCTTTTTTGTTTTGGCACCTAGGTCCAAATTTGACCTAGCGTTTTGTTTTAGCTCTTCGACTCTAAGACTTCTTCTTAAGCCGTTGTGTTTAAAAGTGCCCACACACTTATTCCTTCTTACCTCGAGTGATTTATGTCATAGAAAGTTTCGTGGTTACTTGAATTCCCGAAGAACGAAGAAAGACGAGCCGCGTGGGGAGACGAGCGATTCAACCTCCACAAGCTTCTCAACGACCAAGCTATGTAAAGGTTAGTAAATGAGTAATTTCTTTTAGATAGTTTTAATTTAAAAATAACAAGTGCTTGCTCTTTCTCTAGGTTAGTAAAAATCGGTTTTACTTGTTTAAAGAAAATTGTTATATTCCGCCGCTTGAAGAAGCGTTAAACTTTTCTTAATCCTAAATCTATTCCATTAGACTCTTTGCGGCCTTCCATCGAAGGAGTAGAGTTTCATTTGGTTCATAACACCTTTGGATTTTTCCTGTCATGTTGATCCTAAAAACTTAAACAAACTTAAATCCTAAACCAAAAGACTAATCATAAACTTGTTTCAACTTAACTTCAGCAAGATTTCTCTCAACCCTCTCTCAATCATCCTTTCCTCAATCAAACTCGAACTTGAAAACTACGTTGATTGGAAACGTAACCTCGACATCGTCCTTACCGTTAACAAGCACAAATGGATACTCACCACCTCGTGTCCTCTTCAGACGAATGATGATTCGAGTCAAGAGGACAAGGACGCCTTAGCGGCTTGGCTCCGCTCCGATGAGATTTTGAGGTGCTATATCTTAGCATCTATGACCAATGTGCTCCTGCAGTGACATTGTGGCATTGAGACAGCCGCAGACATGCTCTACAATCTCCATGAGATGTTTGGACGGCAAGGGCGTCAGGCCAGACAACAAGCAGTCAGACAGCTTATGAACTGTCGCATGATGGCTGGGACTCCTGTCAGGGACCATAATATGATGTTGATCATTAGTTATCTGAATAAGATGGTAATCCTAGGATCTGAGAATTGACGGGGAGACCAAAATAGATATGATCTTGGAAACTCTCCATGAGTCTTTTGATAACTTCAAGCTGAACTACTCCATGAAAAAACTAGAGTACACTGTTACCCAGCTTGTGAAGGAGCTTCACACTGCTGAAGGTCTCACTAAGAGAAAGAGGAATCTAGGAGAGGCATGTGCTACTGAGCACAAAGCCTCCGCCTATGGATCTAAGAAGAGACCTCACAGGGCGAGAAGAAGAACTATCCAGCCTACCTCAAAGCTAAGGAAAATAGTAATGTACTTATTAGAGAAGCATGCTTAGTAGCTGATAATGAAGAAAAATATAGAAGCTCCTTCTAGAAGCGCCTTGCGTCCAACCCAAGGAAAGAGAGATTAATTTTGCGCATTGATGTATGAAGATACTTGCGAAAAGAAAAGGAGGAAGCAAATTTCCTCTAGAGGGAAATGCATCACACGGTCAACCAAGGAGAGGGCAAGCAAAAGAGGAAACAAATTCGCTTCTAGAAGCATTACCTTGCACGTCTAAATAGAAAGTGGGAAACAAGGGATTTGCTCATGAATATGTGATATTCTATAGAGAAGAGAAAACTACCTTTTGAAGGTAATCATTCTCCTATAAATAGAGCCCTCATTCTCATCGTTTCCCATCCCAAAATTTTAGAGATTGAGAGCTTCTCTCTCTAAGTTTGGCCACCCACTTCTCTCTCTCCCTCTCTCTCTCTCATGGTCTCTTCCCTTTTCGTTTTTGTTTTGGCACCTAGGTCCACATTTGACCTAGCATTTTGTTTTAGCTCTTCGACCCTAAGACTTCTTCTTAAGCCGTTGTGTTTAAAAGTGTCCACACACTTATTCCTTCTTACCTCAAGTGATTTATGTGATAGAAACTTTCGTGGTTACTCGAATTCCCGAAGAACGAAGAAAGACGAGCTGCGTGGGGAGACAAGCGATTCAACCTCCACAAGCTTCTCAACGATCAAGTTATGTAAAGGTTAGTAAATGAGTAATTGCTTTTAGATAGTTTTAATTTAAAAATAACATGTGCTTGCTCTTTGTCTAGGTTAGTAAAAATCGTTTTTAGTTGTTTAGAGAAAATTTTTATATTCCGCCGCTTGAAGAAGCGTTAAACATTTCTTAATCCTAGATCTATTCCAACAGACTCCTGGTCAACCACGAGAAAGGGGACTATGTGAAGTCTTATGGAGAGGGTTAGATAAATGATGAGTTACTCATCACTCCCTCTTTCCTTTTGGGGATATGCCCTCGAAACAACCGCTTACATTCTTAACCAAGTTCCATCCAAAATGGTTCCTGGTACTCCTTATGAACGAGGGACTGGCCGTAAAGTAAATATTGGCCGCATCAAAATTTGGGGCTGCCATGCACACGTGCTGAGGCAAAAGACTAGCAAGTTGGCTAGTAGGTCAGAATTGTGTATGTTCGTTGGATATCCAAAGGAAACTAAAGGTTTCACATTCTATAGTTCCGAGGACGACAAGACTTTCGTTAGCACGAATGCTCATTTCCGTGAGGAGGAGTTTATGAAAGATGTAAAACCTAGAAGCAAAATTGTGCTTGAAGAAAAGTTGGGTGAGGAACTTCTACCTCATTTGTAAGAACTATTCTTATCCCAACTGAAACACAACTTAACTCATCAGAATCTCAACAAGTAGTACTTCAACGTAGTGGGAGGGCTACTCAAAATCCTGACAGATACATGTCTTATGGAGACACTCTCGTAGCCGTCTCTAACATGGATGATCCTATTTCCTATAGCCAAGCGATGGCTTGTTCTGAATCAAACCTTTGGCTTGACGCCATGAAAGTTGAAATGCACTCGATGTATGTCAATAAAGTTCGGAAACTTGTACACCTTTCTGAAGGGATTAAACCCGTAGGGCGTAAGTGGATATACAAGAAGAATAGGGGTCTAGATTGGAATGTCGAGACATTTAAAGCACGACTTGTGGCTAAGGGTTATACCCAAAAAGAAGGGATTGACTATGTAGAAACCTTCTCCCCAGTCGCGATGCTTAAATCCATCCGCATATATACTTCTATCCATAGATGCAGCTCTCAATTATGAGATCTGGCAAATGGATGTCAAGACTGCATTCCTGAATGGCAATCTTGACGACCACATTTATATGGCTCAACCAGAAGGTTTCTGGAAGAAGGTGAAGAAATCAAGGTTTGTGAGTTGCTTAAGTCTATTTATAGATTAAAGCAAACATCTAGGTCATGAAATATTAGATTCGATGAAACTGTGAAGAGATTCGGCTTTGAGCAGTCAATAGATGAGCCTTATGTTTACAAGTTAATACACGAAGGCAAAGTTATGTTTCTGGTACTGAATGTCGATGATATATTACTCATAGGTAATGATGTGGGTAAGTTATCCGAGGTTAAGATTCGGCAACCAAAGCAATTTGATATGAAGGATCTAGGAGAAGTCGCGTACATTCTGGGGATCCAAATCTTTTGAGATCGGAAGAACCGGAGAATGTCGCTCTCTCAAGCATCTGATATTGATAAGGTGATGTATCGGTTCTCGATGCAAGACTCCAAGAAGGGCCAAACACCCTTTAGGCATGGAGTCTCACTCTCTAAGGACAAGTCTCCCAAGACTGCACCAGAGGTTGAGGACATGAGAAAAATTCCTTATGTCTCAGCCATTGGAAGTCTCATGTATGCTATGCTTTGCAATAGACCAGATATCTGCTTCGCAGTTGACGTAGTTAGCCGTTTTCAATCCAACCCTGGACCCGAGCACTTGATTATTTTGTTAAGCATGTTCTTAAGTATCTTTGGAGAACTAGGAACTTGATGCTTACATACTCAGGAAATCCATTTCGGGATCTGTGTTCATCCGTAATGGTGGAGCTGTTGTGTGGAGGAGTATTAAGAAATCTTGCATTGCTGACTCCACAATGGAAGCAGAATATGTGGTTGCTTGTGAAGCATCCAAGGAGGCTGTATGGCATAAAAAATTCCTTAAGTATTTGGAAGTCGTTCCAAACGTCGACGAGCCCATAACCCTTTATTGTGATAACTATGGGGTTGTCGCTAACTCAAAGGAACCTCGAAGCATAAGCGCTCTAAACATATTGAGAGGAAATACCATTTGATTCGAGAGATCGTGCAGCGTGGAGACATGGAGGTGAAGAAGATCTCAACGGTGGACAACCTGGCAGATCCATTCACTAAGGCCCTAGCAAACAAGGTCTTCGACCAGCATCGCGAGGGATTAGGCATGAAGGACTACTCAGTGTTGTCAATGGTGCCCACAAAAAGAGTTGTAATCTTTATATTGTACATTTGATGTAATAAAGTCTCATGAAGACTCTTTCTTGTAGTTGCTTATTCATTAATAAAAAGTTGAAACGTTCATTCAATCTTCCTTGTCTGAAGCTTTATGATAAAACCTTAGTCTTTAGTCATAAACAAACTAAACAACTTACAAAGAGACAAATGTAGATTTGCATGAACAAACTCTTCGTAGTTTGCTTAAAACGATATATTCGCAATCTAAGGGTCAAAGGACTATTGACCTCAGTATGATTGTTAGGAGAATCTATTGTTGTCGCACGAATATGAACAACGATTAAATACCTCGGGCGGTTCGATCCAAGGCCGGACCAAGTGACCGCGCCCGGGCCAAAAATGGGAGCTCGTAGACCGAGCTGCACCTCCAGACCCTAAGGTGTGTTTTGGGGGGTGTGACCATGCCAAAGGTTGGCTGCCTACGTACCCTTTAGTCGGGATCAGGTCAGAACGTAGTTCAATTTGTGTATGGGGGCTATCTTGGGCTCAGTGGCTTTGGGAACCCAAGACTTTAGAGTAGGACCCGGCTCGTAGCTTCTGGTGAAGACTCTAGAGGGGTCGCGTGCTCGTAGCTCGGAGTTCTAGCTCAAGGGCCAAGAAGCTTGAGAGCAGTGTGTAATGCAGAAGCTCGGGTCGCAGAAGAGGAGCGCGCTCCCTCTCGTGGAGGGGGGTCCTTGTTTCTGAGCCGAGGGAAGAGGAGTGCGCGCTCTTGGAATGTCACAAGAGCACGAGAGAATTCTTCGGAGAAGGGAAGTATTGTTCTCGAAATGTATCAATTTCTCTCTCTCTTTTTTCCTCCCCTAGGGGGGGGTATTTATAGTATTTGAGGGTAGGCCTTGGGCCGGCCCCTTGAGGCCCACCGGGTGGCCGGGAGTGAGGCGCGTGAGGCCTCACGCCCAAGAGGGTGCAGGGCACGCGGGACATGTCGCCTGGATGGGCGCGGGGCGTGTCCAGCAGCGGGCGTGCCCGGGCGAGGTGGCAAAGACGCTCGGCCGAGGTGGCCGAGCTGACGAAGACGCTCGGCCGAGGTGGCTGAACTAGCGAAGATGCTCGGCCGAGGCGGCCGAGCTGGCGAAGGCGCTCGACCGAGGTGGCTGAGTTGGCAGGGACACCTTGCTGAGGCAGCAGGGGCGCTCGGCTGGGGCGCCGAGGCGCGTGCAGGCCGGGAGGCCGGGGTGCGCGGGAGTGTGCACGCGGGCCGGGAGGCCGGGGCGCAGGGTGCGAGTGAGCCTGGCGCGATAGGGCGCGCTGAGGCCCATTGGGCCGGGGGCCTCAGGTGCGCGCGCGCCGGCCGTGCCGGGCTGTGGGTGCGTCGGGGCGCTCGGGCCTGGTGGACCGGGGCCCGTTGGGCTCCCGGCTGGCCTTGAATCGTTTTTGAATTTCCGGTGTTCCGAAAAGGACCGGTAACATTAGCCCCCCAAGTTTACGGCTTACGGGACGTAAGTCGTTAACTTTAGAAAAGAAAAAGGGCGTTGAGGTAATTTCACCTTCGATCGCATGTGACCGTTCGCATGTATATCTTTGTGGTCGGACCCCTGGGGGCCGGACCGGGCCGGTCGGGCAGCAAGACCCGCGCGTGGCCTAGCGCGCGCGCGAGGCCGGCCCGCGGGCCGGGCCTTGTGTCGCGTGCGTAGGGGGAAGGAGTAGGGTGTGCTCCTCCTCTCCATAAATAGGAGAGGCCCCGCTCTCTCTGTTCACACTGGCGGCCTGTGGGTAATCGGAAAATTCCTTTGAATTTGAAATTTCCCCCGGGCAGTTGACTTTTTTCCTTTTTCTTGATGGGGAGTGAGCTTGTTTCCCATGTTGATGATCCCGAGGTCGACCCTACCTGCCCTCTCCCAAATTTTGGGGGAGCGGCCAAGGGTCCCTTTGAGGAACTCGACGGGATTCCCATCTTTGTCGAGGAAGACTCTGGCGCGGCAGACGAATGGCTCGCGGAGTTGGAGACCGATGCTGCGGCGATCGCCGAGCTGGCGGGTCCCGGGAGCGGCCGACCTGCTAGGTGCGGCCCCGAAGGGGAGGACGAAGGGTCCAAGGACCCGCGTTCGTGAAGGTTGGTGATCAACCTGGTCTCCCGCGAGGCGTCCTTTGACGCCCCCTTGCTCAAGAACCGGGGTGAAGCGGCGGTGAGTGCCGAGCTCCCCCGGGCATCTGACTTGGACGCCTCGGGTGTCGAGCTTGCGATAGTGCCGTCCGAATCCTTCTTGGACGAGATTTACTCCGACGATCCCCAAGGGTCGGGCTCGGAGGGCCCTGAAGAGGACTCGGAGGCTCCTCCCGTGAGGGGGAAGGAGAAACATAATGGCAAGGTGTTGGCGCAGCATGGCCGGCCCTCGAGTCCGCTGAGGCTTCGGGCTACACTTATGCCCGATCGCTGGAGTGGACTCGTATGTACGGAGTAGGCGACTCTGTCGCCCCCGTCGGCTTAGATTGCAAGGGAATCGATGCTGCGAGCACGCTCACTTCCCGAGTCTTCAGCACGCTTCGGGAAACGTATAACATCCCTCTCTTGGTGGGATTTCTTAGACCCGCTCCCGAGGACAGGCCCTCTCGTCCCAGGGACGGGTATGCGGCCGTGACGATCGAGAGTCTTGTCTGCGGGTTGCGTCTCCCGTTCCCCACGATCGTCCAGCAGATCCTGACCCGGCTAGGGGTCCATGCATGTCAGATGAGCCCGGCGTTCTATTTCCTGTTGGCTACATGTTTCATGGAGTGGCACTGCCAGACGCAGCGTGCCATGACCGTGGACGACTTCCGTAACCTGGTCGCCGTCTTCTCGGCGCCGGGGCAGCCGGGATTTCATATGGCCCGTGCTTGGGGCAATGTGAAGCTGGTCGAAGATTGTGACCCGCCTAGCCGCCGGGCGTGGGTGTGGGTCACCTCGGACGCTTTTGGCGAGGCGCCCCTTTGCTTCGGTCGTCTGGCCGAATTTCCAGTGGACGAGGGGGCAGCGGAGCTCCCCTTTGTGAGAGAAATATCAGGGATGTCGGAAGCCCGTAAGGCTGGTGAGCGGTTCTGTTCCCCCGAGCTGATGGTGCTCACCGGGTGGTTCCCGCCCTTTGCTCCGGGCACCGAGGAGGCGCTCCGGGCGAGCAGGCCCCCGAGTCTCGTGGCTTAATCAGTCGCTCCTGCTTCCCGAGATATCTTTATGGTTTTGTAAAACTTTTTTTTTTGATAGGAACCTGACCTTTGTTGCTTTGTTTTGTGTAGCTGCAAAGAGGCGAGCTAGGAGGCTGGCCCTCGCTTCTCGGGACCCTGAGTTAATGGCAGAGATTCGCTCTAGGGTTGCCGACCGTAAGGCGAAGGGAGAGCGCGTCGAGACTGCCGGTCTAGTCGAACCGGAGTCTCGGGCTTCTTTGAAGAGGGCTTCGACATCGGCACCTCCCGATGAGCGTTCCGAACCCAAGAGGGCGAACTCGGTGGTGGAGCTAGAGGCGATAGAGGCCCGAGGGGATTGTTTTCGCCACGTCGAGGGATCCCCACTATCCTGGTGGAAGGGCGTGGTGTCGAAGGGCGACATTGCTTTCTTCCAGGCGGGGGTTACTGACGCTCAGAGGGTCAGTATTTATGTTTCTGTTGTAAGCGTAGGTTTTAGTTTTAACCCTTGCTTCTTTGTCATCGCAGGCATATGCAAGGGCCGTGCGAGTATGTTTTCTTTTTCAGCGCGTATGTTTAGCGCTTTGCTTTCTTTTTCCCTTTTCTAGGATTTTATTTTATTTTTCACGCATTTTTGTTCAGCACGTGTTTATCAGAGCCGTGGCTCTTTTTTATTTATGAGATATTTTTGTTGCTTCAATGTTGAATGCCTATCTCATTTTTCGAGTGATTTTCACTCGTGTATCCCTTCTTTGTGGGCTAATCGCGGCCCGAAGGGCTGGTATCCTTGCCAATAGTTTTGGCAGGTTCTGCATCCTTAGCTGGGATTCGTCCTCCGCCCATTAAGTCGTTACGACTCGTCGTCGTTAAACGTTCGATGAGGGTGTTCGTGCCCAGCTGGGCGATTGGCCGACCCTTGTTTGAATGGCGGTATCGGCCTGTCGGGTTAGGCCGACGATTCAACGTGCCTAATGTGGCCGTGGCCCAGTGACTTCACTTCGCGCCTTCCGATGATCGAAGAGGTCGTACCGGGTAGATCCCGGGGGCTCTGCGTCCGTGCCTTCGGTGACTGGACGTGCGTGTCGTGCCGGGTTGGGCCGGCGTCTTTTGGAGCCCGTGCTTTTAAGCGACGAGCTCGCCGGGTTAGGCCGGCGCCTTTGAGCTCGTGCTGTTTGAGCGGCCGAGCTCGCCGGGTTAGGCCGGCGTGTTTGAGCTCGCGCTGTTTGAGCGACCGAGCTAGCCGGGTTAGGCCGGCGTCTTTGAGCTTGCGCTGTTTGAGCGACCGAGCTCGACGGGTTAGGCCGGCGTCTTTGGGTTCGTGCCCTGAAGCAAGCGAACGAAGGTGCGCCGAGTTAGGCTGGAGTCTTTTTAGTGTTCGCGCCCTTGAGCGTCGGAACGTAGGTGCACCACGTTAGGCCGGCGTCTTTTTAGTGTTCGCGCCCTTGAGCGTCGGAACCTAGGTGCGCCGGGTTAGGCCGGCGTCTTTTTAGTGTTCGCGCTCTTGAGCGTCGGAACGTAGGTGCGCCGGGTTAGGCCGGCGTCTTTTTTTGGGCCCGTTCACCCTGGAGTGAGCAAACGCGGGTGCGTCGGGTTAGGCCGACGTCTTTTGGGCCCGCTCACCCTGGAGTGAGCGAACGCGGGTGCGTCGGGTTAGGCCGACGTCTTTTGGGACCGCTCACCCTGGGGTGAGCGAACGCGGTTGCGCCGGGTTAGGCCGGCGTCTTTTACTCAAACCACATGCGCCGGGTTAGGCCGGCGTCTTTTGGTGTTCATGCCCTGAGGCTAGCGAACCTTTGTTTGGCTCAAATTTGGCCTTTTTCGGGTTTGAGGCAGCACCTTTACGCGACTTACATGCGTCTCGGAAGACGTCTTTCACCTGCGCCTTTACGCGTCTTACGGCACGCCGGGAAGGCCGACGTTTTACTCGAACCCGTATGCACGAAGGGCCGTCGGGGTCCGAGCTTCCTAAGTCTGTACCCCCGTGGGGGACTTAAGCCTTGTGCGTCGGGTAAGGCCGACGTCTTTTGGGCCCGCTCACCCTGGAGTGAGCGAACGCGGGTGCGTCGGGTTAGGCCGATGTCTTTTGTTTTTTGAAGAGTCGGCACGAGGAGTATCAATCGACTCGTAGAATCGGGGCTCAACTCGAAGGGCGAGCTCGATTCGAGGAGCGAACTAGGCTCGAGGAGCGAGCTCGACTCGAGGAGCGAGCTTGACTCGAGGAGCGAGCTCGATTCGAGGAGCGAGCTCGACTCCCGGAGATGCGTAGGTTTGGCGCGAGGAGTGCCAGTCGGCTTTGCGGACTCGGAGCCCGTCCCAAGGAGCGAGCTCGACTCGAGGGGCGAACTGGACTCAAGGAGCGAGCTCGTCTTGAGGAGCGAGCTCGACTTGAGGAGCGAGCTGGACTCAAGGAGCGAGCTCGACTTGAGGGGCGAGCTCGACTCGAGGAGTGAGCTCGACTTGAGGGGCGAGCTCGACTCGAGGAGCGAGCTCGACTTGAAGAGCGTGCTGGACTCAAGGAGCGAGCTCGACTTGAGGAGCGAGCTGGACTCAAGAAGCGAGCTCGACTTGAGGGGCGAGCTCGACTCGAGGAGCGAACTGGACTCAAGGAGCGAGCTCGACTCGAGGAGCGAGCTCGACTTGAGGAGCGAGCTCCACTTGAGGGGCGAGCTGGAATCAAGGAGCGAGCTCGACTTGAGGGGCGAACTGGACTCAAGGAGCGAGCTTGACTTGAGGAGCGAGCTCGACTCGAGGAGCGAATTGGGCTCGAGGAGCGAGCTCTACTCGATGCTGGCCTTGTTGAGCTTGTTCTAGTGAGCGACCAAGCTCGCCGAGCTAGGTCGACCTAAGCCTCATCCCAGAAGTGGGGAGCTTAAGGTTTTTACCTTTTTTTTTTTTTTTGGCCGTGAATTCTTGTATGTCGCAGGACCCGTTAGCCCCCCAAGTTTTTAGTTTACAGGCCGTGCCATGATCACTAAAAACTTTTTTTTAAGGTGGGTAAAAAAGACCGCAAACTTTATTTTTTATTGATTTTTGCTAACACGGAACATCCTTGAACAGTGGCACATAGGCCTTTATTGAATAAGGGAAATCAGAGCAATAATGAGGGGACTTGATCACTGGTGGTACTGCCTCAAGTGTTCGGCGTTCCACGGGTGCCGGATAGGAGTTCCGTCCGTGTGTTCGATGTAGTAGGTCCCGTCGTGTATGACTTGTCGGACTCTATACGGTCCTTCTCAATTTGGGCCTAGGACTCCGGCACCTTGCACTTAGGTGTTCTGGAACACGCGTCTGAGTACAAGGCTGCCGACGGCGAAGATCCGCCTTTTGACTTTGGCGTTGTAGTATCTCTCGACCTTTCGCTTTTGTGTAGCGAGTCTGGTGAGAGCCTCGGATCTTTTCTCGTCGATTAGATCCAGTTCAAGGCGTATGGCTTCATCATTTTCTTTTTCGTCGAAAGTGTCAACCCGATAGGTGGGGACTTCCATTTCCACGGGGACCACCGCCTCCACCCCAAAAGCTAGGGAGAAGGGGGTCTCTCCGGTGGCGTTTCGAACGGTCTTTCGATAGGCCCATAGGTGAAAGGCAGTTCTTCAGCCCAGGCACCTTTTTTGGCTTCGAGCTTTTTCTTGAGGTTGCTCTTAATCGTCTTGTTGACGGCTTCCACTTGGCCATTAGCGTGTGGATGTCGCGGGGATAAGAATGTCTTGCTTATCCCTAGTTGGGCGCAGATCTCTCTAACCCTCGTGTTGTCGAACTGCGCACCGTTATCGGTCATGATTGACGCAGGGATGCCGTGGCGGCATATTATGGACTTCCAGATGAAGTTCGTAGTGTTGGCCTCGGTGATCCTGGCTAGAGGCTCGGCTTCGACCCACTTGGTGAAGTAGTCGATAGCGACGATGGCGTATTCGTATTGCCTCGGGGCTTTGGGAAGCTTGCCGATAATGTCTACGCCCCATTTTGCAAAGGGGCGTGGAACAACGATGCTATTTAGGGGAGATGGCGGCTATCGTGGAACGTTGGAGAAACGTTGACACTTGTCGCACTTTCTCGCCCAGTCGTAGGCGTCTTTTTTCATCGTTGGCCAGAAATAGCCTTGTCGAAGCGCTTTGAACACGAGGGATCTCCCAGCGGCGTGGTTTCCGCAGAGGCCTTCGTGGATCTCGCGGAGGACCTTGGTCGACTCGACGCTGTTGAGACATCGGAGTAGCGGGGTTGAATACCCGCGCTTGTATAAGGCTTCGCCTCTCAACACGTATTTGGATGCGAGGGCTTTTAGACTTTTGGCTTCTTTGCGGTCTTCGGGAAGTACCCCTCTTCGCAAGAAGTCCGTAAGCGGGGTCATCCAAGTTGGATGAGCGGCGCTCTCAATCGTTCCCACCTCGTCACGCGAGACAGATGGTCGCGACAGAGACTCGATTGAGATGGTTCCCAACCCATCTTCGGTGATACCGGATCCGAGGCGAGCTAAGGCATCAGCCTCGGAGTTCTCTTCTCGTGGGATCTGGATGATCTCGAACCAGGAGAAGGCATCTAGCTTGGCATTTGTCTTTGCCAAGTAGGTGATCATGTTAGGTTCTTTGGCAACGTAGTCGCCTTTAACCTGATTTACGATTAACTGCGAGTCACAGTGTATTCGTAAATTCTGTACGTTGAGCTTTTGAGCGAGCTCCAGCCCTACGATGAGGGCTTCGTACTCGGCCTCATTGTTTGAGGCCTGGAATCCGTAGTGGAGGGCGTAGCGTAACTTTTCTCGGTCGGGGTTTGTCAGAATCACGCCGGCGCCTGCTCCTTGGGCATTAGATGCTCCGTCTACATGTAGTTCCCAGATGGGACCCGTAGGGTCGACCTTTCTCTTTCGAGCCAACAAGTCGTCGGTCGAGCCGTCTTCTGCTCTTCCCCTGTCGAGAGTGTAGGAGAATTCCGCCACGAAATCAGCTAAGGCTTTAGCCTTTATTGCTGGCCTCGGATGAAACTCAATCCCGTACTCGCTCAATTCTTGGGACCAGATTGCCATGCGAGTCGATGTCCCCTTTTGAAGAGCCTTACCGATTAGGTGTCCGGTTCGGACAACGATTGGGTGAGCCTGGAAGTATGGGCGTAGCTTTTTGGCGGCTACGAGGAGAGCAAGAGAGAGCTTCTCTATCTCTGTATAACGTGTTTCGGCGTCAAGTAGGGCGTTGCTTATGTAGAAGATGGGCCATTGACCCCTGTCTTCTTCACGGATCAGCACAGCGCTCACAGCTCGTTCGGAGACGGCGAGGTAGATGTAAAGCGTCTCGCCTTCTTTTGGTTTGGAGAGTAACGGAGGTGTCCCGAAGTAGGCCTTCATTTCTTGGAAGGCCTTTTCGCACTCGTCCATCCATTCAAAGCCGTCCGTCTTGTTAATCGCATTGAAGAACGGTTGACACCTGTCGGTTGCTTTGGCCACAAAACGCGATAGGGCGGCAATCCGACCGGTCAGACTTTGGACTTCCTTGACACGTCGCGGGGACTTCATGTCAAGGAGTGCCTTGATTTTCTCGGGGTTTGCTTCGATACCTCGACGGATAACTATGTAGCCTAGGAACTTCCCGGACTCGACCCCGAACACACATTTGTTGGGGTTGAGCTTCATTTTGTACCGGCGGAGGATTAAGAACATCTCCCTCAGGTTGTCTACGTGGTTGGTAGCCAGTAGGCTTTTAACGAGCTTGTCGTCCATGTACACTTCCATGGTATTGCCGATTAGGTCGGCAAAGATCCGGTTTACCAATCGTTGGTAAGTAGCTCTTGCATTCTTAAGGGCGAAAGGAATGACCTTGTAGCAGTAGAGGCCGCGATCAGTGACAAAGGTTGTCTTGATCTTATCGGGCTCGTGCATTCGTATCTGGTTATAGCCCGAGTAGGCGTCCATGAAACTTAGGAGTTCATGTCATGTCATGGCGTCGACCAGTTCTTCGATGCGCGGGAGTGGAAAGCAATCTTTTGGGCAGGCTTTGTTAAGATCTTTGTAATCTATGCAAATGCGCCACTTCCCGTTGGGCTTTTTGACCATGACCACATTGGCCACCCACTTTGGGTACTTGGCTTCTCTGATGAAACCAACGGAGAGAAGTTTTTCGACTTCCTCGTTTATTGCCAGGTACCGTTCGAGGTTGAACGCACGTCTAGCTTGTACCTTTTCAGCGATGGTTTTATCGTCATTCAATCGGTGCACAATCACATCGGGGTCTATGCCGGGCATGTCTGCATGTGTCCATGCAAAGACATCCATAAACTCCCGAAGGAAGGACGCGAGTTGAGTTTTGATGGTGAGAGGGAGTTGTGCACCGATCTTTACTACCTGGTCAGGTTTAGCTTCGTCGAGAACGATCGAAGTGAGATCATCGGGGGTGCCAACTTTCGACCTCTCGATATCGTCGCGAGGGTCTAATTCCCCGAGTTGCCGTGCGTCTTTTTGATCACACGGGTAGTCGTCTTCCAGTTGGTAGATCGTGTTAACCCTTTTTTCAGCGGGCTTGCCGTCCACGCCTTGGACGTAGCATATCCTCGCCTGGGTTTGATCACCTGCCATGACGCCAATTCCCTCTTTGGTGGGGAATTTCACTAGTAGGTGATAAGTGGACGTGATAGCCCTTAGTCTGTTCAACGTGGGTCGCCCAATGATAACATTGTAGGGCGACTCCTGGTCGACCACAAGAAAGGGGACCATGTGAACGACTTCGATGCCTCCGGTAGTTCCGAAGGTGACTGGTAAGTCAATGATTCCTTCAGTCATGACCTTTTCTCCCGTGAACCCAAACATGGGTGTCTGAGTTGGGACAGGGCGGAGCCCCCCGAGCTTCATGCGCTCGAGGGTGGTCTTAATGATTATATCGGCCACGCTGCCGTTATCAATAAGAACTCTTTTTACCAAGTTGTTGGCCACCTGGGCCTTAAGGACTATAGCGTCATTGTGCGGGTGCACAACTCGCTTGGCCTCTTCATTGGTGAATTGTATCGTCTCGTAAGGTACGGACGAAGGCTCCTTGTAGGTGAGGTTAACTTGCCTGGCGAGGCCTTCTTGGGAGGCAGATCTGAGGAGCTTTTTCCTTTGCCGGGCCGAGTCCCCGTCTTGCAAGCCACCTAGTATGGTTGTGACGACGTGGAGTTGCGCATCAGCCGTAGCTGTGACCGCCGTGCGGTCGGTGTTTGGGTTGGTCCTTCCACCTTTTTCAGGTTGTGGCCTGTTGTCGGTGGGGGCTGCCGCTCCTACCAAGCGAAGGACAAACTCTTTGAGCTCTCCCTTCTGGATTAACATCTCAATTTGTTTCCTAAGATGGAAGCACTGAGCGGTCATGTGACCGTAATCCCGGTGGAACTCGCAATAGCGAGACCGGTCGCGAGACGCGGGGATGCCCCTTATTGGAGCCGGAGCGACGAACTTGGCACGCGCCACAACGTAGATTTGCTCTACCGGGGCGTTCAAGGGAGTGTAACCCGAGTAGTCTCTAAAATTGCTCGCAAGACGTCTCAAAAGCTTGGCATGGAGCCCCAGGTGAGACTCCCTGCATCGTCATCCAAGTTTCGTAATGTTGGATGTGATACGTGGGATCCGATTTCCCATTGTATGGAGGGAGATTCAGGAGTTTGAAGTTTCCCGTGCACAGCTCAGCAAGGATTTGGGCGGTGAAGGGAGAGGAATGTTCTTCCACGACCCCGTATGTATCACCGGCCAAGCCGCCTTCACGCAGGTCACCCACCTCGTTACGAAGATTGTGAATCATGGTGACGATGTCGAGGCCAGTGTTAGGGGTCGCTCCTTGTTCAGGAGGAGTCACCTGTCGCCTTTCGTTTGACCCTTGAGCCGTGCGAGGGTCCCCATTGATTGGGGCCGTAGGGTTGTGACCCTTACGAGCGCTCAGCCTCTCTCGGAGGTCTTCACCACGGTTGTTCCGTTGGACGGTAAGCCGATCTCTAAGATCCGGCCCGGCGGTATAGGGGTGTGAGCTTCGAGCCACGCGCCTTACTCGCCGAGTCGTTGTACCTTCCCTGACATTGCCTCTTTGACCGAATCGGTCATGGGCCGAACGTCGGGAAGTCTCTTCTTGAGAGGAGACCGGTATTGCTTTCGTTTTCGACGGACCGGCTTCGATTTCAACAGGGAGTTCCCCGTCCTTGGTGAGAGAAGTCTCGACGTCCGCCGAAATTTCCAAGCCTTCATAGTCGGGGTCATAATCATGTCCCTCGTCCATGAGGTCCTCAGATTCCCCGTGGGGGGCGCCGTGTGCAGGTGCCTTGCCCGCCAGTTGGCGGTGGTACCTTGCATTGGCTATCTTCAGCTGGCGGTTTTTCTCCTCCATTTCAAGGATGCGGTCGTCCCGACTGTCCTGAAGAGGAGGGGGCGAGGGAGTATGGCTCTCGTCGTTGAGAGACTCCTCGTCGCCTTGCGCTCGGGAGCGCAGGAAGTATTTCTTCACCGCGGTTGCGTTTTCGGGGTTGTTCACGCCCTCAGAACGAACGGGTGGTTGACTACTCATGTCTTTCTCGAGTCGAGAAGAAAGGGGTCGAGCTGTAGAAGGAATTTTGGGCTGTGTAAGTCGGGAATTCCCCTCCTTCTAGCGCCAAAATGCTGTCGCACGAAAATGAACAACGATTAAATACCTCGGGCGGTTCGATCCAAGGCCGGACCAAGTGACCGCGCCCGGGCCAAAAATGCGAGCTCGTAGACCGAGCTGCACCTCCAGACCCTGAGGTGTGTTTTGGGGGGTGTGACTGTGCCAAAGGTTGGTTGCCTACGTACCCTTTAGTCGGGATCAGGTCAGAACGTTGTTCAATTTGTGTATGGGGGCTATCTTGGGCTCAGTGGCTTTGGGAACCCAAGACTTTAGAGTAGGACCCGGCTCGTAGCTTCTGGTGAAGACTTTAGAGGGGTCGCGTGCTCGTAGCTCGGAGTTCTATCTCAAGGGCCAAGAAGCTGGAGAGCAGTGTGTACTGCAGAAGCTCCGCTCGCAGAAGAGGAGCGCGCTCCCTCTCGTGGAGGGGGGTCCTTGTTTCTGAGCCGAGGGAAGAGGAGTGCGCGCTCTTGGAATGTCACAAGAGCACGAGAGAATTCTTCGGAGAAGGGAAGTATTGTTCTTGAAATGTATCAATTTCTCTCTCTTTTTTCCTCCCCTAGGGGGGGGGGTATTTATTGTATTTGAGGGGAGGCCTTGGGCCGGCCCGTTGAGGCCCACCGGGTGGCCGAGAGCGAGGCGCGCGAGGCCTCACGCCAAAGAGGGCGCAGGGCGTGCGGGACATGTCGCCTAGATGGGCGCGGGACGTGTCAGGCGCGGGACTTGGCCGGGCGCGGTGTGCCTGGCAGCGGGCGTGGCCGGCCGAGGTGGCAAAGACGCTCGGCCGAGGTGGCCGAGCTGACGAAGACGCTAGGCCGAGGTGGCTGACCTGGCGAAGATGCTCGGCCGAGGCGGCCGAGCTGGCAAAGACGCTCGGCCGAGGCAGCCGAGCTGGTGAAGGCGCTCGATCGAGGTGGCAGGGACACCCGGCTGAGGCAGCAGGGGCGCTCGGCCGGGGCGCACAGGAGTGTGCACGCGGGACGGGAGGCCGGGGTGCAGGGTGCGCGCGCGCCGGCCGTGCCGGGCTGTGGGTGCGTCGGGGCGCTCGGGCTTGGTGGGCCGGAGTTCGGACTCACTATGTGATTCCAAACAAGGCCTATTGGTGAAGTACTGAGTTGTGAGAATGTCATGAGTAACTTTGTGAAGTTCTCATAGATATGGAATTCATGTATAAGATTGCTGAAATGCAGTGTATATCACGTCATGCTTTGTTCCTTGGAGTGTGAATAAATGAACTGGCCAGTACTGTCCAAATTGAGTCTTGACTCTTTTGGATTAAACAATGTGACTTTTTAGCTCCTCGTCAATACATTGTTTCTAACTTATTCACAAGCGACAAAGGAGTTGAGGAAATAACAGCTAGAAGGGTAAAATGGTAATTTTGTAAATCCCGACTAGCTGATGATATTCATGAAGGGTAAACACTGATAATATTCTGTGGATCCACTCATTACAATTAGGTTGAATTCTTGAGTAGAAAATAAATTCATTTGAACCGAGAGATTTTTAGTGTCAACTCTTTAGTGGAGTCAGTTGACATTAAGCTAAACTTGGAAAAGGTTTGTGAACTTTTGAGTCCAAGTATTTAGCTCAAGCTTTGTTCATTTGGATCCATGAGGAAACTGTAACGAATCACATCGAGTAGGAATAGTGAAACTGGAAGCTAAGTCAAAACAAGAACGAAAATTGTCAAAAGGCTATTTTTGTCTTTTGAGACATAGGATGAAATGAATGTCAATAAATTTTTTGACATGGTCATTTGATGACTCAATAACACTCGGCCATGACTTGATCATTGGGCCTTGTGAATTAATTTCATTTCATAAGAATTTTATTAAAAATTCTTAATGGGCCTTTCTCATGTTGTCATGAACAAATGAAGAAGCTTCTAGAAGCTCCTTCTAGAGTGAAATAGGCGCCCAACATACCCAAGGAAAGAGAGAATATTTTTTGCATAAATGTATCAAGATACTTGCCAAAAGAAAAAGAGGAAACAAATTTCCCATGCATGCATGAGGATATTGGGCCAAGAGAGAGTTAAAGGCAAGGCATCGAATAAAAGAGGAAACTAATCCCTTGGGGATTCGCATGAGGTGGGCGCCCATTTTGGAGAATTGGGAAATAAGGGATTGCTCATAAAGGCTTGGAAAATAAGAGGAAACTACTTCTTTCCAAGGCCAACCCTTCTCCTATAAATACCCCACCTCATTCCTATGATTTCATTCATTCCACATAAGTTAGAGATTGAGAGCCTCTCGCTCTAGACCTTGTGGCCGACTTCTCTCTCTCTCTCTAGTCAATTTTGCTTTATTTTTTTGGCACCTAGGTCCTCATTTGACCTAGTGTTTAGCTCTGCGACTTCAAGACTCGTTCTTAAGTCGTAGTGTTTAAAAGTTCCCACTCACTAATTCCTTTTCTCTCGAGTGATTTAGTGATAGAAACTTTCGTGGTTGCTCGAGTTGCCGAGGAAGGAAGAGAGACGTGCTGCGAGGGGAGACGAACGTTGCAACCTTTTTCCAAAAGCTTCTCAACGTTCAAGCGTCTAAAAAGGTTAGTAAACTTCTATGCTCATTATAGTTTTATTTATATGTACTTGCTCTTTGTCTAGGTTAGTAAAAACTGTTGTACTTGAAAAAGAAAATTTTTAAAATTCCGCCGCTTATCGAAGCGTTAAACTTTTTCTTAAACTCTAGATCAATTCCAACACTCACATCTTCTTTGAGTAAAGTGGGAGTTTTTTTTATCAATGGTGCCCATAAGAAGAGTAGTAGTGTCTTTTTTATGTACATTTGATGTAATAAAGTCTCATGAAGACTCTTTTTTGTAAATGCTGAATCATTAATAAAAGTTGAAACGTTCATTCATTCTTTCTTGTCTGTTTGAAGCTTTATGATAATCTATAGTCTTTACTCCTTAAACAAACCTAACAACATATGAAGAGACAAATTTAGATTTGCATGAAAAAACTCTTCATGGTTTGCTTAAAACAATATATTCGCAATATAAGGGTCAAAGGACTATTGATCTCAGTACGATTATTAGGAGAATCTGTGATGTCTGATTATGGGACATTGAGAGTTCGAGACTCTACAGTTCTTCTAGGTATCTTCTGGAGGTACTGAATTGACCAGTGCACTTCTAGAGACAAAATAAGAACAAGCCATTTAACCTCTTATGTCTCGAAGTCACTACGTATGAATTGCATCATGCCTACTGTTGTCGCACGAAAATGAACAACTATTGAATACCTCGGGCAGTTCGATCCAAGGCCGGACCAAGTGATCGCACCCGGGCCAAAAGTGTGAACTCGAAAGTCTCGAGCTAAGTTTTCTCTGATCAACCCGCCTCTCGGAAGAGGGAATGGGTGAGGAGGAGGAGTGACCATGCCTTGTGTGTCGGCTGCCTACGTACCCGTGTGTGGGATCAGGTCATAACGTAGTTCAGGGCGTGTGTAACGCAGTGTGAGGCGCGGAGACTTAATGGAGAAGCGTACTCGACGTAGAAGACGGTGCACGGAGGAGTCTTCGGCGACGTCTCAGAACTTCGGAGATCGTGAGTGGGAAAGAGAATGTGTGTTTTCTTGCTTTTGGAGATGTGGAAGACTCTAAGTCAAGAGTTCCTTGTTGTGGCTGAGATTCCGGACGCGTAGGCGATTTCTTGTCAGAAATGGTGGACGCGTCTAGGGCGCTAGACGCGTACGTGATTTTCAGTCGCAAACCGTTAGAGCACTCGTGGGCTCAAGATTAATCGTTCGATCAAGAGAGGCGGCACTCGGGAGTCCTCGGAAAGCGCTTCAGAATCTCTGAGAATGAGAAATCGAGGAGAATCCGCTTCAGGCCAAGGATGGTATCCAGAAAAGCAAAGAGAAGTCTCAAGTTCCTTGAGAATGAATGGGATGGGATTTCCCCTCAATGAGAGAGGGTATTTATAGGTGTTTGAGGGCCTTAGGAGGTGTGTTTATAGTCCATGTGGGACTAGGGGGCGTTTTCCCTTCAAGTGGAGGCGCACGGCGTGCGCGACGCACAATGCGCGGCGCAGGGTGCGCGGCGCGCGGGTCATTCGGCGCGGCGCGGGATGCGTGGCGAATGGGGCGCGCGGTCTGTTTGGCGTGGCGCATGGCCTGCCCGGCACGGCGTGCTGCGCGCGCGGTGCATGGCCCGTCTCGTCGGACTCTTGTAGGCCTTAGGGGTCTTCGGATACCATGCTTGTCACGCAAAATTGTTGTCAATGGTGCCCACAAGAAGAGTTGTAGTCTTTATTTTGTACATTTGATGTACTAAAGTCTCATGAAGACTCTTGCTTGTAATTGGTTATTCATTAATAAAAAAGTTGAAACGTTCATTCATTCCTCCTTGTCTGTTTGAAGCTTTATGATAAAACATTAGTCTTTAGTCCATAAACAAACTAAACAACTTACGAAGAGACATATGTAGATTTGCATGAACAAACTCTTCGTAGTTTGCTTAAAACGATATATTCGCAATCGAAGGGTCAAAGGACTATTGACCTCAGTACGATTGTTAGGAGAATCTATGATGTCTAGTTATGGGGCATTGAGAGTTGGAGACTCTATAGTTTTTCTAAGTATATACCGAAGGTACTGAATTGACCAGTGCACTTTTAGAGACAAGATAAGAACAAACCATTTAACCTCTTATGTCTCGAAGTCACTACGTATGAATTGCATCGTGCTTACCTTAATCCTGAAATGAGACATGTCATTTCACACCTTAGTATTCTCATTTGAGAAAGTCGGAGTTCGGAATCACTATGTGATTCCAAACAAGGCCTATTGGTGAAGTACTTAGTTGTGAGAATGTCATGAGTAACTTTGTCATAGATATGAAATTCATGTACAAGATTGCTGAAATGCAATGTATATCACCTCATGCTTTGTTCCTTGGAGTGTGAATAAATGAACTAGCCAGTGTCCAAATTGAGTCTTGACTCTTTTGGATGAAACAATGTGACTTGTTAGCTCCTCGTCAATACATTGTTTCTAACTTATTCACAAGCGACAAAGGAGTTGAGGAAATAACAGCTAGAAGGGTAAAATGGTAATTTTGTAAATCCCGACTAGCTGATGATATTCATGAAGGGTAAACACTGATAATATTCTGTGGATCCACTCATTACAATTAGGTTGAATTCTTGAGTAGAAAATAAATTCATTTGAACCGAGAGATTTTCAGTGTCAACTCTTTAGTGGAGTCAGTTGACATTAAGCTAAACTTGGAAAAGGTTTGTGAACTTTTGAGTCCAAGTATTTTAGCTCAAGCTTTGTTCATTTGGATCCCTGAGGTCACTGTCACGAATCACATCGATTAGGAATAGTTAAACTGGAAGCTAAGTCAAAACAAGAACGAAAATAGTGTAAAGGGTATTTTTGTCTTTTGAGACAAAGGATGAAATGAATGTCAATAAATTTTTTGACAAGTTCATTTGATGACTTAATGTCATTGAACATATTAAAATAATTGGGCCTTGTGCATTAATTTCATTTCATAAGAATTTTAATGAAAATTCTTAATGGGCCTTTTTCATGTTGTCAGAGAGAAAATATTTTGTTCATAAATGTATGAAGATACTTGCCAAAAGAAAAAGAGGAAACAAATTTCCCCTAAGAGGAAATGAGGTATGCGCCCAAGAGAGAGACAAAAGGCAAGGCATGGAACAAAATAGGAAACAAATCCAAGGCTTAATGAAGCCTATCTTGGCCGAGTATGTCATAAAGGAAAAGAGGAAATTGGCTCATGAATATGTGATATTCTATAGAAGAGGAAACTACCTTATTGAAGGTAAGACCTCGCCTATAAATAGGAGTCTCATTCTTCTCATTTTTCTTATTCCACACAAGTTAGAGAGAGACTCTCTCTCTAGACATTGTGGCCGCCTCTCTCCTCTCTCTCTCTAGTCAATTTCGTTTTATTGTTTTGGCACCTAGGTCCTCATTTGACCTAGAGTTTAGCTCTGCGACTTCAAGACTCGTTCTTAAGTCGTAGTGTTTAAAAGTGCCCACTCACCGATTCCTTTTATTTCGAGTGATTTAGTGATAGAAACTATCCTGGTTGCTCGAGTTGCCGAGGAAAGAAAGAGAGACGTGCTGCGAGGGAGACGAGCGTTGCAACTTTCCAAAAGCTTCTCAAAGTTCAAGCTTCAAGAAAGGTTAGTAAACTTCTATGCTCATAATAGTTTTTATCTACATGTACTTGCTCTTTGTCTAGGTTAGTAAAAACCGTTTTACTTAAAAGGAAAATTTTTAAAATTCCGCCGCTTAACGAAGCGTTAAACTTGTTCTTAAACCCTAGATCAATTCCAACAAAAATATGAGGGTCTCTACTTGACGAGACTGACTCGATTCGATGAGCAAAGCTCGACGGGAGTGACTAGAGGCTCGACTCGAGGAGAACGACTCGAGGCTCGACTCGAGGAGAACGACTCGAGGCTCGAATCGAGGAGAACGACTCGAGGCTCGATTCGAGGAGAATGACTCGAGGCTCGACTCGGGGAGGACGAGTCCAGGTTCGACTCGAGGAGAACGACTCGAGGCTCGACTCGAGGAGAATGACTCGAGGCTCGACTCGAGGAGAACGACTCGAGGATCGAAGCTCGACTCGAGGACAACAACTCGAGGCTCGACTCGGGGAGGACGACTCGAGGCTCGACTCGAGGAGCGAAGCTCGACTCGAGGCTCGACTCGAGGAGTGAAGCTCGACTCGAGGAGAACGATTCGAGGCTTGACTCGAGGAGAATGACTCAAGGCTTGACTCGAGGAGCGAAGCTCGATTCGAGGAGAATTACTCAACTCAAGGAGCGAGGCTCGACTTGAGGAGCTGAGAGTTTGGCATGAGGGCTTGTCGGTTGACTCGTGATGGAAGACTCGCCGTTCTTCAGGACCTCCGGCCTGGCCATTGGCCCTTTGAGCGGCGCATCTTTCTGGCGTTCTGGGTTTTCCGAAAATGACCGACAACATTAGCCCCCCAAGTTCAGCGCTCGGGAGGCCCCGGGCAGTGAACTTTTAGTTGTTTCTGCCGGGTGTTTGAGGAAAATTTATTTCCCAGGGCTTCGCCGTCGCGAAGCCTTTGTGGTTACAAAGTATGTTCTCACAATTGCAAGTATGCTCTCTCGCTTTTTCGTCTCTCTCAACACGACCGTGTGATCAGCACGTGGAGGAGGGTCCAAGCGGATACGAGGCGTAGCTCAACGTGGGCGAGGTGGACGAGATTGCATCCATTGCTCTAGCCCCGGGGCGTCAGGGACATGCATGCGCAAGTAGGGCGTGCATGTGCCCAGAGGCGGACCGGCGTGTTACGGCTAGTTGATCTTTGGGTGAGGTCATGCCCAAGTCTTTTTTCGATGGCATTTTGTTTCATGATATTTTCAAGTGGAGTTTGTAGGACTCGATGGTGACTAGCAGGGCGACGATTATGTAATCGTGACCTATTAGGGGAAGATCATGGCGTCCATCTCGGCCAACTTGGAAGGCGACTGCACTTTTGCGTTTTGCAAAGGCGTGCTCATTCCGAGGTCTCGGAGATGGAGGTTGATGCTGCGGGCCGATGCTTCGAGAAGGCGGAAGGGTACCTGGTGGAAGGCTCTGCCGCATCGGATGGCTTCGACTCGCTTGGGGATCAACGATCAAAGTTCGATCACTCATCAAGCGTAAGTCAGTCTCACGGGGCATCCGCCATTCTAGCTTTGGTGACGCTTCTCCGTCTGCGTTCAGAAGATCGGCCCTTATTCCCCAGACGTGAGTGTGAGTCTCTGTTAAAAGACGCGAATGGACATCGTAACGAGTAATGATGTGGACTTCTTTTGTCATGGCATTTTTGACATCCAGAGGGTAAGTTTCCCTTTGTTTGTTTGTTTGTTTGTTTTGTTTCAATCTCGCTTTGGCTAGCCTATTCTTCAAATCGTTTCAGGTGCTTCCTCGAGGAGCGGGACTCGACTCGAGGAGAATGACTCATCTTGAGGAGCAAGGCTCGACTCGAAGAGCGAGGCTCGACTGGAGGAGAATGACTCGACTCCAGGAGCGAAGCTCGACTCGAGGAGAATGACTCGTCTCGAGGGGCAAGGCTCAACTTGAGGAGAGTGACTTGACTCGAAGAGCGAGGCTCGACTCGAGGAAAATGACTCGTCTCGAGGAGCAAGGCTCGACTCGAGGAGAGTGACTCGACTCGAGGAGCGAGGCTCGACTCGAGGAGAATGGCTCGACTCGAGGAAAATGACTCGTCTCGAGGAGCAAGGCTCGACTCGAGGAGAGTGACTCGACTCGAGGAGCGAGGCTCGACTCGAGGAGAATGGCTCGACTCAAGGAGTGAAGCTCGACTTGAGGAGAATGACTCGTCTCGAGGAGCAAGGCTCGACTCGAGGAGAGTGACTCGACTTGAGGAGCGAGGCTCGACTCGAGGAGAATAGCTCGACTCAAGGAGTGAAGCTCGACTCGAGGAGAATGACTCGACTCGAGGAGCGAGTCTCGACTTCGAGGAGAATGACTCGACTCGAGGAGCAAGGCTCAACTTGAGGAGAGTGACTTGACTCGAGGAGTGAGGCTCGATTCGAGGAAAATGACTCATCTCGAGGAGCAAGGCTCGACTCGAGGAGAGTGACTCGACTCGAGGAGCGAGGCTCGACTCGAGGAGAATGGCTCGACTCGAGGAACGAGGCTCAATTCGAGGAAAGTGACTCGTCTCGAAGAGCAAGGCTCGACTCGAGGAGAGTGACTCGACTCGAGGAGCGAGGCTCGACTCGAGGAGAATGGCTCGACTCAAGGAGTGAAACTCGACTCGAGGAGAATGACTCGACTCGAGGAGCGAGTCTCGACTTCGAGGAGAATGACTCGACTCGAGGAGTAAGGCTCAACTCGAGAAGATTCTATACGACCTCATTCGTCACCTGGGACTCTTCCAGGATGAGCTTGCTCGAGCGAAGTCTCAGCTAGCTCAGGCCAAGCGAGGTTCTCGCTCATAGGCGGAGTTCGCGAGTCTTTGGAGCAGCTTCGATTAGCTCGCATGGAATTGGGAGTCTCCCAAGGCGAGTGTGATCACGTTCTGTTGGCGGTGGCGAAAACGGCATGAAATGCACCTAGTATGGCGGTTCAGGTGCATCTTGTGGCGGCTCCAAGTGCATTGCGATTAGTCATCATACGCAGTGCCTTGTGGTGACTCAGAGCGCATCGTGAGGGACGGCTCTGTGTGTCGTTTAAGCGTGTTAGGAACGTTGCAAGGGATGGGCTAGATGTGCCATGTAATATTCTTAGGTGCGCCATATAGACGTCTTAAGTGCACCATGTAGCCGTCATAGGTGCGTCACGAGGGACGACTTGGTTACGCCATGTAGGTGGCTCTGGTGCGCCATGTAGGCATCTTAAGAGCGCCATGTAGGCATCTTGGGTGTGCCATGTAGGCGGCTTCGGTGAGCCACGAGGGACGACTTGGTTGCGCCATGTAGGCGTCTTACGTGCGCTATGTAGGCGTCTTACGTGCGCCATGTAGGCGTTTTTGGTGCGCCATGTAGACGTCTTTGGTGCGCCATGTAGACGTCTTAGGTGCGCCATGTAGGCGTCTTGGGTGCGCCATGTAGGCGGCTTCGGTGCGCCATGTAGGCGTCTTAAGCGCGTCGCGAGGGACGACTTTAGCCTGCATCTCTGGGATGTCTTATGGCGCGCCGCGGAGGCGTCTTCAGCCTGCATCTCTGGGATGTCTTATGGCGCGCCGTGGAGGCGTCTTAGCCTGCATCTCTGGGATGTCTTATGGCGCGACGCGGAGGCGTCTTAAGGCTGCATCTCTTGGATGTCTTATGCCGCGCTGCGGAGGCGTCTTAAGCCTGCATCTCTGGGATGTCTTATGGCGCAACTTGGAGGCATCTTCTGCCTGCATCTCTTGGATGACTTATGGCGCGCCGCGGAGGCGTCTTTAGCCTTCATCTCATGGATGTCTTATGGCGCGATGCGGAGGCGTCTTAGTTGAACGCTCGTTCCCGTTTATGTTCGGGTGTTTTGTTTTGGTGGAGCGTACTTTCTTTTGGTGGAGCGTACTTTCTTGAGGATTTAGAGTGTATTTACCGTTGCCTATGTCACTAGCCTTCTGAGTTTTTGGGTTTATAAACGTTATCGAAAAATTTGATAAAGCGGATTTTGAAAGAAAAACCTCGAACTTTATTAATATTGAAGAAATTTGAAATCCTAAAACATTGGCTCGTAGGCCTTATTGAATGTTGGAAAGTAAATAAATAAAATGGGGGGAAGCACTGGCTACTGGTAGTACTGTCTCAAGTGTTCCGCATTCCACAGGCGAGGGATCGGTGTCTCGTCCGTGTATTTGATGTAGTATGTCCCGTCATGTATGACTTGGCAGACTTTGTAGGGTCCCTCCCTGTGTGGGATGAGGACGTCGGCACCTTGCACTTGGGTGTCATGCAGATGTTTTCGTGGATTTTGCGGAGGACCTTGGTCGACTCGACGCTATCTCTTAACTGGGAGATTGTGTTAACCGTCTTTCTAGTGGTTTTTCCATCGATTCCTTGAATGTAGCATATTCTGGCTTGGGATTGATCTCCGGCCATGATGCAGATTCCATCCTTGGTAGGAAACTTCACCAGTAGGTGGTATGTAGAAGTAATAGCCCTTAGTCGGTTCAGCGTGGGTCGCCCAATGATGACATTATAAGGCGACTCCTGATCAACCACTAGGAATGGGACCATGTGAACAACTTCAATGCCTTCGGTCATGACTCTCTCCCCAGTGAACCCGAATAGAGGCGTTTGGGTCGGAGTTGGGCGTATCCCCCCAAGCTTCATGCGCTCTAAGGTGGACTTGAAAACTATGTCGGCAACACTGCCATTGTCGATGAGAACTCTTTTCACCAAGTTATTAGCCACTTGGGCTTTGAGCACTATCGCGTCATTGTGCGGATGCACAACTCGCTTGGCCTCTTCGTTGGTGAAGTACATCGTCTCGTGAGGTACGGACGTAGGTTCTTCATAGGTGAGGTTGACGTGCATAGCAGCGTCTTCTTGAGCCACGGCCCTTAGGAATTTTTTCCGTTGTCGGGATGAATCTCCATCTTGTGGGCCACCCAGTATGGTGGTTACAACGTGGAACTGTGGATTGGCGACAGCAGTTGCTGTGGCTCGGTCGGCAGTAGCAGTTGCTCCTCCTCCTTTGCTAGACTGTGGTCTGCTTGAGGTGGGGCCCGTAACGCTAATCATGCGCAACACGAACTCTTTCAACTCACCATGTTGGATCAATGCCTCGATCTGCCTTTTAATACTATAGCATTCAGAGGTCAAGTGACTGTATTCCTGATGGAACTCGCAATATTTAGATCGATCGCGAGTCGCGGGATCTTTGTTCATTGGAGCCGGTGGAGTGAATTTGTCACGTGCCAAATCTAGGATTTGATCCGGCATTGTGTTCAATGGTGTGAACGACGAGTAGCCCTTAAAGTCTTCTGCAAGTCGCGGCTTTTGGGGCATCAGAAGTCGGCTATTAGAAGTCTGACCCCCTCTGTTGCGTCTTTTACGGGAGTTGCCTTGCTCGTCGCTAGGCTCATCTCGGCGGTGAGGGCTTTGATTATTGTCCTTGCGGCTATCGAGCTAATCTTCGACTCCCATAAAGGTCTTAGCTCGAGCCATTAACTCGGCCATGGTAGAAGGGACACGGCCGATGATGAACTTAAGGAAGTCACTTGGGCGCAAGCCTTCAATGATGGCAGGGATTGCGTCTTTGTCGTCAAAGCAGTCGACCTTATTCGATTCTTCAGTGAATCGGACGAGGTATCGTCTAAGAGACTCGCCGCTCTCTTGCCTGATTGACCACAGGTACATCTTGGTCTTCTTTTGGACCATAGATGTAGCGAAGCGTGCTAGGAACATGTCCTTTAGGTCTTTGAACGATCGGATGCTTCCTAGCATTAAGTTCTTGAACCACTCGAAGCCGGGTCCGGCGAGGGTAAGACTAAAAGCTTGGCACATGGAGCCGGGAGCGACACCCTGCATCGTCATCCAGGTTTCATAATGCTGGATATGGTAAGCAGGATCCGTTTTCCCATCATATGGAGCAAGGTTCGGGAGTTTGAAGTTTCCCGTACATACCTTGGCCAATATATGAGCCGTGAAAGGCGATGAATTCTCCTCGACGACCCCATGGGCACTTCCGCCTATTTCGTGTTCTCGGAGATCTCGTACTTCATTTCGAAGATTATGGATCATAGTGATCACATCGAGACCGGTAGTCGGTGTAACTCCCTGCTCGGGAGGAGTTACATGCCGCCTTTCATTAGACCCTTGACCCGTGCAGCGGTTCCCATTAGTTGGGGCTGCTACAGGGATGTTTGGCCGAGAGCTTAGTTGCTCTCTTAGGTCGTCACCACGCTTGTTGCATTGGGCAGTAAGATGATCCCTAAGATCCAGGCTCGCTGCACGGAGGCGCAGGCTTCGTCTAAGACGGCGCACTCTTCCCGTGCCCTGACTTTCCGCAACATTCTCCCTTTGACCAAGTCGGTCATGGGCCGAACGTCGGGAGCTCCCTGCTTGGGAGGCCACAGGTGCATTCCTCGTCTTGGGTGAAGGATCCGAAGGACCGCCTTCATTCACAGCGGGGAGTTTCCCGTCCTTTGTGAGAGAAGTCTCGATATCCTCCGAATCATCAGCACCCTCGTAATCTGGGTCGCGGTCGCGACTTTCCTCATTTAGGTTCTTGGGATCTCCATCAGGGATCACCGCGTTATGCGCGGGTTGCTTCGCAGCCAGTCGACTATGGTACCTTGCGTTCTTCACCTTTAGTTGGCGGATATTCTCCTCCAACTCCATGATGCGGTCGTCCCTGCTATCTGGAGATGGAGATGGTGATCGGGTCGAGCTCTCTTCATGGAGCGACTCTTCGTCACCATGCCCTCGGGAGCGCAAGAAATATTTTTTGGTCCCAGTGACGTTATTGGGGTTGTTAACGCCCTCAGAATGCACGGGTGGCTCACTACTCATCTTTTCTCAAGTCCGAGAAAGTCAAGTTTTCAAAAGAAGAGAAGAAGATGAACAGAAGGGATTTCGGGCTGAACATGTCGGGAAGTGCCCTCCTTCTAGCACCAAAATGTTGTCGCACGAAAATGGACAACTATTGAATACCTCAGGCGGTTCGATCCAAGGCCAGACCAAGTGATCGCACCCGAGCCAAAAGTGTGAACTCGAAAGTCTCAAGCTAAGTTTTCTCCGATCAACCCGCCTCTCGGAAGAGGGAAGGGGTGAGGAGGAGGAGTGACAATGCCTTGTGTGTCGGCTGCCTATGTACCCTTGTGTGGGATCAGGTCATAACGTAGTTCAGGGCGTGTGTAACGCAGTGTGAGGCGTGGAGCTTTGATGGAGAAGCGTACTCGACGAAGGAGACGGCGCGCGGAGGAGTCCTCGGCGACGTCTCAGAACTTTGGAGATCGCGAGCGCGAGAGAGAATGTGTGTTTTCTTTCTTTTGGAGACGTGGAAGACTCTAAGTCAAGAGTTCCTTGTTGTGGCGGAGATTCCTGACGCGTAGGCGATTTCTAGTCGAAAATGCCGGATGCGTAGGCGATTTCTTGTCAGAAATGGTGGACGTGTCTAGGGCGCTAGACGCGTAGGCAATTTTCAGTCAAAAACCGTTAAAGCACTCGTGGGCTCAAGATTAATCGTTCGATCAAGAGAGGCGGCACTCAGGAGTCCCCGGAAAGCGCTTCAGAATCTCTGAGAACGAGAAGTCGAGAAGAATCCTCTTCAGGCCAAGGATGGCATCCAGAGAAGAAGAGAGAATTCTCAAGTTCCTTGAGAATGAATGGGATGAGATTTCCCCTCAATGAGAGAGGTTATTTATAGGTGTTTGAGGGCCTTTGGAGGTGTGTTTATAGTCCATGTGGGACTAGGGGCGTTTTCCCTTCAAGTGGAGGCGCACGGCGTGCGGGTCATCGGGCGCGGCGCGGGCTTGTCCTAGCGCGGCGCGCGGTCTGTCTGGCGCGGCGCGCGGCCTGCCCAACGCGGCGTGCGGCTTGCTGTGCGTGGCTGGCCGGCGCGGCGTGCTGCGCGCGCGGTGCAAGGCCCGTCTCGTCGGACTCTTGTGGGCCTTAGGGGTCTCTACTTGACGAGAGTGACTCGATTCGATGAGCAAAGCTCGACGTGAGTGACTAGAGGCTCGACTCGAGGAGAACAACTCGAGGCTCAAGTCGAGGAGAACGACTCGAGGCTCGACTCGGGAGGATGACTCGAGGCTCGACTCGGGAGGACGACTCGAGGCTCGACTCGGGGAGGACGACTCGAGGCTCGACTCGAGGAGAACAACTCAAGGCTCGACTCGAGGAGAACGACTCGAGGCTCGACTCGAGGCTCGACTCGAGGAGAACAACTCGAAGCTCGACTCGGGGAGGACGACTCGAGGCTCGACTTGAGGAGCGAAGCTCGACTCGAGGAGAACGACTCGAGGCTTGACTCGAGGAGAATGACTCAAGGCTCGACTCGAGGAGCGAGGCTCGATTCGAGGAGAATTACTCAACTCAAGGAGCGAGGCTCGACTTGAGGAGCTGAGAGTTTCGCATGAGGGCTTGTCAGTTGACTCGTGATGGAAGACTCGCCATTCTTCAGGACCTCCGGCCTGACCATTGACCCTTTGAGCGGCGCATCTTTCCGGCGTTCCGGGTTTTCCGAGAACGACCGACTACACTTACCTCAATCCGAAAATGAGACATGTCATTTCACAGCTTACGTGTTCTCATTTGAGAAAGTCAGAGTTCGGATTCACTATGTGATTTTGAACAAGACCTATTGGTGAAGTACTAAGTTATGAAGATGTCATGAGTAACGTTGTGAAGATCTCATAGATATAGAATTCATGTACAAGATTGCTGAAATGCAATGTATATCACCTCATGTTTTGTTCCTTGGAATGTGAATAAATTAACTAGCCAGTGTCCAAATTGAGTCATGACTCTTTTGGATGAATCAACGTGACTTGTTAGCTCCTCGTCGATTCATTGTTTCTAATTTATTCATAAGCGACAAAGGAGTTGAGAAAATAACAACTAGAAGAAAAAAATGGAAATTTTGTAAATCCTGACTAGCTGATGATATTCATGAAGGGTAAATATAGATAATATTCAATGGATCCACTCATCACAATTAAGTAAAATTCTTGAGTAGAAAACAAATTCATTTGAACCGAGAGATTCTCAGTGTAAACTCTTTAGTTGAGTCGGTTGACAATAAGTTAAACTTGGAAAATGTTTGTGAACTTTTGAGTCCAAGTATGTTAGCTCAAGCTTGTTCATTATCATCCATGAGGTCACTATCACAAGTCGTATCGAGTAGGAATAGTTAAACTAGAAGCTAAGTCAAAACAAGAACGAGACAAGTTTTACGAAAATTGTCTAAAGGGTAATTTTGTCTTTTTAGACATAGGACGAAATGAATGTGAATAATTTTTTTGGCATTGTCATATGATGACAAATAAACCACTCTGCCATAACAAGTTATTTGGACCTTGAGGATTAATTTAATTTCATTAAATTATACTTGAAAATTCTTAATGGGCTTTTCTTATGTTGTCATGAACAAATGAAGAAACATCTGGAAGCTCCTTCTAGATGCCTTGGCCGTCCATACCATAGAGAGAATAAGAGATTTAGTTTGTGCATTGATATATGAAGATACTTGCCAAAAGAAAAAGAGGAAACAAATTTCCTCTAAGAGGAAATGAGTCACACGGCCAAGGAGAGAGAAGAACAAAAGAGGAAACAAATCTAAGAGCTTCTAGAAGGTGTCATGGACGTGTGGAATAAGGGAGGGAGAGCAAATATTTACTCATGAGTATGTGATATTCTACAGAAAAGAGGAAACTACATTTTGAAGGTAATCATCCTCCTATAAATACCCCACCTTATTCTCATTGTTTCTTATCCCAAAGTTTTAGAGATTGAGAGCTTCTCTCTCTACACTTGGCCGCCCATCTCCCTCTCTCTCTCTAGTTTTTTTTTCGTTTTTGTTTTGGCACCTACGTCCACATTTGACCTAGTGTTTTAGCTCTTCGACTTTAAGACTTGTTCTTGAGTCGTCGTGTTTAAAAGTGCTAACACACTTATTCCTTTTTACCTCGAGTGATTTATGTGATAGAAACTTTCGTGGTTACTTGAGTTCCCGAAGAACGAAGAAAGACGAGCTTAGTGGGGAGACGAGCGATTCAACCTTTCCAAAGGCTTCTCACTTATCAAATTCGATAAAGATTAGTAAACGAGAAATGCTCTTTAATAGTTTTAATTTAATAATAACGTGTGCTTGCTCTTTATCTTGGTTAGTAAAAAAATTTTACTTGTTTAAAAGAACATTTAAACCCTAGATCAATTCCAACAGTTAACCCTTGAGAAGAGACAGCGGTTTACCGAGTTCCTCCAATCTTTCAAATTCCCAGACGGGCTCGCTGGAAATTTGAAGAAAAATGTGACTACTAACAAGAAGCGCACAGGTTTGAAGTCGCACGATTGTCACGTGATCTTACAGAGGCTGTTGGCTGATGGTATTCGCCCTTTTGTGCCAAAATCGATACAGGAGATGATCTCCGAGCTTTGCAACTTTTCAAGTTGATAAGTTCTAGAGCCGTGAGAGTGGAAGATCTAGAAAAAGCGCAAGATTCCATTATCGAGATATTGTGTAAGCTTGAGATGATATTTCTGCCAGCTTTTTTCTCGATCATGGTTCACGTGGCAATTCATCTACCAGATGAAGCGTTGTGTGGCGGTCCGGTGCACATGCAATGGATAAACCCAGTTGAAAGATACCTTGGAACGTTAAAACATTTTGTCAGAAACAGAGTTAGGCCAAAAGGCTCCATTGCGGAAGTGTACATTGTAGAAGAGGCATTGACATTTGTTGCAAGGTATCTCGAAGACAAGAAAATTGTCGATGAAGTTCAACCGCGGGAAATTTTTGTTTTCCGGTCCGAAAATTGTGTGCCTTACAGGATGATGAAGCCGATAGTTTTAGACGATGACAAGAAAGAGAAGGCGGAGTGGTACATTTATACCAATTGTCTAGAAGTTCTTCTTCTCGATTCCCACTACAGACACCTGTGGAGTGGTCACCATCTTGTCAGCTGGATCAACTTGTGCTACACGCCAACCATCAATCCTTAACGCCCTTTGAACAAAATTCGCATAAGTTCGCGGCCCAACGTCACCACTATCAACCTGACACATAATTTTGACATTGAGCCCATGCATGAACTTCATCTTGCGCGACTGATATGTCGGTACCATAGAGGGTGAGAACTTTGCAAGTTCATCAAACTTGGCCACATAGTCAACTATAGAGAGCTTTCCTTGCTTAAGATTTATAAACTCTCGGACCTTACCAAAGAAATTAGCTTTGCCCAGGTACTTCTCATAGAATAGGTTGATAAAACGATTCCACGTGATATGAGAAACATCTTCATAGAGTGCGATTACCTTCCACCTGCTCCGAGCTTCAAGTTCAAGCCGATTCACTGCACAAGAAACCCTCTCAGCATCTGAAAGTTGCATGTACATGAAGATATGTTGGATCCTTTTAATCCAAGTCTCCGGAAGGGAAGGGTCAGCAGCTCCATTGAAAGTTGGAGGCTTCTGGTTACGAAAGCGCTCATATACAGGCTCTCCGACAATCGATGCCATTATCAGAATCTGAAATAGCAGAACCTCATCTAGGGCTAAAGCTTGAGCTTGTGGTGGCGCTTGCACATTATTACCACCTGGATTCATGTTCATATTTGCCACGTGCACACCTTGTTCTCTAGGTTGTTCTGGTCGATGCACCTGGGGTTTAGTGTCTTCTTGACCTGGTGGAGGTTGTTGCTCGTTCATTCGTGCAATAAGTTGCATGATCATCATGTTCTGCTCTTCTATTTGAGCATCCCTTTGACGGGCATCTTCTGCTTGACGCTTTATAGCCTTGATAATTTCAGTCATTCCTTGCGACATATCTGTCTGCGTTTGCTTCTTAGGTCCCATTCTCAATCTCTACTTCACCTATAAGTAGGAATGGGTAAGCATTCGGTTATCTTAATATAATCGCTATCTTTCACAAAGACTCAACAAGATAATATAGATAAGGCTATCTTAGACATCAGCTGACTTATAAGTAAATTAGTTTATGTACGACCACAAGTCTACAGAAACGATTCAACCTGGGCTCTGATACCAAAAATTATGTCACGACCTACGAGCCTTAGCTCAGCCGCGAATCACGGCAGATTTCTTCGTATCTCACTTATCATAAAATAAAATTCATAAAAATCGTGGTGGAATGGCTTCCGAAAAAAATTTTCTAGAAAAAACTTTTAAAATATGTACATAAATGTCTCAAAAATACGGTCGAATTTTTCATTTCTCTTGTAACATACTATTTAAAACTTTTACAAACAAAAGACTCGACTTTTAAAAACAAAACAGACCAATTAACCGTTGACTTAGCCACATGTCGACAGTCGTACATTCACACGCCTACTTACTTACCGGTTTTTGCTGATGCTTTGATTAGTCCTCCTTAGCCTTGTCTTTATCTACAATATCGAGATAATAATTGTGAGTCGAAATACTCAGTAACTGAAAATCTATATAGCTAATGCACCGTGCACATAACACATAGGCAATACATAACATAAAGTACATATCTTATCAGAACTTATAGAAGTAGGTCCCGATAAATTCACCTTTCTTAAGAATCAATAGGCTTAGGTCTCGATAGATTCATCTCATACGAATTCACCAGCTTAGATCCCGGTGATTCGCATCATAGCATACTTACTTATATCATAAACTATGGACTTACCAGCTTAGGTCCCGGTAACTCCTACTTACTTGAGAATATGCCGGCTTAGGTCCCGAAAATTCCCATCCTACAATACATGTCCTGCTCGGGATCCTTTAATGATATCTGCACGATACATGTCTTATTGGTGCCAGACACGAGGGTGCACAATCTACTGCCTAATCCCCATGTGGTACCACCACGAAGGATAACAGGTACCTGCTAACATGGGGTATATGTCGGAGGCGGTACCATTTTATGTCTTCTCTTTAATTAACTTAGTTCGAGTTCAATTCTGTTTATTAACATATATTCTTTTCGCTTATTAACTCGTGACTTATAAGATCTGAGGATGTGACTCCCAGAGATCCTAACATAATATCCTCGCTTTTGAATACGAGTGTTAATCACAGTCTCTCATAACCCAGTTCACTAGGACTGGATCTCTTGGGAAAAACTAACTAAACACGTAACAAAGGCTTTGCTGGCATTGGTTCCCACAAGAAGAGTAGTAATCATTACTTATATACATCTGATGTAATATAATCTCACGAAAACTCTTCCTTGTAACTACTGAATAATTAATTATAGTTGAAATTTTTGTTGGAATTGATCTAGGGTTTAAGAAAAAGTTTAACGCTTCGTTAAGCGGCGGAATTTTAAAAATTTTCTTTTTCAAGTAAAACGGTTTTTACTAACCTAGACAAAGAGCAAGCACATGTAAATAAAAACTATTATGAGCATAGAAGTTTACTAACCTTTCTTGAAGCTTGAACTTTGAGAAGCTTTTGGAAAGTTGCAACGCTAGTCTCCCTCGTAGCATGTCTCTCTTTCTTTCCTCGGCACCTCGAGAAACCACGAAAGTTTCTATCACTAAATCACTCGAAATAAAAGGAATTAGTGAGTGGGCACTTTTAAACACTACGACTTAAGAACGAGTCTTGAAGTCGCAGAGCTAAACTCTAGGTCAAATGATGACCTAGCTGCCAAAACAATAAAACGAAATTGACTAGAGAGATAGAGAGGAGAGGGGCGGCCACAAGTTCTAGAGAGAGAGGCTCTCAATCTCTAACTTATGTGGAATTAGAAAAATGAGAAGAATGAGGCTCCTATTTATAGGAGAGGTCTTACCTTCAATAAGGTAGTTTCCTCTTCTATAGAATATCATATATTCATGAGCCAATTTCCTCTTTTCCTCTATGACATACTCGGCCAAGGTAGGCTTCATTAAGCCTTGGATTTGTTTCCTATTTTGTTCCATGCCTTGCCTTTTGTCTCTCTCTTGGGCGCATACCTCATTTCCTCTTAGGGGAAATTTGTTTCCTATTTTTCTTTTGGCAAGTATCTTCATACATTTATGCACAAAATATTTTTTTCTCTCTCTTGGGTATGTTGGGCGCCTATCCTCATCTAGAAAGGCCTTCTAGAAGCTTTTCGACTTGTTCATGACAACATGAAAAAGGCCCATTAAGAATTTTCATTAAAAATCTTATGAAATGAAATTAATCCACAAGGCCCAATTATTTTAATATGGCCGAGTGACATTAAGTCATCAAATGAACTTGTCAAAAAATTTATTGACATTCATTTCATGCTATGTCTCAAAAGACAAAAATACCCTTTTGACAATTTTCCTTCTTGTTTTGACTTAGCTTCCAGTTTAACTATTCCTAATCGATGTGATTCGTGATAGTGACCTCATGGATCCAAATGAACAAAGCTTGAGCTAAATACTTGGACTCAAAAGTTCACAAACCTTTTCCAAGTTTAGCTTAATGTCAACTGACTCCACTAAAGAGTTGACACTGAAAATCTCTCGGTTCAAATGAATTTATTTTCTATTCAAGAATTCAACCTAATTGTAATGAGTGGATCCACAGAATATTATCAGTGTTTACCCTTCATGAATATCATCAGCTAGTCGGGATTTACAAAATTACCATTTTACCCTTCTAGCTGTTATTTCCTCAACTCCTTTGTCGCTTGTGAATAAGTTAGAAACAATGTATTGATGAGGAGCTAAAAAGTCACATTCTTTCATCCAAAAGAGTCAAGACTCAATTTGGACACTGGCCAGTTCATTTATTCACACTCCAAGGAACAAAGCATGAGGTGATATAAATTGCATTTCAGCAATCTTGTACATGAATTCCATATCTATGAGAACTTCACAAAGTTACTCATGACATTCTCACAACTTAGTATTTCACCAATAGGCCTTGTTTGGAATCACATAGTGAGTCGGAACTCTGACTTTCTCAAATGAGAATACTAAGGTGTAAAATGACATGTCTCATTTCAGGATTAAGGTAAGCACGATGCAATTCATACGTAGTGACTTCGAGACATAAGACGTTAAATTGTTGGTTCTTATTTTGTCTCTAGAAGTGCACTGGTCAATTCAGTACCTTCGGAAGATACCTAGAAGAACTATAGAGTCTCCAACTCTCAATGCCCCATAACCAGACATCATAGATTCTCCTAACAATCGTACTAAGGACGATAGTCCTTTGACCCTTAGATTGCGAATATATCGTTTTAAGCAAACTACGAAGAGTTTGTTCATGCAAATCTACATTTGTCTCTGCGTAAGTTGTTTAGTTTGTTTATGGACTAAAGAATAATGTTTTATCATAAAGCTTCAAACAGACACGGAAGAATGAATGAACGTTTCAACTTTTTATTAATGAATAAGCAATTATAAGCAAGAGTCTTCATGAGACTTTATTACATCAAATGTACAAATAAAGACTACAACTCTTCTTGTGGGCACCATTGACAACAAACTCCCACTTGACTCAAAGAAGATGTGTGTAGTCCTTCATGCCTAATCCCTCTCGATGTTGGTCGAAGACCTTGTTCGCTAGGGCCTTTGTGAATGGATCTGCTAGGTTGTTCACCGTTGAGATCTTCTTCACTTGCACGTCTCCGCGCTGCACGATCTCTCGAATCAAATGGTATTTCCTCTCAATATGCTTAGAGCGCTTATGGCTTCGAGGTTCCTTTGAGTTAGCGACAGCCCCACTATTATCACAATAAAGGGTCATGGGCTCGTCGACGTTTGGAACAACTTCCAAATACTTAAGGAATTTTCTAAGCAATACAGCCTCTTTGGAGGCCTCACAAGCAGCCACATATTCTGCTTCCATTGTGGAGTCAGCAATGCAAGATTGCTTAATACTTCTCCACACAACAGCTCCACCATTAAGGATGAACACAGATCCTGAAGTGGATTTCCTGGAATCCTTATCCGCTTGAAAATCAGAGTCGGTATATCCCGTCATAGTCAGGTCAGTACCTGAATATGTAAGCATCAAGTTCCTAGTTCTTCGAAGATACTTGAGAACATGCTTAACAACAATCCAGTGCTCGGGTCCAAGGTTGGATTTGAAACAGCTAACTACGCCAACGGCGAAACAGATGTCAGGTCTAGTGCAAAGCATAGCATACATGAGGCTTCCTACGGCAGAGGCGTAAGGAATTTTCCTCATGTCTTCAATCTCTTGTGCAGTCTTGGGAGACTGGTCCTTAGAGAGTGAGACTCCATGCCTATAAGGTGTTTGGCCCTTCTTGGAGTCTTGCATCGAGAAGCGATCCATCACCTTATCAATATAAGATGCTTGAGAGAGAGACAGGGTCCGGTTTTTCTTATCTCGAAAGATTTGGATCCCCAGAATATACGCGGCTTCTCCTATATCCTTCATATCGAATTGCTTTGCCAGCCAGACCTTAACCTCAGATAACTTACCCACGTCATTACCAATGAGTAATATATCATCAACATATAGTACCAGAAACACAACTTTGCCTTCGTGTATTAACTTGTAAACACAAGGCTCATCTATTGACTGTTCAAAGCCGAAGCTCTTTATAGTTTCATCGAATCTAAATGGACTTAAGTAACTCACAAACCTTGGTCTCTTGACCTTCTTCCACGAAACCGTATGGTTGAGCCATGTAAATGCGCTCGTCAAGATTTCCATTCAGGAAGGCTTTCTTGACATCCATTTGCCAGATCTCATAGTCGAGAGCTGCATCTATGGATAGGAGTACGCGGATGGATTTAAGCATCGCGACTGGCGAGAAGGTTTCTTCATAGTCAATCCCTTCGTGTTGGGTATAACCCTTCGCCACAAGTCGTGCTTTGAACGTCTCGACGTTCCCATCAGGACCCCTTTTCTTCTTGTATATCCACTTACACCCTACGGGTTTAATCCCTTAAGGAAGGTCTACAAGTTTCCAGATTTTGTTGACATACATCGAGTGCATTTCAACTTTCATGGCGTCAAGCCAAAGGTTTGATTCAGAACAAGCCATCGCTTGGCTATGGGAAACGGGATCATCCATGTCAGAGATAGCTACGAGAGAGTCTCCATAGGACATGTACCTGTCAGGCTTTTGAGTAGCCCTCCCACTACGTCGATGTACTACTTGAAGAGATTCTGATTAGTTAGGTTGTGTTTCAGTTGGGGTAGGAACAGTTCTCACAGATGAGGTAGAAGCTTCCTCACCCAACTTTTCTTCAAGCACAATTTTGCTTCTAGGTTTTGCATCTTTCATAAAGTCTTTGTCAAGGAAAGGAGCATTCGTGCTAACGAAAGTCTTATTGTCCTCGGGACTATAGAAAGTAAAACCTTTGGTTTCCTTTGGATATCCAACGAACAGACGCAATTCTGAGCTACTAGCCAACTTGCTAGTCTTTTGCCTTAGCACGTGTGCGAGGCAACCCCAAATTTTGATGCGGCCAAGATTCACTTTACGGCCAGTCCATCGTTCATAGGGAGTACCAGGAACCATCTTGGACGGAACTTGGTTCAGAATGTAAGCAGCTGTTTCGAGGGCATATCCCCAAAAGGAAGGATGGAGGGATGAGTAACTCATCATTGATCTAACCATCTCCATAAGAGTTCGGTTTCTTCTCTCTGACACTCCGTTTTGTTGAGGTGTGCCAGGAGCGGTAAGCTGAGAAGTGATTCCTTCTTCTTTAAGAAAGTCATCGAACTCTCTAGACATATACTCACCACCTCGATCAGATCAAAGTGTTTTGATCACTTTGCCAGTTTGCTTTTTTACTAAAGCCCTAAAGACCTTAAATATGTTAAAGGTCTCGGATTTGTGTTTGAGCAAATAGACAAAACCATATCGTGAGTAATCATCGGTGAAGGTAACGAAGTATTCGTATCCTCCACGTGCCTGTTGGCTGAGTGGACCACATACATCAGAATGTACTAGTTCCAGCAACTCAGTGGCTCTTCGACCCTTATCGGAGAAAGGTCGCTTGGTCATTTTTCCTTCTATGCAGGATTCACAAGTAGGTAGTGAACCAATTGCAGAGGCTTGGAGTGGACCGTCCCTCACAAGTCTCTTAATCCTATCTGGACTGATATGACCAAGTCTTAAGTGCCATAGGTATGTTGATTTTGTTAGATCGGAGGATTCAGAAAGTTTGATCCTCTTTGGCTCCCTAATTAGATCATTATCTATTTCGGTGTCTAAGACGGAAGGTTGAGTGGGATAAATGTAAAAAGAGCATTCTTCATACATGCATCAGTGACAAAAGAATTATCAGGAAACGAAATACGAATTCCATTCTTAATGAACTTTAAACAATAATCTTGCTCAAGAAGACGAGCAACAGATATTAAGTTCTTCCCAAAGGTAGGAACAAAATAAACATTATTCAAGCTTAAAATGCGGTCTTCAAAAGATAGCGTCACGGATCCCACAGCCTTCGCAGACACCAGGCTCCCATCACCCCATATGAAACAAAACTCGCCTTCCTCTAAGCTTTTGGTTTTCTTGAAACCATTCAAGGAACAACAAATATGGTTAGTAGCAGCGAAGTCAAGAATCCACGTTGATACATTATCAGCTACAAAGCAAGCTTCGGTAACTAGTACAATACTATGTTCCTTTGCTTTAAGATAGGCAGGACAGTTCTTTTTATCGGCCTTGTGAGGTCTCTTCTCAGTTCTAGAGGCGGAGGCTTTGTGCTCAGTAGCATGTGCCTCTCCTTTATTCCTCTTTCTCTTAGTGAGACCTACAGCAGTGTGAAGTTCCATCATAAGCTTGGTAATAGTGTACTCTAGCTTGTTTATGGAGTAGTTCATCTTGAAGGTATCAAGAGATGCGGGGAGAGTTTCTAAGATCATATCTATGACATTCTTCCCATCAATCTTAGATCCTAGGATTTCCATTTTATTTAGATAACTAATGATCAGTATCATAAAGTCTCCAACAGGAGTCCTAGCCTTCATGTGACAGTTCATAAACTGTCGCACTGCTTGTTGCCTTGCTTGACGCCGTTGCCCTTCAAACATCTCATGGAGATTGTTGAGCATGTCGGCGGCAGTCTCGATGTCATGATGTTGTTGTTGCAACACATTGTTCATTGATGCTAAAATATAGCACCTCACAATCTCATCGGAGCAGAGCCCGGCCGCCAAGGCATCTTCGTCCTCTTGAGTCGAATCATCATTCGCTTGAGGAGGACACAGGGTGGTGAGTACCCATTTGTGCTTGTTAACGGTAACTATTATGTCGAGGTTATGTTTCGAATCTACATAGTTTTTGTTTTCGAGTTTGTTCGACGAAAGGATGAACGAGAGAAGGTTGAGAGACATATTGCCTATATAAGTTGAAACAAGTTTATGATTAGTCTTTGGTTTAGGATTTAAGTTTTATTTAAGACTTTGATAAAATCCAAAGGTGTTATAAACCAAACGATAATTTACTCCCTCAAGAGAACGCCGCAAAAAATCTCCATTTATAAGTAAATGACACATCATTAATGCTTAGCCAAGATGTCAATACACCATTTTTGACTAGCCACCTTGTAAATTGGTTTGATCACTCACATCCTTTCGCAGAGCCTCAAAGGAGGATTACTAGGGATTGAACCTAAGTGTGCAACCAACCACTTAGTCCAAAAGGTCAACTTTGAAAAACAATCCCCCAAGGGGAGGCCTTGTCATCATCGTTTCACTCTCGGACGTAGCTCATTGAGCAATGATCGAAGCAAAAATGCCTTGGAGTACTCCCATTTAAGAGAGGGTCGCAAGAGCGGCTCTTAGTCCCACGTTAATTGCTTCTGTCATTAGTGTTGGGGGTCGTGGGTTACAAACAACAAATATAACCCTCCCACTTAGTTTTTGGAGTTGGTTCATCGACTCTTGTAAGTTCGGAAACGGCTTTCCTAGTTAGAGAGCGACAGAGCGGACAACTAGAAGAGAATCCTAGATCATCATGTTCGGAGCAGCATTAGTGCATAAAGGCATAAGGTACATACTCGATCTTTTCCTATTTTCTATTTCGGGAAAGTGCATGAGGGAAGTGTGAACTTCAACTCACTCGAACACTTGAAAGTTTGAGATTACACATCTTTTTTATTTTTCGGCTTGTCTACAAGGAGACCTCCCACTCAAATTTTCAAGAGCATATATATTTTGAACATATGTGATATAGATATAGTTTTAAAAACATTTTGAAAATTTAATTGATTTGGATGAAAAAATATTTTTCAAGTTTAAAAGCGAAAACAGTTTTTCAAAATTCAAACTCGTTTTGTAAAAATTCAATTTCAATTAAACTTTCAAAAATCAAAACATTTTAATCTTACACATCATGTTTATAATCTTATGAAAAACATTTTTACTCGAGAAATTTTTCACATTAGAGTTCTATAACTCATGGTAGTGGGGCTAAAAATCCGGAATTCTAAAAAACTGGACTTTCGGAACAGCCGCGCACCTCGGAGTAAAATCGCCGTACCTGGCGGCTCCGATGTCCTTTTGACCTGAAACTGGTAGCATTGGACAGAGGACAGACAGAGCTTTAATTTGATTCAAGAATCATTAAATTTAGATTTCTGAGAAGATAGTTATGCCACTTTTTCTGCAGGTTTTACTCCAGCTCGAAGAAAAAGAAATAATTAAAGCTTGGCCCTTTTTAGGTGCGAAAAAGAATTAAGTGTAACGGAACGTTTTAGGAGGTTGTTGTTGTCGCAGTTTTTCGGACAACGATTTAGGAGTCAAAGGCGGTTAGACCCAAGGCCGGACCAAGTGGCCTCGTCTTGACTCGAGCGTGTCGGACTTGATATTTCAAGTCGTCCCTTAGCTGTGGTAGAAGTTCACCTCGTCTCTGTACCTGAAAAGCAATAGAGAATATGTGAACTACAAAGGGGAAACAGAGGGGTTGCCTCCGTTTACCTCTCAGACGCTCAACATTAGTGGGATTGAGGTGGAGTATAGAGGATTTAGAGGGTGAGAGGCCAAAGATGAGTGAAACGAGTGAAGTATGAGTTCGACGGTGTTTCGGGACTCAAAAATGGATTACCTGGACCAGGGGAGGGATCCCGGTACTTATAGGTGACCAAGGGGCATTTTGGGCAACCCCTTGGCCGAGGATGGCCTTGGCTCGGCCATTGGCCGAGGCTGACCCTTGGGCCGGCCAATGGCCGAGGCTGGCCCAAGGGCCGGCCAATGGCCGAGGCTGGTTCTAGGGCCGGCCAATGGCCGAGGCTATTTGAGCCGGCCATTAGCCGAGGCTGGCTCTAGGGCCGGCCAATGGCCGAGGCTATTTGAGTCGGCCATTGGCCGAGGCTGGCTCTAGGGCCGGCCAATGGCCGAGGATAGCCAGGCTCGGCCATTGGCCAAGGATGGCCGATGGCCGAGCATAGCCAGGCTCGGGCATTGGCCGAGGATGGCCGATGGCCGAGGATAGCCGAGCTCGGCCTTTGGCCGAGGTTGAGCTCATGAGGTCGGAGGTCGGCCATGGAGCTGGAGGCCAAGCTCATGAGGCCGGAGGTCGGCCATGGAGCTGGAGGCCGAGCTCATGAGGCCGAAGGTCGGCCATGGAGCTGGAGGCCGAGCTCACGAGGCCGGAGGTCGGCCATGGAGCTGGAGGCCGAGCTCATGAGGCCGGAGGTCGGCCATGGAGCTGGAGGCCGAGCTCATGAGGCCGGAGGTCGGCCATGGAGCTGGAGGCCGAACTCATGAGGTCGGCCATGGAGCTGGAGGCCGAGCTCATGAGGCCGGAGGTCGGCCATGGAGCTGGAGGCCGAGCTTATGAGGCCGGAGGTCGGCCATGGAGCTAGAGCCCGAGCTCATGAGGCCGGAGGTCGGCCATGGAGCCGGAGGCCGAGCTCATGAGGCCGGAGGTCTTCCATGCGTCGGGGGAGTCCCGGGGTGGTTGCTATCGCGGCCGCCGCTTCTATACCGGGCCGAGATGGACCGGTAACATTAGCCCCCCGAGTTTCTTGTCGAGTGGAAACTCAAAATCTACGCTTTCATGTGGATGCGGGATGAACGCTCTCGGGTTTGCGAGCGTGCCGCAAAAGGGATTTTAATGCATCACGAGGGAAAGCCTCTCTGCGTCACGAGGGATGGCCTTTGTGCGTCGCGAGGGACGGCTTTTTTGCGTCGCGAGGGACGGCTTTTGTGCGTCACGAGGGAAGGCTTTTGTGCGTCACGAGGGACGGCCTTTGTGCGTCACGAGGGACGGCTTTATTGCGTCGTGAGGGACGGCTTTGACGCGTCGCGAGGGACGGCGTTGATGCGTCGTGAGGGACGGCTTTTGTTCCGGGTTGATCGTGCGTGGCTTATTTTCTCGACCTACCAATGAAGGCGTGATCGATTAGCACGACTTTATTGTGCGTGGCTTATTTTCTCGACCTACCAATGAAGGCGTGATCGATTTGCACAGCTTTATTGTGCGTGGCTTATTTTCTCGACCTACCAATGAAGGCATGATCGATTAGCACGACTTTATTGTGCGTGGCTTATTTTCTCGACCTACCAATCAAGGCGTGATCGATTTGCACGACTTTATTGTGCGTGGCTTATTTTCTCGACCTACCAGTGAAGGCGTGATCGATTTGCACGACTTGGGCCTCGGGGGGCCTCGGTGTCACGTTTGTGTGACCGCATTTTTCGTGGACGCGGGCTAGACCAGGTACATCCGGCGGACGCAAGCTTTTGAAACCCATTTGTAACTCGCTGCCTTTCGGCTCACGAGCTGGGCGGCGAGCGCGGTGCCACATTTGTGTGGCCGTTCCACCTCACGAGCACGGCACCCTTGGGTGCGCGTGTCGTGTGATAGGCGGGGTTAGGTGTAGACTTGATCCCCCGGCGAGTGTGGCACCTTAGTGCACTGGTCGCGTTTTCGGGTTGAGTCTCTTGGGTTGAGTCTTGTGCCCTTGTGAATGCGACGCCATGGTGCGTGAGCCACGCCTGGGGACTCAACTTGAGGAATAGACTCGACTCGAGGAGTTACACGTAAGGTCGGCTCGAGGGCCAGTAAGGTGTAGAGCTGGCATGGAGACTTATCAGTCGGCTTGTGGACTCGGTACTCGACTCGAGGAGTGAACTCAACTCGAGGAGAAACGTAAAGTTGGCACGAGGAGTAGCTAGTCGACTCGTGAACTCGGTACTCGACTCGAGGAGTGACCTCAACTCGAGGGGAAACGTAGAGTCGGTACGAGGAGTAGCTAGTCGACTCGTGAACTCGATACTCGACTCGAGGAGTGAACTCAACTCGAGGAGAAACGTAGAGTCGGCACGAGGAGTAGCTAGTCGGCTCGTGGACTCGGTACTCGACTCGAGGAGTGAACTCAACTCGAGGAGAAATGTAGAGTCGGCACGAGGAGTAGCTAGTCGGCTCGTGGACTCGGTACTCGACTCGAGGAGTGAACTCAACTCGAGGAGAAATGTAGAGTCGGCATGAGGAGTAGCTAGTCGGCTCGTGGACTCGGTATTTGACTCGAGGAGTGAACTCAACTCGAGGAGAAATGTAGAGTCGGCACGAGGAGTAGCTAGTCGACTCGTGGACTCGGTACTCGACTCGAGGGATGAACTCAACTCGAGGAGAAACGTAGACCGTCTCTCTCTGGGATCTCCGGCCTAACCATCGGCCCCTTGAGACTTTGTTATGCTTTTACTTTTTTTTTTTTTTTTGAGTTGTTTAATCGACTGGTTATTGATCCCCATTAGCCCCCCGAGTTTCTTGCGTACTCGTAGAGGAGGCTAGAAATTATAATGCAACATGATAACGGTTTCGATGTGAAAATGCAGCCTGATTACCACGTCAAAATAGTAAAAAAAAAATACATTCCCAGGCCATTGGCCTTATTTGAAATAGTCTCAAAATCGGAAATAAAATGACAACAATCAGGCATAAAGAAAACGGGATTGGGCTTCTGCGGGTAGCCGAGGTTCGACTTTCTCTTCGAGTTGGAAGATGGTGATCACCATCTTTCCCTTGCCTTTCCCGTCCACGCCTTGGATGTAGCACATCCTTGCCATCGATTGGTCTCCCAACATTATGGCAACTCCCTTGCCAGTCGTGAACTTCATCATCAAGTGGTAGGTGGACGTAATGGCCTTCAACCGATTGAGAGTCGGGCGACCGATGATGATGTTGTACACTGAGGGTTGGTCCACGGCCAGGAATGACACGATGCGAGTGACCTCGAGCCCCCCCAGTGTCCCGAAGGTGACCGGGAGGTCGATAGTGCCCTCTGTCATGACCATCTCCCCAGAGAAGCCAAAGAGTGGGGTCGAGATTGGGGTCGGTCTTAGTCCGGTTAGCTTCATCCTGTCCAACGCTGATTTGAAGATGATGTTGGCAGAGCTGCCGTTATCAATCAGGATTCTTCGGACGAGATTGTTGGCGACCGGGGCCGAGACGACTATTGCGTCGTTGTGCGGGTGGAGAACTCGTGCCGCCTCTTGGCCGGTGAAGAACACTTATTCGAACGGGGCCGGGGGAGGAGCCTCGCATGTGAGGTTGATGTAGTGCGCTACCTTCCCCTGGGAGACCTCTCGCACGTACTTCTTCCTTTGCATGCTCGAGTCCCCGAACTATGGGCCACCCATGATTGAGCCCACGACATGCAGTTGTGAGCTCTCCGGTCCTTGGTTCGCCACTTGGTCTGTGACGGTCACCGTCGCCGGACCCTTCCTTTCTTGCCGTGGGCGCTCTCCGTGCGCCGTAGCATGCCCGACCGTTCTCAGGACATACTCTTTTAATTTCCCATCTTGAATCAGGGCCTCGATCTGACGTCTGAGTTGATAACACTCGGACGTCAAATGCCCGTGATCCTGGTGGTACTCACAGAACTTGTTTTGATCCCTCTTCGCGGGATCCTTTGCGAGAGGAGTCGGACTTCCTAGCTTGTCGCGGTGCAGAGCTAGGATCCGCTCTTGCGGGGTGTTCAGAGGGGTGAACGTCGACAACGCTCGGAAGCTATCAACGTGTGACGATCTCGGCCCGGGGAGGGGCGACCGTTAGGGGCCCGGCCTCCCTTGTTCCTCTTCCTTCGAGGGTCGGGACGATCTTCGTCTTGGTCGTCGCGGCGGCGACTACCTTGTCCCCCTGACTTCCGGCCGTCGCGGCCATCGAGATAGTCCTCGATCCCCATATACGTGCGGGCTCTCGTCATCAGCTCCGCCATGTCCCGCGGGACTTTCCCAACAATGGACTTGAGGAAGTCGCTTGTGCGAACTCCCTCGGTGATCGCCGTGATGGCGTCCTTGTCGTCGAACCCCTCGACTTTGTGAGACTCCTCGGTGAAGCGAGCGAGGTACTGTCTCAACATCTCGTCTCTCCCTTGCCGAATGGAGAGGATGTGGGTCTTTGACTTCTTTTGTGCCACGAGCATGGCGAAGCGGGCAAGGAAAGCCTCTCGCAAGGCCCGGAAGGACGGGATGCTCCCAGTTCTCAAACTCCGGAACCACTCAAAGCCCGACCATGTGAGGGTCAGGCTGAAGGCTTGGCATAGGGTCGCGTCCGGCTGCCCTTGCATTGTCATCCACGTCTCGTAGTGTTGGATGTGGAGGTTTGGGTCCGTCCGTCCATCATAGGGATGGATGGACGGTAGTTCGAAGTTCCCCACGCAAGGTTGCGCGAGGATTTGCGCGGCGAAGGGAGAGTATGATTCCTCGATCCCTCCATACGGCCTCTGCCTCCCCGACTCCCTCATCTCGATGATTTGGTTTTGGAGGCTCTGAATCATCGTGACCATGTCGAGCCCGTTAGCAGGGCTGACCGCCGGGGCCACGGGAGTCGCCGGTTGGCGCTCGTTGGACGCCTGGACCACGACATTGGCCTGAGGCCGGCCAAGAGTTGCGGCGGGAAGCGCGTCCCTTCGAGAGTTGAGCCTTTGGCGGAGATCCTCCCCTCGGGAGTTTCTCTGCGTCGTCAAGCGCTCTCTAAGGTCCACGCTCGGTGCGTGGCGAGGCGAGGTCGCCCTTGGTCGGACCGTCCGGCGAGCGCTTCGGCTATCGGCCCCATCATCCACCAGAGTCGATCTCTCCTCGGCGAGGGGCCGTGTCCAGCCGCCTCTTGAAACCGAGGGGGCGAGGCCCCGGGAATGAGACTGTGCATGTCGTCGTGCCGGGTGCGAAGGATCGGCCAATGCACCATCGAACCTCTCGGGCCATGTTTGGGCGAGGCTAGGAGTCGCCTCGTCGGTCCTTGAATCCCCCACATAGTCGGGGTCGGAGTCGTCTCGGGCGGATCGATCCTCGACATCGTAGCCGAGGAGATTGGCGATGAGCGAGCCGTCGACGCCGGGACAGTCAAGGAGCTCCGCAAGCCGCCGGGCCGTGTCCTCTCCGAGCTCGGCCTCGGGGTCGCTCGCCGCGTCTTGGGGCTGGCTCTCGTTATCACGAGGTTGCCCCTCAAGACAGTGAGCGAGGCTTCGGAGGCCGTACCTCGAACTCGTCGCTCGAGTGCCGGCGTAGGTAGTGGGAAGGTGACTCATCTCTCGAGAGTCGTAAGAGTAGTAAGAGTGTGGAATGGAAGGGAGAGTGCGCTAAGGTTGGTGGTCCCCTCCTTCTAGCGATTTTCGGATAACGATTTAGGATTCAAAGGCGGTTAGACCCAAGGCCGGACCAAGTGGTCTCGTCTTGACTCGAGCGTGTCGGACTTGATATTTCAAGTCGTCCCTTAGCTGTGGTAGAAGTTCACCTCGTCTCGGTACCTGAAAAGCAATAGAGAATATGTGAACTACAAAGGGGAAACAGAGGGGTTGCCTCTGTTTACCTCTCCGACGCTCAACATTAGTGGGATTGAGGTGGAGTATAGAGGATTTAGAGGGTGAGAGGCCAAAGATGAGTGAAACGAGTGAAGTATGAGTTCGACAACGTTTCGGGACTCAAAAATGGATTACCTGGACCAGGGGAGGGATCCCGGTACTTATAGACGACCAAGGGGCATTTTGGGCAACCCCTTGGCCGAGGATGGCCTTGGCTCGGCCATTGGCCGAGGCTGACCCTTGGGCCGGCCAATGGCCGAGGCTATTTGAGCCGGTCATTGGCCGAGGCTGGCCCTAGGGCCGGCCAATGGCCGAGGCTATTTGAGTCGGCCATTGGCCGAGGCTGGCTCTAGGGCCGGCCAATGGTCGAGGCTATTTGAGCCGGCCTTTTGGCTGAGGCTGGCTCTAGGGCCGGCCAATGGCTGAGGCTATTTAAGCCGGCCATTGGCCGAGGCTGGCTCTAGGGCCGGCCAATGGCCGAGGTTATTTGATCCGGCCATTGGCCGAGGCTGGCTCTAGGCCCGGCCAATGGCCGAGGATAGCCAGGCTCGGCCGATGGCCGAGGATAGCCAGGCTCGGCCATTGGCTGAGGATGGCCGATGGCCGAGGATAGCCGAGCTCAGCCTTTGGCCGAGGTCGAGCTCATGAGGCCGGAGGTCGGCAATGGAGCTGGAGGCCGAGCTCCTGGGGCCGGAGGTCAGCCATGGAGCTGGAGGCCGAGCTCATGAGGCCGGAGGTCGACCATGGAGCTGGAGGCCGAGCTCATGTGGCCGGAGGTCGGCCATGGAGCTGGAGGCCGAGCTCATGAGGCCGGAGGTCGGCCATGGAGCTGGAGGCCGAGCTCATGAGGCCGGAGGTCGGCCATGGAGCTGGAGGCCGAGCTCATGAGGCCGGAGGTCGGCCTAGAGCTGGAGGCTGAGCTCATGAGGCCGGAGGTCGGCCATGGAGCTGGAGGCCGAGCTTATGAGGCCGAAGGTCGGCCATGGAGCTGGAGGCCGAGCTCATGAGGCCGGAGGTCGGCCATGGAGCTGGAGGCCGAGCTTATGAGGCCGAAGGTCGGCCATGGAGCTGGAGGCCGAGCTCATCAGGCCGGAGGCCGAGCTCATGAGGCCGGAGGTCGGCCATGCGTCGGGGGAGTCCCGGGGTGGTTGCTATCGCAGCCGCCGCTGCTATACCGGGCCGAGATGGACCGGTAACAGTTGTTAAAGCTTTTATTTGTGTTTTATTAGCAAGGTAATAACATGATATAAAATAAATAACAATATGTATAAAACGATTCAAGTAAATAAAAGAAACTAGCTAGACAATATAACTAGTCACAAAATTTACTCGAAAATTCTCAAACCTTTAAAACACGTTTTTCAATATAAAAAATTTAAAACTTTTAGAACTGATTCTAATGTGTTTTAACAACATCCCAAACTCATAGAAAAACAACATGATTTTTAATTTAAAGGCAAGAGCAATAAATTTAAAAAAAATCTAAGAAAACAATTCTAACTTGTCACAAAATTAGTAAACTTTCGAAAACGATTTTCAAGCTCATATTTTTAAATACATGTACATGCATATCTTTGACCATAGCTCTGATACCATTTGTTGGAATTGATCTAGGGTTTAAGAAAAAGTTTAACGCTACGTTAAGCGGCGGAATTTTAAAAATTTTCTTTTTCAAGTAAAACGGTTTTTACTAACCTAGGCAAAGAGCAACCACATGTAAATAAAAACTATTATGAGCATAGAAGTTTACTAACCTTTCTTGAAGCTTGAACTTTGAGAAGCTTTTGGAAAGTTGCAACGCTCGTCTCCCTCGCAGCATGTCTCTCTTTCTTTCCTCGGCACCTCGAGCAACCACGAAAGTTTCTATCACTAAATCACTCGAAATAAAAGGAATTAGTGAGTGGGCACTTTTAAACACTACGACTTAAGAACATGTCTTGAAGTTGCAGAGCTAAACTCTAGGTCAAATGAGGACCTAGGTGCCAAAACAATAAAACGAAATTGACTAGAGAGAGAGAGGAGAGGGGCGGCCACAAGTTCTAGAGAGAGAGGCTCTCAATCTCTAACTTATGTGGAATGAGAAAAATGTGAAGAATGAGGCTCCTATTTATAGGAGAGGTCTTACCTTCAATAAGGTAGTTTCCTCTTCTATAGAATATCACATATTCATGAGCCAATTTCCTCTTTTCCTCTATGACATACTCGGCCAAGGTAGGCTTCATTAAGCCTTGGATTTGTTTCCTATTTTGTTCCATGCCTTGCCTTTTGTCTCTCTCTTGGGCGCCTACCTCATTTCCTCTTAGGGGAAATTTGTTTCATCTTTTTCTTTTGGCAAGTATCTTCATACATTTATGCACAAAATATTTTCTCTCTCTCTTGGGTATGTTGGGCGCCTATCCTCATCTAGAAAGGCCTTCTAGAAGCTTTTCCACTTGTTCATGACAACATGAAAAAGGCCCATTAAGAATTGTCATTAAAAATCTTATGAAATGAAATTAATCCACAAGGCCAAATTATTTTAATATGGCCGAGTGACATTAAGTCATCAAATGAACTTGTCAAAAAATTTATTGACATTCATTTCATGCTATGTCTCAAAAGACAAAAATACCCTTTTGACAATTTTCGTTCTTGTTTTGATTTAACTTCTAGTTTAACTATTCCTAATCGATGTGATTCGTGACTGTGACCTCATGGATCCAAATGAACAAAGCTTGAGCTAAATACTTGGACTCAAAAGTTCACAAACCTATTCCAAGTTTAGCTTAATGCCAACTGACTCCATTAAAGAATTGACACTGAAAATCTCTCGGTTCAAATGAATTTATTTTCTACTCAAGAATTCAACCTAATTGTAATTAGTGGATCAACAGAATATTATCAGTGTTTACCCTTCATGAATATCATCAGCTAGTCAGGATTTACAAAATTACCATTTTACCCTTCTAGCTGTTATTTCCTCAACTCCTTTGTCGCTTGTGAATAAGTTAAAAACAATGTATTGACGAGGAGCTAACAAGTCACATTGTTTCATCCAAAAGAGTCAGGACTCAATTTGGACACTGGCCAGTTCATTTATTCACACTCCAAGGAACAAAGCACGAGGTGATACACATTGCATTTCAACAATCTTGTACATGAATTCCATATCTATGAGAACTTCACAAAGTTACTCATGACATTCTCACAACTTAGTATTTCACCAATAGGCGTTGTTCGGAATCACATAGTGAGACCGAACTCTGACTTTCTCAAATGAGAATACTAAGGTGTGAAATGACATGTCTCATTTCAGGATTAAGGTAAGCACGATGCAATTCATACGTAGTGACTTCGAGACATAAGAGGTTAAATGGTTTGTTCTTATTTTGTCTCTAGAAGTGCACTGGTCAATTCAGTACCTTCAGAAGATACTTAGAAGAACTATGGAGTCTCCAACTCTCAATGCCCCACAACCAGACATCATAGATTCTCCTAACAATCGTACTGCGGTCAATAGTCCTTTGACCCTTAGATTGCGAATAAATCGTTTTAAGCAAACTACGAAGAGTTTGTTCATGCAAATCTACATTTGTCTCTTCGTAAGTGGTTTAGTTTGTTAATGGACTAAAGACTAATGTTTTATCATAAAGCTTCAAACAGACACGGAAGAATGAATGAACGTTTCAACTTTTTATTAATGAATAAGCAATTACAAGCAAGAGTCTTCATGAGACTTTATTACATCAAATGTACAAATAAAGACTACAACTCTTCTTGTGGGCACCATTGACAACAATTTTCATTCTTTCTTCCTTGTCTGTTTGAAGCTTTATGATAAACCATAGTCTTTAGTCCTTAAACAAACCTAACAACAAATGAAGAGTCAAATATATAATTGCATGAATAGACTCTTCATGGTTTGCTTAAAATAGCATATTCACAATCTAAGGATCAAAGAGCTATTGATCTAAGTATGATTGTTACGAAACTGTATGATGTTGGGATTCACGCTTATCTCTGCCTTTTGTCCGAGAGTGGCTCATTGTGTCTGAGACTCGTTGTTAGCCCCGCTTCGTTATCGTTCACGCGGCAGCTCCTCCACTCTCCTTGGACAGCATCCTCGCTGTCCCGAACCGCTGCCCCGAGCCCTGTTCAGCCCACCTAAACCGAGCCTAACTCTCGACAACAAACTCGCGACAAAATAAAGTTTAACAACCATAACAACGATTTATGGACATAGTACCAATACATTACAGAATAACATCAACTCCAGCCAGAACTACCGTAATCCAAGAATGAAATAACTAATCTCAACCCCTATCCAAAGTATCACAACAGCAACAAAACAATCACAAGGTCAGTAAAAATCAAGTTTCACTCTCGGAGTCCGTACCGAATCCGAAATCAAAGCAATAAGCCAAAATGATCACAAAATCCATAACGCACACAACTCACCAGACAATTCAAGATTAATTCCAGATTCAACATAAACACACCCACACACACGCAAGGCCAGAACCATTTCACACAACCGTTGGAATTGATCTAGGGTTTAAGAAAAAGTTTAATACTTCGGGTAAGCGGCGGAATTTTAAAAAATTTCTTTTGACAAGTAAAACGATTTTACTAACCTAGACAAATAGCAAGTACACGTAAATAAAACTATTATGAAGCTTGAACGTTAAGAAGCTTTTAAAAAGTTGCAGCGTTCGTCTCCCCTGGCAGCACGTCTCTCTTCTTTCCTCGGCAACACGAGCAACCATGATGGTTTCTATCACAAGAATCACTCGAGAAAGAAAGGAATTAGTGTGTGGGCACTTTTTAAACACGACGACTCGAGAACAAGTCTCAAAGTCGAACAGCTAAAAACGCTAGGTCAAATGTGGACCTAGGTGCCAAAACAAAAACGAAAAATAACTAGAGAGAGAGAGAGAGGAGTTCGGCCAATATTCTTGAGAGAGAAGCTCTCAATCTCTAAAACTTTGGGATGAATGAAATGAGAAGAATAAGGCCCCTATTCATAGGAGAGGCTTTACCTTCAATAAGGTAGTTTCCTCTTCTATAGAATATCACATATTCATGAGCGAAAATTGCCTTATTTCCCATCTTCATTTGGGCGGCCATGGGAGCTTCTAGAAGGCTTGGATTTGTTTCCTCTTTTGCTCCCTTGCCTTGCTTGACCGATTATCCCATTTCCTCATAGAGGAAATTTGTTTCCTCTTTTTCTTTTGGCAAGTATCTTCATACATTAATGCACAAAATAAAATCTCTTTCACACTAGGGGCTGCAAGAAATTTAGTCTCCCATTTCCTTGGGTTGGACGGCCAAAAGGCTTCTAGAAAGCCTGTCTAGATTTTTCTTTACTTGTTCATGACAACATAAGAAAAGCCCATTAAGAATTTTCAAATAAAATTATATGAAATGAAATTAATTCACAAAGCCCAATGAACACATCATGGCCGAGTGGTCTTCGTGCGGGAACAAGTCTGGGAGAAGATCAACGCTTGGCGGGGTCTCTACTTTTCGTTTGCAGGGAAAGAGGTTCTTATTAAGGCGGTTCTTCAGGCGATTCCTTCCTATGTGGTTAGCTGTTTCCGCCTTCCTCTAGGTCTGGTGGAGGATATTCATAAGGCTATGGCTAGCATCTGGTGGGGAGACAAAGGAAGTCAGAGGAAGATTCACTGGTGTAAATGGACAGAGCTCGCGGCCAACAAAGCTAACGGTGGTCTCGGTTTTCGCGATATTGGTAAATTAAATCAGGCCCTCCTCGCTAAAAATGTATGGCGTCTCCTTCGGAATCCGGATAGTCTAGTTGGCCGCGTCTTCCATACCGGTGGAAATGCGTGTTTCGGAGCTTATGAGTGGCCCCGGGGTTTGGAACACTTCTCTAATCGACTCCTTATTTTCCTCGGAGGACACCGATGTCATCTTTAGCATTCCCTTGAGCCGTGGTGGGGGACCAGATATCCTTCGCTGGCACTACACAAAGAACGGTGAATTCTCGGTCAGAAGCGGTTATAGGGTGGCAATGGACTCCTCTTCCACCTTGGCCAGTACCTCTGGCCCCTCCGGTAACATTGAGTGGTGGAACGTCCTCTGGAACCTCAAGCTCCCCTCCAAGGTGAAAAGCTTTGTTTGAAAAATGTGGCGTGGGTGGCTTCGAGTTAGGGCAAACCTTGCAAAACGAAAGATAGCAATCGAGACTGAGTGTCCTATCTGCTCAGCACATGTGGAAACTATCTTCCATGTTTTTTGGGGATGTAAGTGGGCCCGGAAGGTCTGGAAAGTCGGGGGTTTCAGAGAGCTTCTTACCTTATTTCGGGACGAGGACACGATCAGACTGCTCTTGGAAGTTTCTAAGGTTCTCAAGGTTAGTAATTTCGAATTCTTTCTTTCTATATTATGGGAATTATGGAACCATAGGAACAATTTATGTGTCGGGAAGAAGGGCTAGAGTCCGACTGAACTCGTTGAGTGGACGAATGGCTTTGTCAATGAGTTCTGCGAGGCATCAGGCAGGTCCAAGGGAGTGGTGGCTCCGATCAAGACGCGGAGGTGGTAGCCTCCGCCCGAGGGCTCCATTGCGATCTAGATTGATGCGGCGGTTCGTGCCCACGAACGCAGGTTTGAGATTGGCTGCATAGCACGAGACTTTGTGGGGGTGGTCCTCGGCTCTGAAATTGCTACTCGTTCCCAAGGCCTCTCGCCCCAATTATCGGAAGCCTCAGTGATTCTACATGGTATGATTTTTTCCCTGGATGCGGGCTGGAGGAAGGTGTTGATTCAGTCTGATTGTCTTGAGGTAATAGCGATTATTCGGCAAGGCACTTCGCCGAACACGGAGCTTGGTACGATTTTGGATGATATTTTCTTGCTTATGCCTAATTTTACCAATATTGATTTTGTCTTTCATCCGAGAGAGTGTAATAAGGCAGCTCACAAGCTGGCCAGTTTTGCTTTGAATTTTGAGTCGGGCGCCCGGTGGTTGGGTTCGGTTCCCCCATGTGCTTATGTGGAGGTAGAGAACGATCGTTGTGGTATTAGCCCCTAATTGTAACCACGGTTTTCCTCCGCCATATGTGAGGGTTTTAATGAATTTCGTCCCGTGGTGCCGTCCACGGTTTTTTTTTTAAAATGTAGTCGGTTCACGATGAAATCATGACCCCTCACTACCAAAAATTTGGCCTCTAACTACTGTCGAACGCCCTAGTCATTTTACGTCGACTATAGTTTACCGACTGTCATCTATTGCACTGGAGTCTTATCTCTTTGATTATGACTCCAGTTTTTGGCCGTAGTGTATCTGTTTTATAAGACTGTAGTTAAAATATATAACTACATTTTATAGATGTAGTCTTACTAGTCTCATCTATAAATACTACAGCGTTATGATGTAGTTATATATAACTCAATTACATAAGAAAAAAACACTACAGTTTTAACAAGTAGTCTTAATTGATTTAATTAGACATACTACGGCGTTTTTGTGTCATCTATTGCACTGGAGTCTTATCTCTTTGCCTATAACTCCTGTCTTTTCTGTTGAAGACTACATTGTTTAGCTGTAATTGTTCAAGTTGAGAGTCTATAAACACTACAGCTTTAAAGAGTAGTTATAATTAATTGAGTTGAACAGACTACTGTGTTTTTGTGTCATCTATTGCATTGGAGTCTTATCTATTTGCCTATGACTCCAGTCTTTTATGTTGAAGACTACATTTTTTAATTGTAGTTTATATTTATGAAATTATATTTTAACAATATAGACTCCATCTTATTTGTGTAGAGCAATTTTTTAATAAAAATATATATTTATATAAATATAAAATAAAAAACATTTATAATTAAAAATAGAAAATAAATTAAAAATACAACAAAACAACATATAATATCCCACCCATTTTAATTATTTATAATTTAATATAGCAAATAAAAAATATTAAATACAATCTTATACCCAAATCTTAAACCAATGCCATAAAAAAAAATACCAAGTCATGAATTACAATGAAAATTATACTTAAACCTATTACACTACAAAATCATTACAAGAAATAGATCATATAATGATTAACAAAGTTCTTGTTTGCTACCTCAAGAGACCGGAGCGATCTATCCAAGGCTGATCACAAGAGCCCGACACCAAGCGATCGAGACGTGCCTGCAACCTTTGGCGCATTGCTATTGGACAACTTTGGATTCTTGAAGCGCTTACGAAGCTTATCATTCATTGCTTCAAGTGCTTCCAGTTTTCCGTTTCTCTCAAAATATGTGATGTGCTCATGGAGATATCTGCATATTTTATAAAGTTTGATCATCATTACATTAATTTGTATCAGTTATACACAGTATAACAGTTTCATTTACCTGTCTTTTCTCATAATCGGACAGTGCCAAAGCCTTTGCCTCAAACACAAGGACAAGATAGCATTTACCATCTTCCACCCACACATTATCCTTGTTGCTCATCAGCAGCCCATCGACAAGACTTTCCAGTGAGAACCCCAGCCTGCAATAACAGTTTCAGAAAATAAAGACAATAAAAAACATGTTCCAGAAATGTTATAGTCTGATTCAGACTCAGATCTGCATTGTTCCAGAAATGTACTCTTTCATTTTCATTCACTATGTTCAAGTGGATGAGCAATGCCAAGACTGTCAAGCTCTCTCCAAAACTGGTTCTCTGCATTTGCAGCTCTCTGGATCTTCTTCTTTCATGTTGTGAAGAGTTTATGTTTTGATCTGTCCAAAACCAAGAAACAACATCAAAATTTAGAAAAGAACACGAGATTAGATTTTTTGTCTTCAAAGTATCATAAAACTTAAGGCACAGGTCATCGATCGATAGCTAAATGTTATGCGTTCTACCAAAAATTCTGTCACGACCCTCTCGGTTTGTCTCGAACCCATGAACCAAAGCTCATCGAAGCACTCGATTTGAATCCCGAAACAACTTACTAACTCACGTGATTAGTATAATAAACGTACATAACTATTTTACAAATAATATTACATATTATAGTTAGACTTTTAGTAGAAACGACTCAGTTAACAATTAGAGTCGAAAGCCGGTGCATTTTCGACTCGTCGTCGCCGCCGTCGCTGCTCAAACCCGACGTGGAATCGAAAAGATGCCGAGTCGCTGTCGTCGCTGCGTAACTCAGTATGCCTCAACACGCCGAGGTTTCGCAGCCCGTGTCCGCACCGTCGTTGCGCGCTGTCGCAGCCTCAAGACATCTCACCGAGCCGTTGACTTGTCGCTGGAACTGAACAGCCCCTATTTGCCTCGTCGCTGAACCCGAATTTCTCGATTCGAAATCAATTCCCAAACAAAGCATTCGGAAATCGAATACTCATCCGATCCTAACCCGTCCCACACTCAGCAACAACAACAACAACAACCAGAGCCAAGTTCAAAACAAGTAAATTTTCTTAAAAAAAAAACCTACGTTATTCACATCTTAACGAGTCTCCGACTCATCTAAAAACACCACAAACTCAAATCCGATCATACACATATCAATGCCACACCACAAACAGAGCAAAAATCCATACAACACACTTCAAAGCCAAGCAATTCCCTACAAATCCAGAACCCCCAAAATCAGCCCAAATTCGTCCATAATTCCAATCAAGCAAGGAATCTTGAAATCAAGCATGTAATCATCCAATTAATTACTTAAAATCTGAGTCCTAAACATCAATGGACTTCTTCAAGCATCACAACATGAAAACCTCCAATTCTTCTCTTCCGAAATTTCGGCCAAACTATCCATAAAAATCTGAAAACCCTAACTTAAATAATTTCAGCTCACTACAAGCACAAACCGAGTCCAAACACAAGCAACCCACGAAATCAACCAAAAGAACTCAAAAACCCCTAATTGGAAAACCTAGAAATCGGACTAGAAGCAAAGAAAATGAGCGAAATTCCTACCTTGCTGCTGAACAAATCCACGTGATTCTAAACTTCCTCTACCTCAGGACCTGACCACTACACCAACACCTCTTAGGTATTTTTAACCACTGATTATGGTTCTCTGACACTTTCTGAAATAGAATTGTCTAATTGCAGCTAATTATAAAAACATCCTGGCCAGGATATGCCAAAAATGATCAATTCTGGGTTCAAAATAGCACATTTAAAACAAAATAAATTTGTCCACCTAAGTATGAAAGAATTTGTTCTTGATATGAAACCTTGCACTGTAAATGTTGACTATTCATTGCCCATTCCTTACTAATAATATGCTAAGGCATAAACAGTTATCGGGTACGATAACTGTCACAGGTAAAAGATAGTGAATAAATAGATTACCAATTACTCTGTTCTCGTCCTCACATTTCTGCTTTGGAGACGACTAGACCGGGCATGGATGACGCAAAACACCTGTTCAGCGAGAATAAAGACCCCCCGACCCCGGTGGAGTTAAAAGAAGAACATTCAAATCCTAACAAGCTAGAACAAACAAAGAATTTAAACATTCAAATAAGGAACATATATAAAAATGATTTCTAACTATGTATGATTTGTCTGGTCATTGCTCACCGAAAAGAGGAGCAAACAAGCTTCTCAAATGGAAGAAGCAATGAACTCTCTCGGATACTGTCGGAACCTAAAAGATTATACATCTAAGCAGCGAATTAGAATTAGACTAGTATGAAAGTGACAACAATGGACAGCTTGAGTGAGCAAGATATTTTATAAAGGATGAACAAAAAACTTTTAGTAATAATTAATATGAAATAAAAAATTATAAAAAAAAAATGATAAATAAAAAATTCATGGAGAGAGTTACCTTTTGGGAGGGAAGGATAGACTCTGCGGAGACTAGAGATCAGGGCAAGAGAATGGATTAGATTGTTGACAAGTAAGGCGTTTTGCGACGAAGGAACTTGAGATCTATTTGTAGAATCTAGATAATGTCAGCAACGCGGAATAAGCAGAGAATGAGAGAAATAAAATTTATGGAATAAACCACTACTTGTTTACCTGAAATGAAGAGGAGCACAATCCTTCACTTTAAAAAAATGCAATCCTGGTACATTATCTTGGTCAGAATTTATCACCAATATCCAAACAGAGGTCAGAAGCGAGAGAAAAACCACTGTGAATCCAATATCCAAACAATCAGCCAAAGTACGAGAATCATCATCGCACATAGATCAACACTCTAGAATCCTAATACCTCAAAAAGCCCCAAATCAATTTGAAATTCAAATCCCTAGACCTTGAATGATGTCCTTTACCTTGAATGATGTCCAGCGACCTTGAATCTTCTCCGGCGAGAACCCTCTATTTTTCAGCCGACCTATTCCTTGCGCACGTCAAATGTAAGAGACTAAATCAAATCCCAATTCACATAAAATCTGAAATTGACCAAGCAAAAACACCAATTCAACTCTCAAAACCAAGACCCAAAAATCAATTAACAGGTTCAAGCTAAACAACATAGAAAAAACCCAATTTCTTTACAAATTTTCGGCCAAAAAATCAATTAAAATTCAGGAACCCTAACTCAAAGAATTTCAGATCAAGAACAACAACAAACCGAGCCCAATCCAATCCATATACCACGGAAAATCACAGAACAAGCAAGAGAAATAAAAAAACCCCTAATTTCTAAACGTAAATCGAACTAAAAGAAAGAAGAAATTTTCAAATAGAAACTCCTACTCTTATTCATGAACGAACCACAGAAATTTCTAGCGACAAATTCGAGAAAAAAAATGAAGAGGAATACTCGAGGCCTGGAGATACAAATAGAGAAGGAGAGAGGCTAACCTAGAAAATCGAGGTTGAAGGTCTTGGTCGGCGGTGGTGGAGAGGTCGCGCACGGATAACGAAGATGAAAAAGAAGCATCGAGGTCGAAGGTGAAGAAGGTAGAAGCCGTGGTGAAAGTCGTCGTGGATCGGCGGTGGTCGAGGAAGAGCTAAGCGACCGCGAGAGAGAGGCGTCGAACTGTTTTTTGAAGTCTGTCTCCGAGTAATATTTGATGGAGATAGAACTTTTTGAAGTATATGTGTGAATATTAGAGTATTTCTAATACTTATTGGTTTTTACTTTATTTTCATATTGGTGGGAATATGAAAATTTCCAATACTTAATCTAATTTGTGAGTGGGAAATTTCCCTCCCACACTCAAAAGTAAAATTTTGTTAATTTTTTATATTTTAAGTATTACAACTCCTTCTTTACCTTTGACTGTAGTGTAAATGTGCCAAAATTTTGTGGGAAATTTTCCTCCATTTAAAAATGGTGAAATTTTGATCATTTTTCATTTTTTGAGTATTACCACTACTTTTTTATATTAGCTGTAGAGAAAAATAGACCATTATCTACAGCTTTACATTCGACTGGAGTCTAATATAGGCCTAAAAAAAAGGTGACCATAGTCTGTATTCAAAGACTCCATTAAAAAGCTAAACTGGAGTTCAAAAAAAAAACTGTAGTTGTATCTCATATTTCTGGTAGTGCCTACTTTTCTCTTTAATTGAATTCGTAAGAATTATTATCATTTTTTCTTTTACTTATATTTAATTTAATCGTAATAATCACTCAACAATATTTGAAGTCAATTCGCGTTAAGTTAGATTAAATTGTTATAATTACTTTATGAAATCGATATTCGTACTGTGTACAATATTATAGTATTTGCTTGAGCGTGAATTTATCGCAACATTACATAATTTCACTACTATAAATCGAGGAATATATCCAATAGTCAGGTTCGTGAATATTGTCGCTAATTATGTATGTAGTATACATGTGGCCAACTTGCTAGATGTCAATTCAATGATCATCTGGATATACCACAGCCAACTTCTTTATATAATATAATTATTTAGAAAGTAAGCAGAAATACTGAAATCTCACAAAAAGGAAATAAATAATTGTGGTTTTGTTTAATAAAGAGGAAGGAGAGCATGTTAATTGTGTGTATATATATATATATATATATATATATAGAAGGACTAAGATAGTATATAACAATGGCTCAATCCCTCAAAATAAATTAAAAAAAATGGCTCAATAAGTTTGGGAGTAATTACCTATCTACAACACTGAAAATGTAATAATTTTTATATTCACAAAGAATAGGTTATATCAGAATCAACGCACGACATAACGCTATATATATATAGGATCTCTTATCCCAAGTTTTGTCGGATACAAACTTTAAAGCGTAGGCTACTTAGACTTTCCTTTTATTTTAGTTTATATTATTTCTCCAATCCGCAACAGAAAATTTGACATCATTTTGTGTCCTTTAAATACACTTAAAACCGCTTTAGTTATACAATCCTTCTTTTTTTTTTTTTTTTTACTAATTAAATGATATATATATATATATATATATATATATAATCACAACATTTGGTATGACTAAAACATTTAGCTATGACTCTTAACAAACACCTTTAATTATGATCCATGACAAGGTTACTTAAAATATTTTTACTAGTCATATAAGAGACGATACATATATTCATCACATAACAAACCCCTTTTAAGCATCTGGGATATGTCTAACAGACATGTACTTATGATGACATTTGGCAAATGGAAAAGATTGTTGATTAGAATAAATAAATAAATGCCCAACTAAAACCTAATCTTAATTTATTGTATGCATAGATTACCAAATCACACTAGATATTGGTAAATGTATATAGTTGTATCGCATGCGAGAGCAACTAGTGGGTGAAAGTTGTGCAATATTCAGCAACAATTCAGTCATTATTATACATACCCGACCAATTTGCAAGTAATCATAAATACTGCCTCATATATGTTCATCAGCTGATTGACCTATAAACCCACTGGCAATTTAAACTGTTGTCGGTCGTTTTCGGAAAACCCGAGACGCCAAGAAGGCACGTCGCTCAAAGGGCCGATGGTCAGGCCGGAGGTCCTGAAGAGCGGCAAATCTTCAAGCCCTAGCCCAAACTCCTGACTCCTCGAGTCGAGCCTTGAGTCAATCTCCTCGAGTCGAGCTTCGCTCCTTGAGTCGAGCCTTGAATGGTTCCTCGAGTCGAGCCTTTAATTGTCCCTCGAGTCGAGCCTCGAGTCATTTTCGAGTCGAGCCTCGAGTCATCCTCGAGTCACTCCTCGAATCAAGTCGGTAGTCGCTCTCGCCGGGCCGAGCCTTGCCCCTCGGATCGAGTCACTCTCATCAAGTAGAAAGCTTCATATTTCACGTGAGAAGAATGGCATTCGAAGGCCCGCAAGAGCCCGGCAAGACGAGCCGCTCACTGCGCGCGCAACGCGCTGCACCGGCCAGCCGGGCAGCAGGCAGCGCGCCGCGCCGGCCAGGCAGCGCGCCGCGCCGGTCAAGGAACCCTGCGCCGCGCGTCCTGCGCCGCGCGTCCCGCGCCGCGCCCGGTGACCCGCGCGCCGCGCCCCCTGCGCCGCGCGCCGCGCGCCGCGCGCCGCGCGTTGTGCGCCGCCCTTTGTGCGCCGCGCGCGCCGTGCGCCTCCACTTGATGCCACACGCATTCCTAGTCCCACATGGACGAAAAAGGGACCTTCTAAGGCTCCCAAACACCTATAAATACCCTCTCCCATTGAGGGGAAAGCCATCCCAAGATATCCAAGAATATCTAATAATTCTCTTCATCTCTTATCGACACGCTCGATTTCTCTGCTTCTCTGGATGCCATATTTGGCCTGAAGCAGGTTCTTTTCTCTCTCCCTCGTTCTCAAAGGTCCCGAAGCACTCACGGGAACTTCCCGGACGTCGCTCCCTTTGACCGAACGTTCTCCGGTGCTCAAGCACGCCCCTAGGGTTCTCAACTAGAGCTACCCTTACGCGTCTAACACGCTAGACGCGTACGCGATCTCCGAAGTTCCGAGACGCTGCCGAGGACTCCTCGCGCCCCGTTTCCTTCGTCGAGCACGCCTCTCCGCCAAGGCTCCGCGCCTCATACTGCGTCACACACGCTTGAACTACGTTCTGACCTGATCCCACGCACGGGTACGTAGGCAGCCGACAACCAAGGCACGGTCACTCATCCTCCTCACCCCCTACCTCTCCCGAGAGGCGGGTTGATCGGAGAAAACCCTAGCTCGAGACTATCGAGTTCACACTCTTGGCCCGGGTGCGATCACTTGGTCCGGCCTTGGATCGAACCGCCCGAGGTTTTAAATAGTTGTTCATTTTCGTGCGACAACATTTTGGCGCTAGAAGGAGGGGGCTTCCCGACCTATTCAGCCCGAAATCCCTTCTATTCATCTTCTTCTTTTCTTCTGCGAACTTGAGAAACGATGAGTAGCCAACCACCCGTACGTTCTGAGGGCGCAAACAACCCCGAAAACGTCGCTAAGACCAAGAAATACTTCTTGCGCTCCCGAGCGCATGGTGACGAAGAGTCGCTCCGCGAAGAGAGCTCGACCCGCTCACCATCTCCATCTCCTGATAGCAGGGACAACCGCATCACGGAGTTGGAGGAGAGTATCCGCCGACTGAAGGCGAGGAACGCAAGGTATCACCGCCAACTTGCTGCGAAGCAACCTATGCGTGACACGACGGTCCCCGACGGGGATCCTGAGAACCTCAACGAGGAAAGCCGCGACCCTGATTATGAGGATATTGGTGACTCGGAGGATGTCGAGACTTCTCTCACAAAGGACGGGGGACTCCCCGCCGTGTTTGAAGCCGGTCCGTCGAATCCCTTACCCCGAACAGGCGATGCGCCGGTAGCTTCTCAAGAGGGGAATTCCCGACGTTCGGCCCTCGACCGACTAGGTCCGAGGGAGAATGTTGCGGAAAGTCAGGGCGCGCGGAGAGCGCAACGCCGCAAGCAGAGCCGGCGCCTCCATACGGCCAGCCCTGATCTTAGGGACCACCTCACTGCTCAACGCATTGGGCGTGGCAATGATCTGAGAGAGCGACTCAGCTCTAGACCCAACATCCCGCTGGCAGCCCCAACTAACGGGAACCACCGCGCAGGACAGGGGTCTAACGAGAGGCTGCAGGTGACTCCTCCCGATCAAGGGGTCACTCCAACGACCGGTCTCGATGTGGTCACTATGATCCACAACCTTCGAAATGAGGTACGAGATCTCCGAGAATACGGAATAGGTGGAAGTGCCTACGGAGTCGTTGAGGAGAACTCATCGCCTTTCACTACTCAGATATTGGCTGAGGTTTGTACGGGGAATTTCAAGCTCCCGAACCTCGCTCCCTATGATGGGAAAGCAGATCCTGCTTACCACATCCAGCACTATGAAACCTGGATGACGATGCAGGGTGTTTCTCCTGGTGCCATGTGCCAAGCCTTTAGTTTGACCCTCGCCGGACCCGGCTTTGAGTGGTTCAAAAACTTAAGACCAGGAAGCATCCACTCGTTCAAAGACCTGAAGGACATGTTCCTGGCACGGTTCGCTACGTCTATGGTCCAAAAGAAGACCAAGATGTACCTGTGGTCAATCAGGCAAGAGAGTGGCGAGTCTCTTAGACGATACCTCGCCCGATTCACAGAAGAGTCAAACAAGGTCGACCGCTTTGACGACAGTGACGCGATTGCCGCTATCATAGAAGGCTTGCGCACGAGTGACTTCCTCAAGTCTGTCGTCGGCCGCGTCCCTTCCACTATGGCCGAGTTAATGACTCGAGCTAAGACCTTCATGGGAGTCGAAGACTACCTCGACGGCCGCAAGAGCACTAATCAAAGCTCTCGCCGTCGGGAAGAACCTATCCGCGAGCAGAACGAACCTCGTAAGAGGCGAAACAAGGGGAACCAGGTTTCTAGCAACCAACCCCCTGTACCTCAGAAACCGCGACTTGCGGAAAACTTCAAAGGGTACTCGTCGTTCACGCCGCTGAACACGGCGCCGGAAAGGATCTTGGCTCTAGCACGTGACAAGTTCACGCCCCCGGCTCCAATGAAGAAGGATCCCGCAACTCGCGATCGGTCCAGGTATTGTGAGTTCCATCGGGAATATGGTCATTTGACCTCGGAATGCTACAACCTCAAAAGGCAAATCGAGGCTCTGATCCAACGGGGCGAGCTGAAGGAGTTCGTGTTGCGCATGATTGGCGCTGCGGGCCCCACCGCGAACAGACAGCAGTCTGGTCAAGGAGGAGGAGCAGCCGCCTCTGCCAACCAAACCCCGGCTACTGTCAACGCCAACCCACAACTGCACGTGGTAACCACCATACTGGGAGGTCCCCAGGATGGGGATTCAGCCCGTCAACGGAAGAAATTCCTTAGGGCCGTGTCTCAGGAAGACGCTGCTATGCACGTCAACTTCACATATGAAGAACCTCCGTCCGTGCCTCACGAGACGATGTATTTCACCAATGAAGAGGCCAAGCGAGTTGTGCATCCGCACAATGACGCGATCGTGCTCAAAGCCCAAGTGGCCAATAACTTGGTGAAAAGGGTTCTCATCGATAACGGCAGCGCTGCCGACATAATCTTCAAGTCCACCCTAGAGCGCATGAAGCTCGGGGGGCTGCGCCCGACTCCGACCCAAACGCCATTGTTTGGGTTCACTGGGGAAAAGGTTATGACTGAGGGCGTCATCGACCTGCCGGTCACCTTTGGAACCCCTGGAGGAATCGAAGCCGTTCACATGGTCCCATTCCTAGTGGTCGATCAAGAGTCGCCCTACAACTTAATCATTGGGCGACCCACGTTGAACCGGCTGAGGGCAATCACTTCCACGTATCACCTACTGGTGAAGTTCCCCACCGAAGGGGGAATTGGCATCATGGCTGGAGACCAATCCCAAGCCAGGATATGCTACGTGCAAGGATTTGATGGCAAGTCCGCGGGAAAAGCGGTCAACACAATCTTCCAACTGGAAGACGATTACCCATGCAACCTAAGGGATGCAAGGAAGTTCGGAGAACTTGACCCCCGCGATGAAATCGAAAGACTTAAAGTGGAAACCTCCGATGATCTTGTGCCAATCGTCCTGGACGAGTCAAAGCCTGATCAAGTTGTAAAAATCGGCACCCGACTTCCACTCGCCATCAAAACTCAGCTTACCGCCTTCCTTAGGGAGTTCAAGGATGTTTTTGCATGGACTCATGCGGACATGCCCGGAATCGATCCCGAGGTAATAGTGCACCGACTGAACGATGACCCATAGGTCGCCGAAAAAGTGCAGGCTAGACGAACGTTCAACCCAGAACGATACCTGGCCATAAATGAAGAGGTCGAGAAACTCCTCACCGCAAACTTCATTCGAGAGGCTAAGTACCCCAAGTGGGTCGCCAACGTGGTAATGGTAAAAAAGCCCAACGGGAAGTGGCGAATTTGTATAGACTACAAAGATCTTAACAAAGCCTGCCCTAAGGATTGCTTTCCACTCCCGCGCATCGAACAACTGGTGGACGCCACGGCCGGCCATGAACTCCTAAGCTTCATGGACGCCTATTCAGGCTACAACCAAATTCGAATGCACGAGCCCGATCAAATTAAGACAACCTTTGTCACTGATCGAGGTCTCTACTGTTACAAGGTCATGCCTTTCGGCCTCAAGAACGCGGGAGCGACATACCAACGCTTGGTAAATCGGATCTTCGCCGATCAAATCGGCAAGACGATGGAAGTGTACGTGGACGACATGCTCGTTAAAAGCCTACTGGCAACTAATCACGTACGCGACCTTAGGGAGATGTTCACAATCCTCCGCCGATATAAAATGAAGCTCAACCCCAACAAATGCGTATTCGGGGTTGAATCCGGAAAGTTCCTCGGTTATATCGTCAGCCAACGAGGCATAGAAGCGAACCCGGAAAAAATCAAGGCACTCCTTGAAATGAAGTCGCCAAGACGAGTCAAAGAAGTGCAAAGCCTGACCGGTCGGATTGCCGCTCTGACACGCTTCGTGTCTAAAGCCACCGACAAGTGTCAACCGTTCTTCAAAGCTCTGAAGAAGACGGACGGCTTTGAGTGGACGGATGAATGCGAAAATGCCTTCCAAGAAATGAAGGCTTACTTTGGGTCCCCACCATTCCTCTCTAAACCAAAAGAGGGCGAGACGCTGTACGTGTATCTCGCCGTCTCTGAAAGAGCTGTAAGCGCCGTCCTTGTCCGCGAAGAGAACAAGGTCCAATGGCCAATCTACTACGTAAGCAAGGCCTTACTCGACGCGGAAACACGCTATACCGAGATTGAGAAACTTTCTCTGGCTCTCGTAACGGCAGCTAAGAAGCTACGACCGTACTTCCAAGCTCACCCAATTGCGGTGCGAACTGAGCATCCAATCGGTAAAGCTCTTCAAAAGGGAACGTCGACTCGCATGGCGATCTGGTCCCAAGAATTGAGCGAGTATGGGATTGAGTTCCACCCAAGAACGGCTATAAAGGGGCAGGCCTTAGCCGACTTCGTGGCAGAATTCTCCTACGCTCCCGATATGGGAAGAGCAGAAACTGACTTAAACGATAACGAGCTAACTCGGAAAAGGAAGGTAGACCCAACGGGTCCCATCTGGGAGTTATACGTAGACGGAGCATCTAATGCTCGGGGGGCTGGCGCCGGAATAATCCTAATTAACCCCGATGGGGAAAAGCTGCGATATGCCCTCCACTACGGCTTCCAAGCCTCCAACAATGAAGCTGAATACGAAGCGCTCATTGTAGGGATAGAGCTAGCACAGAAGCTCGGCTCCCATAACCTGCGAATACACTGCGACTCACAGTTGATCGTAAACCAGGTTAAGGGAGATTACATCGCCAAGGAGCCCAACATGGTCGCATACCTGGCTAAGACGAACTCCAAACTCGAGGCCTTCTCTTGGTTCGAGATTCACCAAATCCCGAGAGAACAAAATTCGGAGGCTGATGCGCTTGCTCGCCTCGGATCTGGCATCGACGAAGACGGATTGGGGACTGTGCCCATTGAATCTCTCCCACGACCATCCGTCTCCCGAGACGAAGTCGGGACCATAGAAGTGGCATCTCAGCCCACTTGGATGGACTCAATTGTCGAGTTTTTGCGAAGAGGGGAACTCCCCGAAGACCGCAAGGAAGCCGATAAATTGAGGGCCTTAGCATCCAAATACACGCTCCGTGAGGGCACGCTCTATAAGCGCGGTTACTCGACACCGCTGCTCCGATGCCTCGATAGCGTTGAGTCGACCAAGGTCCTCCGCGAAATCCATGAGGGCATCTGCGGAAACCACGCCGCTGGAACCTCCCTTGCGCTCAAAGCGCTTAAGCAAGGCTAACGACGAACTTCATCTGGAAGAACATCATATGCAGGCACGGTATCCCCGCCTCGATTGTGACTGACAACGGGGCACAATTTGACAACGCGCGAGTAAGAGATATCTGCGATCAACTGAAGATCAGCAAGACCTTCTCCTCGCCGCGACATCCTCAGGCCAACGGCCAAGTCGAGGCAGTCAACAAGACTATCAAGAGCAACCTGAAAAAGAAGCTCGAAGACAAGAAAGGCGCCTGGGCCGATGAATTACCATTCGTCCTATGGGCGTATAGGACAACCGCGCGAAACGCCACCGGCGAGACGCCATTCTCCCTTGCATATGGGGTCGAGGCCGTGGTTCCAATTGAAACCGAGATACCCACGTTCCGAGTCGACACGTTCGACGAAGCGGAAAACAACGAGGCCATGCGCCTTGAGTTGGACCTGATCGACGAAAAGAGGGCGGAAGCATTCAGACGCCTCGCCGCACAGAAACGCAAGGTCGAAAGATACTACAACTCCAAAATCAAAAGGCGAACCTTTGCCGTCGGAAGCCTTGTCCTCAGACGAGTGTTCCAAAACACACAAGTCCAAGGCGCCGGCGTCCTAGGCCCAAACTGGGAAGGCCCTTACAGAGTCCGCAAAGTCATTCACGACGGGACATATTACATCGAGCACACGGACGGGACTCCGATTCGCCACCCGTGGAACGCGGAGCACTTGAGGCAGTACTATCAGTAGCTAGCGTCCCCCGCTTTTTATCGCTTTTATTTCCACTTTCAATAAGGCCTACGAGCCAATGTTTTAGGATTTAAAATTTCTCGCAAGTTTTTTTTCGCAAAAGTAATAAAACTCAAGTTTTCCATTTCAATTTCGTTTTATGCAAGTTTTCTGGTTATCAATAATTAACTTATAACCCAAAAAGCTTGGGGGGGCTAGCTATGGTAAGGAAACTCTCAAAAGAACACGCTCCACCAAAAAAAAACCTAAGACGCCTACATGGCGCACGTAAGTCGCGTAAAGGCGCAGCCCGTAAGACGCCTACATGGCGCAACCTAAGACGCCTATATGGCGCACGTAAGTCGCGTAAAGGCGCAGCCCGTAAGACGCCTACATGGCGCAACCTAAGACGCCTATATGGCGCACGTAAGTCGCGTAAAGGCGCAGCCCGTAAGACGCCTACATGGCGCAACCTAAGACGCCTACATGGCGCACGTAAGTCGCGTAAAGGCGCAGCCCGTAAGACGCCTACATGGCGCAACCTAAGACGCCTATATGGCGCACGTAAGTCGCGTAAAGGCGCAGCCCGTAAGACGCCTACATGGCGCAACCTAAGACGCCTACATGGCGCACGTAAGTCGCGTAAAGGCGCAGCCCGTAAGACGCCTACATGGCGCAACCTAAGACGCCTACATGGCGCACGTAAGTCGCGTAAAGGCGCAGCCCGTAAGACGCCTACATGGCGCAACCTAAGACGCCTACATGGCGCACGTAAGTCGCGTAAAGGCGCAGCCCGTAAGACGCCTACATGGCGCAACCTAAGACGCCTACATGGCGCACGTAAGTCGCGTAAAGGCGCAGCCCGTAAGACGCCTACATGGCGCAACCTAAGACGCCTACATGGCGCACGTAAGTCGCGTAAAGGCGCAGCCCGTAAGACGCCTACATGGCGCAACCTAAGACGCCTACATGGCGCACGTAAGTCGCGTAAAGGCGCAGCCCGTAAGACGCCTACATGGCGCAACCTAAGACGCCTACATGGCGCACGTAAGTCGCGTAAAGGCGCAGCCCGTAAGACGCCTACATGGCGCAACCTAAGACGCCTACATGGCGCACGTAAGTCGCGTAAAGGCGCAGCCCGTAAGACGCCTACATGGCGCAACCTAAGACGCCTACATGGCGCACGTAAGTCGCGTAAAGGCGCAGCCCGTAAGACGCCTACATGGCGCAACCTAAGACGCCTACATGGCGCACGTAAGTCGCGTAAAGGCGCAGCCCGTAAGACGCCTACATGGCGCAACCTAAGACGCCTACATGGCGCATGTAAGTCGCGTAAAGGCGCAGCCCGTAAGACGCCTACATGGCGCAACCCGTAAGACGCCTACATGGCGCACGTAAGTCGCTTACATGGCGCAACCCAAGATGCCTACATGGCGCGATTTGAGACGCCCACGTGGCGCAATCCGGCGCACGTAACACACCTACATAGCATGGCTGACTCGCAGTTGAAAATACTTAAGAACGCAAACCATCCAAGTGACTGGCGTGTTTGAAAAAGTATCCTGCTGAGATAAAAGGATGAACACAAACAAGTGACCATCCATGCATACCATAGAAGATAAATGTGCGAAAACATTCATAAAAATAAATGAATAACTCCTCATAAAAGAAAGGGGCAACTGCCTCAAAACCTAGAAAGCATGCGCTAAGACAAGTGCGCTAAAGGGAAATATCCTAGTAAGCAAGCGCTAAGACAAGTGCGCTGAACGGAAAAACCTAAAAAGCACGCGCTAAAACATTTGCGCAGGAAAGATAAAGAAAGAAAACGGTCACTCGGCGGGATCGTCGCCCACAGGGTCGGCCCCGTCAAGTGGTGGGAAAAGCGAGTCGAAGAAGTCGAAGGTGACCCCCCGAGAAACATTCTCGGCAGCTGTGGCGTCCCGACACTCCACCGCCGATGCGTGCCTTGCCTCCTCGACTCCGACATCAAAGTCGTCCTGAAGGTCGGACGCAAGCTGCTCCGCCGCGGCTTTCTCCTCGGTGACCCGAGCCACCTCCTCCACCAAGGAGTCACGCTTACGCTCCGCACGAACACGGGCAGCCTCACTCGATGTAAGCTGGCCCTGAAGAATGCCAACTTCTTCCGTGCGCGATTCCAACTGACGTCGAAGGTCCCGCGCTTCGCTCCGGAAGACCTCCGTCGACCGAGTCGCCACCTCAAGGGCTTGACGTTCCGTCGTTAGCTCCTCAGCCATCTTCGCCACCGCCGCCTGAGCGCGGTCGCACTTGCCGCGGGTAACTCCCAGTTCCACGCGAGCCTCCTGAAGCTGCTCGCGGAGACTCGCAAACTCCGCCTTTGAGTGAGAACCTCGCTCGGCGTGAGCCAACTGAGACTTCGCTTGAGCAAGCTCTTCCTGAGCGCGACTCATCCGCCTGATGAGGTCGTGAAGGATCTTCTCGCCACGGGTCGCTCGAGCAAGCATCTGAGAAGGCAAAAAGACAGTTTAGCGAAAGACAGATTCATCGCAAATGAGGCAAGGGAAACTCACTCTCTGTGCATCGGAAACGCCGTGACGAAAGAACTCTACGTCACTGCTGGCCACAACGCTCTTCCACATCTTCATCGAAGATTGAGCAAGGCCCAGGGAACATTCCCCCCTAACCTCCGCGGCCTCCACGTCGACCATCGAATTCACGCGCTTAGAGTCCGAAGACGTATCTGGCAAAGCCGAGGAGGAAGGTCGCTTCAAGGAAGCGCGAGGACCGCTCTCCGCCCGATGATCGGTATCGAGTTTCTCCCGACCATCCCGCGCAGCAATCCGACGGCGAACCGCCGCCAACGACTTCGGGTCCCGGGAAGCCTTCGCTAGACGAGCCCGAGCCCTCGCCCTAGCCGAAGAGACTGCAAAAGCGACAAAGTCAAAACCTTGAGCAAAAAACAAAAGCAAAAATACGAAACGTCAACATACCTTGAGGATCGCCGCTCGAGAGAGATGATGCGGCACTTGGGGTACCCTCGGTCCGCTGAGGAAACGGCGGGAACCACCCAGTGGAAGCCATCAGCTCAGGAGAACGAAATCGTTCAACGGCTTTCCGAGCCTCCGACATTCCCCGGATCTCCTTCACAAAGTCGAGATCATCGGCCCCCTCGTTAGCAGGAAACTCGGACAAGGGGCCGAACCGGAGCGGGGCGTCACCAAAAGCCTCCGCCGAGACCCACACCCACGGTCGTCGATTGTACTTCTCTGAATCAATGATCAGCTTAGTATTCCGTCGATCGCGGGCCACAAAGAAACTGGGTTGCCCGGGCGCAGGGAAGACCGCGATGAGATTGCGAAAATCACTCACGGTCATCACCCGCTCGGTCTGGCAATGCCACTCCATATGGCACATCGCCACTATGCGGTAGAATGCCGGGCTCATCTGACATGCGTGCACCCCCAGACGGGCGAGAAGCTGCTGAACGATGGGTTGAAACGGCAGCCGCAACCCGCAGTTAAGACTCGCAACTGAAACTGCGGCAAAACCACGACGAGGCCGGAAAGGACGGTCGTCCTTTAAAGGACGGAGAAGCGCCACGGATGACGGAATGGCAAAAGCCTCCCGGAGACCGACGAATGTCCGGTAGGTAAGCGTGCTCGAAGCATCAACTCCCGAACAATCGAAGTCCTCGGGAGCAGCAAGGCCCTCCTCGGGATACCACTCCGTCCTAGCAAGCGACCTCGCCGATACCAACGCCTCCGCGTCAGGGGTCTCGGGCTGAGAATCCCCTGGCTCCACGGAAGGGTCCCCGCCCTCCGACACGACCGCGGCAGCTGCCGACGGTACCTCGGGACACTCCGACGCGAGGCCTTCGGCCCCCGGACATGTCTCTGACTCACCTCCGGGATCTTCAGACTCGGGACCAAAGTCGTCCACGCAGTCTATCTCGTCGAGAACCGACTCTAGCGGAGTCACCGCATCCGCGTCCGTAACATCTCCCGGCGCGCCTTGAAAGCCCAAGTCGGACTGCGGCACGTCGAGGCGAACTTTGTCACGGACCCCCCCGCCAACTAAGTTGATCACGAGGCGAGGGGCAGGCTCCCCGGACGCGGGACGATCAAACTCCCCGCCTGTACCACGCCCAGTTGGCGCGCACCCTTCGAGAGGCTGAGCAGCGGGCACGGTCGCACCCAGCTCGCCTTCCTCCAACCACTGCTCTACTCCGCTTGGATTTTCTTCCACGTGCAGAGGGACTTCCCTTAATCCCGCGAAGAGATCATCCTCTGCGTGTTCAGAACCCTGAAACAAGAGAGAGAAATCAATCTCGGGACTCTCAGCTGAGAAAAGGGGAGGGACACCCATAATGCAAACGTAAAAGAAGAAAACAAGCGTAAGAAAAGAGAAGAAATAATGTGAGGAGTAAAGGGAAGGGGGGAGGTCTATTTATAGACTTCTAGGGGGGTAGGAGTCGAAATCCTACTCCCACAAGGAGCAAAATCGGAGTAGAAACTCCAAAAAGTCGGAGTTCTCCCGCGCGAAGCGACCCAGCCCCGCGCACGGGGCGCGCCGCGCGCCAAGCCTGCGCGCCGCGCGGGTCGTGCAGCGCAGACCGCGCGCCGCGCGGCCACCCATCAAAAAAAAAAAAAAAAAAAAAAAAAAAAAGAAAGAAAAAAGAGAAGAGGAAAAAACTTTCCTCGGGGCCACAAGGTACGGGAAACATTTTCCTCAAACACCCAACTAGAAGAACAAAAAGTTCATCGCTGGGACGCCTCCCGAACGACGAACTTGGGGGGCTAATGTTGTCGGTCGTTTTCGGAAAACCCGAGACGCCAAGAAGGCACGTCGCTCAAAGGGCCGATGGTCAGGCCGGAGGTCCTGAAGAGCGGCAAATCTTCAAGCCCTAGCCCAAACTCCTGACTCCTCGAGTCGAGCTTCGCTCCTCGAGTCGAGCCTTGAGTCAATCTCCTCGAGTCGAGCTTCGCTCCTTGAGTCGAGCCTTGAATGGTTCCTCGAGTCGAGCCTTTAATTGTCCCTCGAGTCGAGCCTCGAGTCATTTTCGAGTCGAGCCTCGAGTCATCCTCGAGTCACTCCTCGAATCAAGTCGCTAGTCGCTCTCGCCGGGCCGAGCCTTGCCCCTCGGATCGAGTCACTCTCATCAAGTAGAAAGCTTCATATTTCACGTGAGAAGAATGGCATTCGAAGGCCCGCAAGAGCCCGGCAAGACGAGCCGCTCACTGCGCGCGCAACGCGCTGCACCGGCCAGCCGGGCAGCAGGCAGCGCGCCGCGCCGGCCAGGCAGCGCGCCGCGCCGGTCAAGGAACCCTGCGCCGCGCGTCCTGCGCCGCGCGTCCCGCGCCGCGCCCGGTGACCCGCGCGCCGCGCCCCCTGCGCCGCGCGCCGCGCGCCGCGCGCCGCGCGCCGCGCGTTGTGCGCCGCCCTTTGTGCGCCGCGCGCGCCGTGCGCCTCCACTTGATGCCACACGCATTCCTAGTCCCACATGGACGAAAAAGGGACCTTCTAAGGCTCCCAAACACCTATAAATACCCTCTCCCATTGAGGGGAAAGCCATCCCAAGATATCCAAGAATATCTAATAATTCTCTTCATCTCTTATCGACACGCTCGATTTCTCTGCTTCTCTGGATGCCATATTGCCTGAAGCAGGTTCTTTTCTCTCTCCCTCGTTCTCAAAGGTCCCGAAGCACTCACGGGAACTTCCCGGACGTCGCTCCCTTTGACCGAACGTTCTCCGGTGCTCAAGCACGCCCCTAGGGTTCTCAACTAGAGCTACCCTTACGCGTCTAACACGCTAGACGCGTACGCGATCTCCGAAGTTCCGAGACGCTGCCGAGGACTCCTCGCGCCCCGTTTCCTTCGTCGAGCACGCCTCTCCGCCAAGGCTCCGCGCCTCATACTGCGTCACACACGCTTGAACTACGTTCTGACCTGATCCCACGCACGGGTACGTAGGCAGCCGACAACCAAGGCACGGTCACTCATCCTCCTCACCCCCTACCTCTCCCGAGAGGCGGGTTGATCGGAGAAAACCCTAGCTCGAGACTATCGAGTTCACACTCTTGGCCCGGGTGCGATCACTTGGTCCGGCCTTGGATCGAACCGCCCGAGGTTTTAAATAGTTGTTCATTTTCGTGCGACAACATAAACCATCTTCATATATACATATATACATACATACATACATACATACATATATGTACCTATATATACATACACGATACATACATATACATATGACTACAGAATATGCATACACTAGATGTGATTTTGTTATGTGGACTTTACAATAACGGTTTACGTGAAACCACATGTCAAGCTGTACGAATACATTTTTTTTTTAATCTGAATAAAGCTCATCAGAACCTTGAACATTTACTACTAAATAGTAAATACAAGTAACTGCACATTTTTTTCGTTGTGTTCACACCGTAATTTCAACAATAAATTTTATTTTTCTTATTTGTTCAGGAAGTTAGACCATTAGTATCGAAATTCGAAAAAAATACACGTTTTGCATTGAGTTTACGACCTGCGATGAGATCCTTAAGACATGATCGACTCGTTTGAAATATTATTCAGATGAGTGGTTCAAAGTTACGATATTTAATTTATGTTGAAAATTTGTAATATGCTTACGTCAATATGCCAATTATTTATTTTTATTTTTTTGAGAAGATACCAATTATTTTTTAAAATTCATAACATTTGGAAAATTTGGCATCAGCTAAGCCGTACTTGTAGTGATTGCCCTAATTGACTTTTGACCGTGACCAGGTCTTGATACAGTTACAACCTATCCATAAATATATTTATAAATTTGTGTATGTTTTGCAATAAAAAAAAAATTTAAATGCGGCTGTTAATTTTTTTTAGTAAGCGTGAGATTTAATTCAAACGATTTTCTCTTCCAATGGTATGATTTATCTGCTACAAATATTGTTTAACTACGGTATATATATAGCTGTAATTAAAGTTAAATACTATATTTTATAAAATTATAAATAAATAAACAAAAAAAGTCATATACTAGATAATTATGAGCTTTCTGCATGGATAAAAGAAACTTAGCATTAATCATAGCTTGTCCTTTTCATAAATAGCTAATTTGACACGGTTAGTAGACTGTACAGGTAGTTGAGAAATATAAATTTAATGCTTTCAAATATGAATAAATGGCACTTAATGCCAGCGGGTTGCAGTATACGGACATAGGGTATATATATACGATAAAATACAGTCAACTTGGAATGGCTATGTATATCCGCTAAGATTGTCATATCTTTACATGCACTGTTGTGTTGTCATGATATATATTTTCTCATGCATAATAGGCATCCCACATGAATATTATTCCACGTTTTAATAATATTAAAGCATGATGATTTATTCGCGCGCGCGTATATGTATATATATATACACAATATATATGCATATATATATAATATACATATATATATGTATACGTATATATGCATATATATATATATGTAATATATATATAAATGTATATGCATATATATGCATATTACATATATATGCATATACATATATATGAATATATATGTATGTGCACATATATATGTATATATATGTATATGTAATATACATATATATGCATATTCATATATATAAAATATATGCATATATATGTAATATACATATATATGCATAAGTTCCGAGTCTGAAATCAATGATCATTTAATCTCTGAATCAGATCCAAGTTCTGACTCAGAAACACAACCTTATAGTTTGTGTGATTGTAAAACTATTAATGTTATTACGAAAGAAAAGAAATTTCTTCTAGATATCTTATTTTTATGATATTTCTAGATTATTAATTATACATATATATGAATATATGTATAGGCATATATATATATATATATATATATATATATTCATACATATGTATATATGTAATATACATATATATACATATACATATATATGAAATATATGCATATATATGTAATATATATATGCATATACATGTATATTACATATTCATATATATGAAATATATGCATATATATGTAATATACATATATATGCATATACATATATATGAATATATATATATATATATATATATATATATATATATATCCATGTAAAGTTCTAAACCATAGAATTAAACAGAAACTATAATGATTTGAAAAATCGTATACATTATACACAAATATCATGCTTTCATATTAGCTTGTTATTCGTATATGTAGTGGGGAGCCAGAATTTACGGCTAGAAAGTGGGCGGATTTGATAATTTAAAAAAAATTCAAATCTTTATCAAAGGTGTGTTAGAGAAAATAACTATTCAGATGGACATATATGAAAATAAAAGTTCTATAATTTTAAGTTAAAAATTTAGAAATAATTAAAATTTTGGGGTAGGGGGATATGCCACCCTAGTCCTTACCCGGTGCTCTCATGTGTAAAGCATTTTATTGTATAAATCTTTGGTTAATTACAATGCTCAACGCTCTTTCTAATTAATGATTTAACTTTTTTTAGATAGGATTTGTATGAAAGAGATATTGAATGTAAAGCTATAAAAAATGAGATGGTGTTTTAGAGAAAATACTGCACTATTCTCAGCAAATTCTTAATTAATGGTTACATCATAATTTTATAATGAAACCACAAACGGTTACAATCATCAAAACTTCTGAAAAGAAAAGGGAATAAATGATACTAATTACTGAATGAAAGTATTACTTATTAGGAACTTGATGTATAATGCTTTTGCGAGGACGTCGGCGGTTTGATTTGTGGTTGGAACATACACCATCATGACGATCTTTTCCTTTATCTTCTCTTTGATGAAGTGCCTACCAATTTCCACATGTTTGGTACGATCGTGATGTACCGAATTATGACATATAAAGATTGCAGCTTTGTTGTCGCATTGGATGTAGACAGGGTTTAGAAGTCTGATCCTCAACTCTTCCAACAACATTTTCAACCACAAAGCTTCACAGATGCCTTATGATAGTGCCCTAAGCTCAGCTTCCGCACTGGTTTTTTCCGCGGCGTGTTGTTTCTTATTCCTCCATGTAACCAGATTTCCCATTACAAAGGAGTAGTAGCACGATGTTGAAAACATATCCTCCGATGAGCCTGCCAAATCAGCATCGTAAACCTTTTCCTGTTGTGCCTTTTAGAGCATGCATGAATTGGCTTACACGCCTGACTGAGGCGTGATATCCGGCCGGGTATAGGAAAGATAGATCAACTTGCCAACTATCTTTTGATACCTTCCTCTGTCCACTGGTCGATCGTCACTATTACCCACCATCGTTTCACTAGATTTTCCACCGATTTGCGGCAAGAATTTTGGTTTCTTTGAGAAGATCCAACACGTATTTTTGTTGGGTGATAGAAATACCAATGGAGTTTTTTGCGGTCTCCATACCAATGAAAAAGCGCAAGGGGCCAAGATGCTTCATCTCAAATTCTTGAGCCAAACTTTGCTTTACTCGATCTATTTCGAATTTTCGTTTCCTGTTATTATGATATTATCAATGTATATAATGATACTCGTTACTTTATCAACTTTCTTTCGATGGAACAATGTATGACCCGCTTGAGTTTGTTTGTAGCCTTGTTGGATGATATGTTTAGAGAATCGATCAAACCATGCTCTCAAGGATTTTTGTAGTCCATAGATGGACTTCTTGAGTTGACATATTTTTCCAAGCTTGCTCTTGTCAACAAATCCTGGTGGTAATTTCATGTAGACCTCGTCTTCTAGGTTCCCATTTAGAAATGGATTTATTACATATAACTAATGTTGTCGGTCGTTTTCACAAAACCCGAAACATCAAGAAGACACGCCGCTCAAGGGGCCGATGGTCAGGCCAGAGGTCCTAAAGAGTGGCAAGCCTGCTTCCACGAGTCGATTGACAAGTCTTCGTGTCGAAACTTTCAGCTCCTCGAGTCGAGTCTTTCTCTTCGAGTCGAATCTTCCCCTCGAATCGAGTTTTCTCCTTGAGTCGAATTTTGTATCCACGAGTCGATTGACTAGTCTCCGTGTCAACCTTAATTCCTCGAGAAGAGTCTCTCCTATTTCACGCGAGTTGCGTTAAATCCCGAGCTCCGAAAGCCCAACGAGCCGGATCCCCAAAGACTATAAGGCCCACAATGGCTAAGGCCCATGCAAACGGCGCAAAAAGTCCAAGACCATGCTCCTTGTCAAGGAGCGCACACTCGAAGTCCGCTCCTTGTCAAGGAGCACGCACTGCGCTCCCTGAGGCCACGAACGTGCTCCTTGTTAAGGAGCGCATGAGTGCGTGCCCCTCAAAAGGAGCGCATAAGCGCACTCTTGGAAACAGAGCGCGCGCGACGTGCAGAGCACACGGCGTGCCCGCGCCGCGCGTCCGAAACCTGCTCCCCGCTCCTTGAGGTGCGACCTTAGGGCCTCCTAGGCCTCCTCATTCACTATAAATACCCCATCTCACTGAGAAGGAGAGACACATTCATTCCTCTCAAAGATTACTCGCTCTCAGAGATTTTCTGAGCACAATTTCCTCTGATTGAGCGTTAGATCTAGAGCGCAAGCCGCTCCAAGGATTTTCCACTGAAAATCCCCTACGCGTCTAACACACAAGATGCGTCCACGATTTTCCACTAAAAATCGCCTAGGCGTCCAACGCACCAGCCACGTCCACGATTTTCTACTAAAAATCCCCTACGCGTCCAATGCACCTGAAATTCTCCACAGAGAATCTCCTACATCTCCAGAAGAGAGAAAACACACATTCTCTCTCGAGTCACTCGATCCTAGAGTTCTGAGACGTCACCGAGGACTCCTTCGCGCTCTGTCTCCTCTATCGAGCACACCCTCCAGGTTTTGCGCCTCACACATCGTAACATACGCCTTAAACTACGTTATGATCTCATCCGGAACAACATGGGTACGTAGGCAGCTTATACAAAAACACGCTCACTCCCCGTATTCACCCCTTCTCTCCTCAAAGAAGCCCTCCAACTAGAGGAAACCTCAATTGAGACTTTCGAGTTCACACCTTGGCACCGGTGCCGCCACTTGGTCCGGCTTTGGGTCGAACCGCCCGAAGCTTGAAATCGTTGTTCATTAACGTGCAACAACATTTTGGCGCTAGAAGGAGTGGACTTCCCTACTTGCACAGCCCGAAATCCCTTCTACTCTTCTTCTTCTTTTCTTCTGAAAACTCGGCTTTCTCGGACTTGAGAAAGATGAGTAATCAACCACCCATGCGTTCTGAGGGCGTTAACAACCCCGATAACGCTACTGGGACCAAAAAAATATATCTTGCACTCCCGAGCATATGGTGACGAAGAGTCGCTCCTTGAAGAGAGCTCGACCCGCTCATCATCTCCAGCTCCAGATAGCCGGGACGACCGCATTATGGAGTTAGAGGAAAATTTCCGCCGACTAAAGGCGAAGAATGCGAGGCACCTCAGCTGACTGGGTGCAAAACGACCTATGCATAACACGGTAAACCCCAACGGGATCCCGAGAACCTCAATGAGGGAAGTCGCGACCGCGACCCAGATTATGAGGGCACGGATAATTCGGAGGATATCAAGACTTCTCTCACAAGGGATGCACCTGCAGCCTCCCAAGAGGGAAACTCCCGACGTTTTGCCCATGACCGACTTGGTCAAAGGGAGAATGTTGCGGAAAGTCAAGGCACACGAAGAGTGAGCCATCTTAGACGAAGCATGCCCCTCCGTGCGGCAAGCTCGGATCTTAGGGGTCATCTTACTGCCCAACGCAACGAGCGTGGCGATGACCTAAGAGAGGGACAAAGTTCTCGGCCAAACATCCCCCCGACAGCCCCAACTAACGGGAACCGCCGCACGGGTCAAGGGTCCAATGAGAGGCGACAGGTGACTCCTCCCAAACAAGAACTTACTCCGACTACCGGTCTCGATGTGGTGGTTGTTGGAATTGATCTAGGGTTTAAGAAAAAGTTTAACGCTTCGGGTAAGCGGCGGAATTTTAAAAATTTTCTTTTGACAAATAAAACGATTTTACTAACCTAGACAAAGAGCAAGTACATGTAAATAAAAACTATTATTAGCATTATAAATTTACTAACCTTTTACAAGCTTGAACGTTGAGAAGCTTTTGGAAAGTTGCAACGTTCGTCTCCCCTCGCAGCACGTCTCTCTTCTTTCCTCGGGAACTGGAGCTACAACGAAAGTTTCTATCACAAGAATCACTCGAGAAAGAAATGAATTAGTGAGTGGGCACTTTTAAACACGACGACTCAAGAACAAGTCTTAGAGTCGAAGAGCTAAAACACTAGGTCAATTGTGGACCTAGGTGCCAAAACAAAAGCCGAAAATAACTAGAGAGAGAGAGAGAGGATCGGCCACAAGGTGTAGAGAGAGAAGCTCTCAATCTCTAACTTATGTGGAATGAATAAAATGAGAGGAATGAGTGCTCTATTTATAGGAGAGGTTTTACCTTCAATAAGGTAGTTTCCTCTTCTATAGAATATCACATATTCATGAGCAAATATTTCCCTTTTCTCTATCAAAGTCACACGGCCAACATAAGCCTTTATGACACCTTGGATTTGTTTCCTCTTTTATTTTTCTTCTCCCTTAACTTGTCTTGGCCGAAATTGTACTTTCCTCTTTTTCTTTTGGCAAGTATCTTGATACATTTATGCACAAAATAATCTCCCTTTCTCTCTATGGGTTGGGCGGCCAAGGTTCTCTAGAAGGGGCTTCTAGAAGCTTCTTCATTTGTTCATGACAGCATGAGAAAGACCCATTAAGAATTTTCAATAAAACTCTTATGAAATGAAACTAATCCACAAGGCCCAAACAAATTAATTTGGCCGAGTGGATGTAAGTCATCAAATGACCATGTCAAAAAATTTATTGACATTCATTTCATCCTATGTCCAAAAAGACAAAATTACCCTTTTGACAATTTTCGTAAAACTTGTCTCGTACTTATTTTGACTTAGCTTCTAGTTTAACTATTCCAACTCGATGTGATTTGTGACATCGACCTCATGGATCCAAATGAACAAAGCTTGAGCTAAATACTTGGACTCAAAAGTTCACAAACCTTTTCCAAGTTTAGCTTAATGTCAACTGACTCCACTAAAGAGTTGACACTGAAAATCTCTTGGTTCAAATGAATTTATTTTCTACTCAAGAATTCAACCTAATTGTAATGAGTGGATCCACTGAATATTATCTATGTTTACCCTTCATGAATATCATCAGCTAGTCGGGATTTACAAAATTACCATTTTACCATTCTAGCTGTTGTTTCCTCAACTCCTTTGTCGCTTGTGAATAAGTTAGAAACAATGTATTAACGAGGAGCTAACAAGTCACATTGTTTCATCCAAAAGAGTCAAGACTCAATTTGGACACTGGCCAGTTCATTTATTCACATTCCAATGAACAAAGCATGAGGTGATATACATTGCATTTAAGTAATCTTGTACATGAATTCCATATCTATGAGAACTTCACAAAGTTACTCATGACATCTTCACAACTAAGTACTTCACCAATAGGTCCTATTCGGAATCACATAGTGAGTCCAAACTCTGACTTTCTCAAATGAGAATACGTAAGCTATGAAATGGCATGTCTCATTTCAGGATTAAGGTAAGCACGATGCAATTCATACGTAGTGACTTCGAGACATAAGAGGTTAAATGGTTTGTTCTTATTTTGTCTCTAGAAGTGCAATGGATTCAATACCTTCGGAAGATACCTAGAAAAACTATAGAGTCTCCAACTCTAAATGCCCCATAACCAGACATCATAGATTCTCATAAAAATCGTAGTGAGGTCAATAGTCCTTTGACCCTTAGATTGGGAATATATCATTTTAAGCAAACTACGAAGAGTTTGTTCATGCAAATCTACATTTGTCTCTTCGTAAGTTGTTAAGTTTGTTTATGGACTAAAGATTAATGTTTTATCATAAAGCTTTAAACAGACAAAGAATAATGAATGAACGTTTCAACTTTTTATTAATGAATAAGCAATTACAAGCAAGAGTCTTCGTGAGACTTTATTACATCAAATGTACAAAATAAAGACTACAACTCTTCTTGGGGCACCATTTACAACAAAATCCCCCTTGACTCAAAGAAGATGTGTGTAGTTCTTCATGCCTAATCCCTCTCAATGTTGGTCGAAGACCTTGTTCTCTAGGACCTTGGTGAATTGATCTGCTAGGTTGTCCACCGTTGAGATCTTCTTCACTTCCACGTCTCCGCACTGCACGATCTCTCGAATCAAATGGTATTTCCTCTCAATATGTTTAGAGCGCTTATGGCTTCGAGGTTCCTTTGACCAAGACACTAGAGAACAAGGCCTTTGACCAAAATCGAGAGAGATTAGGCATAAAGGACTACACACGTCTTCTTTGAGTCAAGTGGGAGTTTGTTGTCAATGATGCCCACAAGAAGAGTTGTAGTCTTTACTATTGTACATTTGATGTAATAAAGTCTCACGAAGACTCTTGCTTGTAATTGCTTATTTATTAATAAAAAGTTGAAACGTTCATTCATTATTCCTTGTGTGAAGATTTATAATAAAACCTTAGTCTTTAGTCCATAAACAAACCTAACAACACATGAAGAGACAAATGTAGATTTGCATGAACAAACTCTTCGTGGTTTGCTTAAAACGATATATTCCCAACCTAAGGGTCAAAGGACTATTGACCTCGGTACGATTGTTAGGAGAATCTATGATGTCTGGTTATGGGGCATTGAGAGTTGGAGACTCTATAGTTCTTCTAGGTATCCTCTGAAGGTACTGAACTGACCAGTGCACTTCTAGAGACAAAATAAGAACAAACAATTTAACCTGTTATGTCTCGAAGTCACTATGCATCGTGCTTACCTCAATCCTGAAATGAGACATGCCATTTCAAAGATTACGTATTCTCATTTGAGAAAGTCAGAGTTCGGACTCACTATGTGATTCCGAACAGGACCTATTGGTGAAGTACTAAGTTATGAAGATGTCATGAGTAACTTTGTGAAGTTCTCATAGATATGGAATTCACGTACAAGATTGTTGAAATGCAATGTATATCACCTCATGCTTTGTTCCTTGGAATGTGAATAAATGAACTGGCCAGTGTCCAAATTGAGTCTTGACTCTTTTGGATGAAACAATGTGACTTGTTAGCTCCTCGTCAATATATTGTTTCTAACTTATTCACAAGCGACAAAGGAGTTGAGGAAATAACCGCTAGAAGGGTAAAATGGTAATTTTGTAAATCCCGACTAGCTGATGATATTCATGAAGGGTAAACATAGATAATATTCAGTGGATCCACTCATTACAATTAGGTTGAATTCTTGAGTATAAAATAAATTCATTTGAACCAAGAGATTTTCAGTGTCAACTCTTTAGTGGAGTCAGTTGACATTAAGCTAAACTTGGAAAAGGTTTGTGAACTTTTGAGTCCAAGCATTTAGCTCAAGCTTTGATCATTTGGATCCATGAGGTCACTGTCACAAATCATATCGAGTAGGAATAGTTAAACTAGCAACTAAGTCAAAACAAGAACGAGACAGTTATACGAAAATTGTCAAAAATGTATTTATGTCTTTTTGGACATAGGACGAAATGAATGTTAATAAATTTTTTGACATTGTCATATGATGACAAATGAAATAAATTTTACTCAGCCATATTAGTGTAATTGGACCTTGAGGATTAATTTCATCTCATAGAATTTTACTTGAAAATTCTTAATGGGCTTTTCTTATATTGTCATGAATAAATAACGAAACATCTAAAAGCATGTTCTAGAATGCCAATTTCGTGCATACCATAGAGAGAAAGGGGAATTTATTTTGTGCATTGATGTATGAAGATACTTGCCAAAAGAAAAAGAGGAAACAAGGATTTCGGCCAACAATAGGCAAGGGAGAAGCAAGAGAAAAGAGGAAACAAATCCAAGGAGTTGCACAAAGTACCTTGCACGTCCAAAGGGAGAAATGGAAGGGCAATATTTGCTCATGAATATATGATATTCTATAGAAGAGGAAACTACATTGATGAAAGTAATTCCTCTCCTATAAATAGGGCCCTTATTCTCATTGTTTTCTCATCCCACATAAGTTAGAGATTGAGAGCTTCTCTCTCAAGACACTGTGGCCGCCCATTCTTCTCTCTCTCTCTAAGTTCTTTCATTTTTGTTTTGGCACCTAGGTCCACATTTAACTTAGTATTTTAGCTCTCCGACTTTGTCGTTCTCGAGTCGTCGTGTTTAAAAGTGCCCACACACTAATTCCTTTTCTCTCGAGTGATTATAGTGATAGAAACTTTCGTGGTTGCTCGAGTTGGCGATGAAAGAAGAGAAACGTGCTGCGAGGGAAGACGAACGTTGCAACTTTCCAAAAGCTTCTCAACGTTCAAGCTTCTAAAAAAGTTAGTAAATTTATAATGCTCATAATAGTTTTTATTTACGTTAAACTTTTCTTAACCCTAGATCAATTCCAACAAATGGTATCAGAGCTATGGTCAAAGATATGCTTGTACATGTTGTTGTCGATCGTTTTCGGAAAACCCGAGACGCCGAGAAGACACGTCACTCAAAGGGCCGATGGTCAGGCCGGAGGTCCTGAAGAGTGGCAAGCCTTCAAGCCCTCGCCCAAACTCTTGACTACTTGAGTCGAGCCTAGCCCCTCGAGTCGAGATTTGAATCGGCTCCTCGAGTCGAGCCTCGCCCCTCGAGTTGAGACTTGAGTCAGTCCCCTCAAGTCGAGCCTCGCTCCTCGAGTTGAGCCTTGAATCAGTCTCCTCGAGTCGAGCCTCGCTCCTCAAGTCGAGCCTTGAGTCAGTCTCCTCGAGTCGAGCCTCGCTCCTCGAGTCGAGCCTTGAGTCAGTCTCCTCAAGTTGAGCCTCGCTCTCGAGTCGAGCCTTGAGTCACTCTCCTCGAGTCGAGCCTCGCTCCTTGAGTCGAGCCTTGAGTCAGTCTCCTCGAGTCGAGCCTCGCTCCTCGGGTCGAGCCTTGAGTCAGTCTCCTCGAGTCGAGCCTCGCTCCTCGAATCGAGCCTTGAGTCAGTCTCCTCAAGTCGAGCTTCGCTCCTCGAGTCAAGCCTCGACTCGAGTTTTACCCGTCAAATAGCTACATTCATGTCACAAACCCAAAAGGCAAAGCCCATAATAGCTTAACGGGCCCGGAAGCAAGACGATGGCGAAAAGCCCACGAAGGCGCTGCCCAGGGCGCGCCGCGCCCGCCACGCCCAGGCAGAGTCGCGCCGCGCGCATAGCAGCGCGGACCGCACGCCGCGGATTGTGCGCAGCGCGCTGCCTTTGTGCGCCTCCTCTTGGAAAGGTGCGCGCTCCGAGTCCCACATTGGCGACGAAGGGCCCCTTTAGGGTCCTCAAACACCTATATAAACCCCCTCCCACTGAGGGGAAAGGCATCCCTTCATCTCCTATCGATACGCTCGATTTCTCACTCCTCTCTGCTTCTTTTGATGACATTTTTGGCCTGAAGCATTCTCGCAAGTCTCTCTCGTTCTCAGTGGTTCCGAAGCACTCACGGGGACTTCCCGGACGTCGCTCCCTCTGACCGAATGCATCCCCGGTGCTCAAGCACGCCCCTAGGGTTCTCGACTAGAGTTCCCCTCCCGCGTCTAACACGCTAGACGTGCACGCGATCTCCAAAGTTCCGAGACGTCGCCAAGGACTCCTCCGCGCCTAGTCTTCTTCGTCTAGCATGCTTCTCCACCAAGGCTCCACGCCTCATACTGCGCTACACACGCCTGAACTACTTTATGACCTGATCCCATGCACGGGTACGTAGGCAGTCGACACCCAAGGCACGGTCACTCCTCATCCTCACCCCTTCCTTTCCCGAGAGGCGGGTTGATCGGAGAAAACCTAGCTTGAGACTTTCGAGTTCACACTCTTGGCCCGGGTGCGATCACTTGGTCCTGCCTTGGATCGAACCGCCTGAGGTTTTCAATAGTTGTTCATTTTCGTGCGACAACACATGTAATTAAAATTATGAGCTTGAAAATCATTTTCGAAAATTTACTAATTTTGTGACAAGTTAGAATTGTTTTCTTAGATTTTTTTAATTTATTGCTCTTGCCTTTAAATTAAAAATCATGTTCATTTTCTATGAGTTTGGAATGTTATTAAAACACATTAGAATCAGTTCTAAAAATTTTTAATTTTTAATTTTAAAAAACGTGTATTTAAGTTTGAGAAATTTTCGAGTAAATTTTGTGACTAGTTTTTTTGTCTTACTAGTTTCTTTTATTTGCTTGAATCGTTTTATGCTTGTTGTTATTTCTTTTATACCATGTTATTACCATGTTAATAAAACAAAAATAAAAGCCTTAACAACTTCCTAAAACGTTCCGTTACACTCGATTCTTTTTACGCACTAAAAGACCGAACTTTAATTATTTCTGTTTTCTTCGAACTAGAGTAAAACCCGCAGTAAAAGTGGCATAACTCTTTGCTCAGAATTCTAAATTTAATTATTCTTGAATAAAATTAAAGGTCTTTCTGTCTTCTTTCGAATGCCACCAGTTTTGGGGCAAAACGACATCGGAGCCGCCAGTTATCGCGATTTTACTCTGGGGTGCGCGGCTGTTCCGAAAGTCCAGTTTTTTAGAAATCCGGATTTTCAGCCTCACTACCATGAGTTATAGAACTCTAATGAGAAAATTTTCTTGAGCAAATTTTTTTTTATAAGATTATAAACATAATTTGAAAGATTAAAATATTTTGATTTTTGAAAGTTCAATTGAAATTGAATTTTACAAAACTAGTTTGAATTTTGAAAAACCATTTTTGTTTTCAAACATGAAAATATTTTGTCATCCAAATCAAATAAGTTTTCAAAACTATATCTATATCACATATGTTCAAAATCTATATGCTCTTGAAAATTTGAGTGGGAGGTCTCCTCGTAGATGAGCCGAAAAAATAAGAGGATGTGTAATCTGAAACTTTCAAGTGTTCGAGTGAGTTGACGTTCACACTTCCCTCATCCACTTTTCCAAATAGAAAATAGGAAAAGATCCGAGTATGTACCTTGTGCCTTTATGCACTAACACTGCTCTGAACATGAAAATCTAGGATTCTTTTCTAGTTGTCCACTCCATCGCTCTATAACTAGGAAATCCGTTTCCGAAATTATAAGAGTCGATGTACCAACTCCAAAAACTAAGTGGCAGGGTTATAATTGTTGTTTGTAACCCACGATCCCGAAAACTAATGAAAGAAGCAATTAACGTGAGACTAAGAGCCGCTCTTGTGGCCCTCTCATAAATGGGAGTACTCTAAGGCGTTTTTTCTACTATCATTGCTCAATGAGCTACGTCCGAGAGTGAGACGATGATGACAAGGCCTCCCCTTGGGGGATTGTTTTTCAAAGTTGACCTTTTGGACTAAGTGGTTGGTTGCACACTTAGGCTCAATCCCTAGTAATCCTCCCTTGAGGCTCTGCGAAAGGATGTGAGTGATCAAACCAATTTAAAAGTTGGCTAGTCAAAATTGGTGTATTGACATCTTGGCTAAGTATTAATGATGTGCCATTTACTTATAAATGGAGATTTTTTGGGGCCTTCTCTTGTGGGAGTAAATTATCGTTTGGTTTATAACACCTTTTGATTTTATCGTCTTAAATAAAACTTAAATCCTATACCAAAGACTAATCATAAACTTGTTTCAACTTAATTAAGCAACATGTCTCTCAACCATCTCTCAATCATCTTTTCCTCGAACAAACTCGAAAACGAAAACTACGTAGATTCGAAACGCAACCTCGACATCGTCCTTACCGTTAAACAAAGACAAATGGGTACTCACCACCCCGTGTCCTCCTCTGATGAATGATGATTCGACTCAAGAGGACAAAGATGCCTTAGCGGCCTGGCTTCGATCCGATGAGATTGCGAGATGCTATATCTTAGCATCAATGATCAATATGTTGCAACAACAACATCGTGACATCGAGACTTCCGCCGACATGCTCTACAATCTCCATGAGATGTTTGGAGGGCAAAGGCGTCAAGCAAGGCAACTAGCAGTCCGACAGTTTATGAACTGTCGCATGAAGGCTAGGACTCCTGTTAGGGACCATATGATGTTGATCATTAGTTACCTAAATGAAATGGAAATCCTAGGATCTGAGATTGATGGGAAGACTATCATAGATATGATCTTAGAAACTCTCCCCGAGTCTCTTGATACCTTCATGCTGAACTACTCCATGAACAAGCTAAAGTACACTGTTACCGAGCTTATGAAGGAGCTTCACACTGCTGAAGGTCTCACTAAGAAAAAGAGGAATCAAATAGAGGCTCATGCTACTGACACAAAGCCTCCAACTCTGGATCTATGAAGAGACCTCACAAGGCCGAAAAGAAAAACTGTCATGCCCCTCTCAAAGCAAAGGAACATAGTATTGTACTAGTTACCGAAGCATGCTTAGTAGCTGATAAAGTATCAATGTGGATTCTTGACCCCGCTGCTACTAACCATATAATTTGTTCCTTGACTGGTTTCAAGAAAACCAAAAGCTTTGAGAAAGGCTTGTTCTGTTTCAAATAGGGTGATGGGAGCCTGGTGTCTACGAAGGCTGTGGGATCCGTGACACTGTCTTTTGAAGACCGCACTTTAAACTTGAATAATTTTTATTTCGTTCCTTCCTTTGGGAAGAACTTAATATCTGTTGCTCGTCTTCGTGAGCAAGATTATTGTTTAAAGTTCATTGAGAATGGAATTCATATTTCGTTTCCTGATAATTCTATTTTGTCATTGATGCATGTATGAAGAATGCTCTTTTCTACATCTATCTCACTCAACCTTCTCTGTTAGACACCGAAATAGATAATGATCTAGTTAGGGAGCCAAAGAGGATCAAACTTTCTGAATCCTCCGATATAATAAAATCAACATATCTCTGGCACTTAAGACTTTGTCACATCAGTCTAGACAGGATTAAGAGACCTGTGAAGGAAGGTCCACTCAAAGACTCTGCAAAAGGTTCACTACCTACTTGTGGATCTTGCATAGAAGGAAAAATGACTAAGCGACCTTTCTCCGATAAGGGTCGAAGAGCCACTGAGTTGCTGGAACTAGTACATTTTAATGTATGTGGTCCGCTCAGTCAATATGCATGTGGTGGATACGAATACTTCGTTACCTTTACTGATGATTACTCAAGATATGGTTTTGTCTATTTGCTCAAACACAAATCCGAGACCTTTAACGTATTTAAGGTCTTCAGGGCTTTAGTGGAAAAGCAAATTGGCAAAGTGATCAAAACCTTTCGATCCGATCGAGGTGGTGAGTGTATGTCTGGAGAGTTCGCTGACTTTCTTAAAGAAGAAGGTATCGCTTCTCAGCTTACCGCACCTGGAAAATCTCAACAAAACGGAGTGTCAGAGAGAAGAAACCGAACTCTTATGGAGATGGTTAGATCAATGATGAGTTAGTCATTACTCCCTCTTTCCTTTTGGGGATATGCCCTCGAAACAGCCGCTTACATTCTGAACCAAGTTCCATCCAAAACGGTTCCTGGTAGTCCTTATGAACGATGGACTGGCCGTATAGTAAATCTTGGCCGCATCAAAATTTGGGGTTGCCCTGAACACGTGCTGAGGCAAAAGACTAGCAAGTTGGCTTGTAGGTCAGAATTGTGTCTGTTCGTTGGATATCCAAAGGAAACCAAAGGTTTTACTTTCTATAGTCCCGATGACGAAAAGACTTTTGTTAGCACGAATGCTCGTTTCCTTGAGGAGGACTTTATGAAGGATGCAAAACCTAGAAGCAAAATTGTGCTTGAAGAAAAGTTGGGCGAGGAAGCTTCTACCTCATCTGTAAGAATTGTTCTTATCCCAACTAAAACACAACCTAACTCTTCAGAATCTCGTCAAGTAGTAGTTCGACGTAGTGGGAGGGCTACTCAAAAGCCTGAAAGGTACATGTCCTTTGGAGACTCTCTTGTAGCCATCTCTGACATGGGTGATCCTGTTTCCTATAGCCAAGCGATGGCTTGTTTTGAATCAAACCTTTGGCTTCACGCCATGAAAGTTGAAATGCACTCGATGTATGTCAACAAAGTCTGAAAATTTGTAGACCTTCTTGAAGAGGTTAAACCCGTAGGGTGTAAGTGGATATACAAGAAGAAAAGGGGTCCGGATGGGAACGTCGAGACGTTCAAAGCATGACTTGTGGCGAAGTGTTATACCCAACAAGAAGGGATTGACTATGAAGAAACCTTCTCGCCAGTCGCGATGCTTAAATCCATCTGCATACTTCTATCCATAGCTCCAGCTTTCGACTATGAGATCTGGCAAATGGATGTCAAGACGGCCTTCCTGAATGGCAATCTTGACGAGCGCATTTATATAGCTCAAACAGACGGTATCGTGGAAGAAGGTAAAGAGACCAAGGTTTGTGAGTTTCTTAAGTCTATTTATGGATTAAAGCAAGCATCTAGGTCATGGAATATTAGATTCAATTAAACTGTGAAAAGCTTCGGCTTTGAACAGTCAATAGATGAGCCTTGTGTTTACAAGTTAATACACGAAGGCAAAGTTGTGTTTCTGGTACTATATGTCGATGATATATTACTCATAGGTAATAATGTGGGTAAGTTATCTGAGGTTAAGGTTTGGCTGGAAAAGCAATTCGATATGAAGGATCTAGGAGAAGTCGCGTACATTCTGGGGATTCAAATCTTTCGAGATAAGAAGAACCAGACTCTATCGCTCTCTCAAGCATCTTATATTGATAAGGTGATGGATCGCTTCTCGATGCAAGAATCCAAGAAGGGCCAAACACTCTTTAGGCATGGAGTCTCACTCTCTAAGGACGTGTCTCCCAAGACTGCACAAGAGATTGAGGACATGAGAAGAATTCCTTACGCCTCAGCCATAGGAAGTCTCATGTATGCTATGCTTTGCACTAGACCTGATATCTGCTTCGCAGTTCGCGTAGTTAGCTATTTTCAATCCAACCCTGGACCCGAGCACTGGATTGCTGTTAAGCATGTTCTTAAGTATCTTCGAAGAACTATGAACTTGATGCTTACATATTCAGGTACTGACCTGACTATAACGGGAGATACCGACTTCGATTTTGAAGTGGATAAGCATTCCAGGAAATCCACTTCAGGATCTGTGTTCATCCTTAATGGTGGAGCTGTTGTGTGGAGTGTTGGAATCAATCTAGGGTTTAAGAAAATAATTAACGCTTCGGTAAGCGGCGGAATTTTAAAAATTTTCTTTTACAAGTAAAAACAGTTTTTTACTAACCTAGATAAAGTGCAAGTACATGTAATTAAAAACTAATATGAGCTAAGAAGTTTACTAACCTTTCTTGAAGCTTGATCTTTGAGAAGCTCTTAGAAAGTTGCAACGCTCGTCTCCCCTCGCAGCACGTCTCTCTTTCTTTCCTTGGCACCTCGAGCAACCACGAAAGTTTCTATCACTAAATCACTCGAGAGAAAAGGAATCAGTGAGTGGGCACTTTTAAACACTACGACTTAAGAACGAGTCTTGAAGTCGCAGAGCTAAACTCTAGCTCAAGTGAGGACCTAGGTGCCAAAACAATAAAACGAAATTGACTAGAGAGAGAGAGGAGAGGGGTGGCCAAAGTTCTAGAGAGAGAAGCTCTCAAATCTCTAAAACTTGGATGAATGAAAAGTGTGGAATGGGGCTCCTATTTATAGGAGAGGTCTTACCTTCAATAAGGTAGTTTCCTCTTCTATAGAATATCACATATTAATGAGCCAATTTCCCCTTTTCTTCTATGAGGCACACGGCCAAGACTTGCCAAGCAAGTCCTTGGATTTGTTTCCTCTTTTATTTGCTTCTCTCTTGACCCTTATGGCCGAAATTACCTTATGCCATGCATAGGAAATTTGTTTCCTCTTTTTCTTTTGGCAAGTATCTAAATCCATTTATGCACAAAATAAACTCTCTATCCTCTTGGGTAGTAGGCGCCAAAATCTTCTAGAAAGGCTTCTAGAATTTTCTTCACTTGTTCATGACAACATAAGAAAAGATCCATTTAGAATTTTCACTAAAATTCTTATGAAATGAAATTAATCCACAAGGCCCAATAATCAAGTTATGGCCGAGTGACATTAAGTCATCAAATGAACTTGTCAAAAAAAATTTATTGACATTCATTTCATCCTATGTCTCAAAAGACAAAAATACCCTTTTGACAATTTTCGTTCTTGTTTTGACTTAGCTTCCAGTTTAACGATTCCTATCGATGTGATTCGTGACAGTGACCTCATCGACCCAAATGAACAAAGCTTGAGCTAAACACTTGGACTCAAAAGTTCACAAACCTTTTCCAAGTTTAGCTTAATGCCAACTGACTCCACTAAAGAGCTGACACTGAAAATCTCTCGGTTCAAATGAATTTATTTTCTACTCAAGAATTCAACCTAATTATGATGAGCGGATCCACTGAATATTATCTCTGTTTACCCTTCATGAATGTCATCAGCTAGTCGGGATTTACTAAATTACCATTTTACCCTTCTAGCTGTTATTTCCTCAACTCCTTTGTCGCTTGTGAATAAGTTAGAAATAATGTATTGACGAGGAGCTAACAAGTCACATTGTTTCATCCAAAAGAGTCAGGACTCAATTTGGACACTTGCCAGTTCATTTATTCACACTCCAAGGAACAAAGCATGAGGTGACATACATTGCATTTCAGCAATCTTGTACATGAATTCCATATCTATGAGAACTTCACAAAGTTACTCATGACATACTCACAACTTAGTACTTCACCAATAGGCCCTGTTCAGAATCACATAGTGAGTCCGAACTCTGACTTTCTCAAATGAGAATACTAAGCTGTGATATGGCATGTCTCATTTCAGGATTAAGGTAAGCATGATGCAATTCATACATAGTGACTTCGAGACATAAGAGGTTAAATTGTTTGTTCTTATCTTGTCTCTAGAAGTGCACTGGTCAATTCAGTACCTTCGGAAGATACCTAGAAGAACTATAGAGTCTCCAACTCTCAATGCCTCATAACCAGACATCATAGATTCTTCTAACAATCGTACTGAGGTCAATAGTCCTTTGACCCTAAGATTGCGAATATATCGTTTTAAGCAAACTACGAAGAGTTTGTCCATGCAAATCTACATTTGTCTTTTCGTTAGTTGTTTAGTTTGTTTATGGACTAAAAGACTAAGGTTTTATCATAAAGCTTCAAACAAAGAAAGAATGAATGAACGTTTCAACTTTATTAATGAATGAATAGGCAATTACAAGCAAGAGTCTTCATGAGACTTTATTACATCAAATGTACAAAATGAAGATTACAACTCTTCTTGTGGGCACCATTGACAACAAACTCCCACTTGACTCAAAGAAGATGTGTGTAGTCTTTCATGCCTAATCCCTCACGATGTTGGTCGAAGACCTTGTTCGCTAGGGCCTTGGTGAATGGATCTGCTAGAGATCTACTTCACCTCCACGTCTCCGCGTTGCGCGATCTCTCGAATCAAATGGTATTTCCTCTCAATATGTTTAGAGCGCTTATGGCTTCGAGGTTCCTTTGAGTTAGCGACAGCCCTACTATTATCACAATAAAGGGTCATGGGCTCGTCGACGTTCGGAACAACTTCCAAATACTTAAGGAATTTTCTAAGCCATACAGCCTCATTGGATGCTTCACAAGCAGCCACATATTCTGCTTCCATTGTGGAGTCAGCAATGCAAGATTGCTTAATACTTCTCCACACAACAGCTCCACCATTAAGGATGAACACAGATCCCAAAGTGGATTTACTGGAATCCTTATCCGCTTGAAAATCAGAGTCGGTATATCCCGTCATAGTCAGGTCAGTACCTGAGTATGTAAACATCAAGTTCCTAGTTCTTCGAAGATACTTAAGAACATGCTTAACAGCAATCCAGTGCTCGGGTCCAGGGTTGGATTGGAAACGGCTATTGCCAACGGCGAAACATATATCAGGTCTAGTGCAAAGCATAGCATACATGAGGCTTCCTACGGCAGAGGCGTAAGGAATTTTCCTCATGTCTTCAATCTCTTGTGCAGTCTTGGGAGACTGGTCCTTAGAGAGTGAAACTCCATGCCTAAAGGGTGTTTGAACCTTCTTGGAGTCTTGCATCGAGAAGCGATCCATTATCTTATCAATATAAGATGCTTGAGAGAGCGACATGGTCCGGTTTTTCCTATCACGAAAGATTTGGATCCCCAGAATGTACGCGGCTTCTCCTAGATCCTTCATATCGAATTGCTTTGCCAGCAGACCTTAACCTCGGATAAGTTACCCACAACATTACCAATGAGTAGTATATCATCGACATATAGTACCAGAAACACAACTTTACCTTCGTGTATTAACTTGTAAACACAAGGATCATCTATTGACTGTTCAAAGCCAAAGCTCTTTACTGTTTCATCGAATCTAATATTCCATGACCTAGATGCTTACTTTAATCCATAAATGGACTTAAGCAACTCACATACCTTGGTCTCTTGACCTTCTTCCACGAAACCGTCTAGTTGAGCCATGTAAATGCGCTCGTCAAGATTGCCATTCAAAAAGGCTGTCTTGACATCCATTTGCCAGATCTCATAGTCGAGAGCTGCAACTATGGATAGGAGTATGCGGATGGATTTAAGCATCGCGACTGGCGAGAAGGTTTCTTTATAGTCAATCCCTTCTTGTTGGGTATAACCCTTTGCCACAAGTCGTGCTTTGAACGTCTCGACGTTCCCATCAGGACCCCTTTTCTTCTTGTATATCCACTTACACCCTACGGGTTTAATCCCTTCAGGAAGGTCTACAAGTTTCCAGACTTTGTTGACATACATCGAGTGCATTTCAACTTTCATGGCGTCAAGCCAAAGGTTTGATTCAGAACAAGCCATCGCTTGGCTATAGGAAACAGGGTCATCCATGTCAGAGACGGATACAAGAGAGTCTCCATAAGACATTTACCAGTTAGGCTTTTGAGTAGCCCTCCCACTACGTCGAAGTACTACTTGACGAGATTCTGATGAGTTAGGTTGTGTTTCAGTTGGGGTAAGAACATTTCTTACAGATGAGGTAGAAGCTTCCTCACCCAACTTTTCTTCAAGCACAATTTTGCTTCTAGGTTTTGCATCCTTCATAAAGTCCTCCTCAAGGAAACGAGCATTCGTGCTAACGAAAGTCTTATCGTCCTCGGGACTATAGAAGATGAAACCCTTGGTTTCCTTTGGATATCCCACAAACAGGCACAATTCTGACCTACTAGCCAACTTGCTAGTCTTTTGCCTTAGCACATGTGCAGGGCAACCCCAAATTCGGATGTGGCCCAAACTAACTTTACGGCTAGTCCATCGTTCATAAGGAGTACCAGGAATTGTTTTGGACGGAACTTGGTTCAGAATATAAGCGGCTGTTTCGAGGGCATATCCCCAAAAGGAAAGAGGGAGTGATGAGTAACTCATCATTGATCTAACCATCTCCATAAGAGTTCGGTTTCATCTATCTGACACTTTGTTTTTTTGAGGTGTGCCAGGTGCGGTAAGCTGAGAAGCAATACCTTCTTCTTTAAGAAAGTCATCGAACTCTCCAGACATATACTCACCACCTCAATAAGATCGAAGTGTTTTGATCACTTTGCCAGTTTGCTTTTCCACTAAAGCCCTAAAGACCTTAAATACGTTAAAGGTCTCGGATTTGTGTTTGAGCAAATAGACAAAACCATATCGTGAGTAATCATCGGTGAAGGCAACGAAGTATTCGTATCCTCCACGTGCCTGTTGGCTGAGCGGACCACATACATCAGAATGTACTAGCTCCAGAAACTCAGTGGCTCTTCGACCCTTATCTGAGAAAGGTCGCTTAGTCATTTTTCCTTCTATGCAGGATTCACAAGTAGGTAGTGAACCTATTGCAGAGGCTTGGAGTGGACCGTCCCTCACAAGTCTCTTAATCCTATCTAGACTGATATGACCAAGTCTTAAGTGCCATAGGTATGTTGATTTTGTTAGATCGGAGGATTCAGAAAGTTTGATCCTCTTTGGCTCCCTAATTAGATCGTTATCTATTTCGGTGTCTAAAAGAGAAGGTTGAGTGGGATAGATGTAAAAAAAGACCATTCTTCATACATGCATCAGTGACAAAAGAATTAGAAAAAGAAATACGAATTCCATTCTTTATAAACTTTAAACAATAATCTTGCTCACGAAGACGAGCAACGGATATTAAGTTCTTCCCAAAGGTAGGAACAAAATAAACATTATTCAAGTTTAAAGTGCGGTCTTCAAAAGACAGCGTCACAGATCCCACAGCCTTTGCAGACACCAGGCTCCCATCACCCCATTTGAAACAGAACTCGCCTTCCTCTAAGCTTTTGGTTTTCTTGAAACCATTCAAGGAACAACAAATATGGTTAGTAGCAGCGGAGTCAAGAATCCACGTTGATACATTATCAGCTACTAAGCATGCTTCGGTAACTAGTACAATACTATGTTCCTTTGCTTTGAGATAGGCGGGACAGTTCTTTTTATCGGCCTTGTGAGGTATCTTCACAGTTCCAGAGGCGGAGGCTTTTTGCTCAGTAGCATGTGCCTCTCCTTGATTCCTCTTTCTCTTAGTGAGACCTACAGCAGTGTGAAGTTCCTCCATAAGCTTGGTAACATTGTACTCTAGCTTGTTTATGAAGTAGTTCATCTTGGAGGTATCAAGAGATACGGGGAGAGTTTCTAAGATCATATCTATGATATTCTTCCCATCAATCTCAGATCCTAGGATTTCCATTTTATTCAGAAAACTAATGATCAGTATCATAAAGTCTCCAACAGGAGTCCTAGCCTTCATGTGACAGTTCATAAACTGTTGGACTCCTTGTTGTCTTGTTTGACGCCCTTGCCCTCCAAACATCTCAAGGAGATTGTAGAGCATTTCGGCGGCAGTCTCGATGTCACGATGTTGCTCTTTCAGCATATTGTTCATAGATGCCAAGATATAGCACCTCACAATCTCATCGAATCGAAGCCAGGCCGCTAAGGCGTCATTGTCCTTTTGAGTCGAATCATCATTCGTCAGAGGAGGACATGGGGTGGTGAGTACCCATTTGTGCTTGTTAACGGTAGGTTTTATGTCGAGGTTACGTTTCGAATCTACGTAGTTTTCGTTTTCGAGTTTGATCGAGGAAAGAAAGATAGAGAGATGGTTGAGAGACATATTGCCTATATAAGTTGAAACAAGTTTATGATTAGTCTTTGGTTTAGGATTTAAGTTTTATTAAGACTTTTATAAAATCCAAAGGTGTTATAAACCAAACGATAATTTACTCCCTCAAGAGAAGGCCGCAAAAAATCTCCATTTATAAGTAAATGACGCATCATTAATGCTTAGCCAAGATGTCAATACATCATTTTTGACTAGCCACCTTTTAAATTGGTTTGATCACTCACATCCTTTTGCAGGGCCTCGAGGGAGGATTACTAGGGATTGAGCCTAAGTGTGTAACCAACCACTTAGTCCAAAAGATCAACTTTAAAAAATAATCCCCCAAGGGGAGGCCTTGTCATCATCGTCTCACTCTCGGACGTAGCTCATTGAGCAATGATCAGAGCAAAGCGCCCTTGAGTACTCTCATTTAAGAGAGGGCCACGAGGGTGACTCTTAGTCCGGTGACACTTGCACTTTTCATTAGTGTTGGGGATCGTGGGTTACAAACAACAAGTATAACCCTCCCACTTAGTTTTTGGAGTTGGTTCATCGACTCTTATAAGTTCGGAAACAGATTTCCTAGTTAGAGAGCGACAGAGCGGACAACTAGAAGAGAATCCTAGATCGACATGTTCAGAGTAGTATTAGTGCATAAAGGCACAAGGTACATACTCGATCTTTTCCTATTTTCTATTTCGGGAAAGTGCGTGAGGGAAGTGTGAACTTCAACTCACTCGAACACTTGAAAGTTTGAGATTACACATCCTTTTATTTTTCGGCTCGTCTACAAGGAGACCTCCCACTCAAATTTTCAAGAGCATATAGATTTTGAACATATGTGATATAGATATAGTTTTGAAAACATTTTGAAAATTTATTTGATTTGGATGACAAAATATTTTCAAGTTTGAAAGTGAAAACGGTTTTTCAAAATTCAAACTAGTTTTGTAAAAACACAATTTCAATTAATCTTTCAAAAATCAAAACTTTTTAATCTTACACATCATGTTTATAATCTTATAAAGAAAAAACAATTTTGCTCAAGAAAATTTTCTCATTAGAGTTCTATAACTCATGGTAGTGGGGTTTGAAAATCCGGATTTCTAAAAAACTGGAGTTTCAGACAGCCGCGCACCTCGGAGTAAAATCGCCATATCTGGCGGCTCCGATGTCCTTTTGAGCCGAAACCGGTGGCATTGGACAGAGGACAGACTGAGCTTTAATTTGATTTAAGAATAGTCAAATTTAGATTTCTGAGCAGAGAGTTATGCCACTTTTAATGCGGGTTTACTCCAGCTCGAAGAAAAAGAAATAATTAAAGCTTGGTCCTTTTAGGTGCGAAAAAGAATCGAGTGTAACGGAACGTTTTATGAAGGTTGTTAAAGCTTTTATTTGTGTTTTATTAGCAGGGTAATAACAAGGCATAAAAGAAATAACAACAAGCATAAAACGATTCAAGTAAAAATAAGAAACTAGCAAGACAATATAACTAGTCACAAAATTTTACTCGAAATTTCTCAAACCTTTAAAACACGTTTTTCAATATAAAAAATTAAAAACGTTTAGAACTGATTCTAATGTATTTTAAAAACATCCCAAACTCATAGAAAATCAACATGCTTTTTAATTTAAAGACAAGAGCAATAAATTAAAAAAAATCTAAGATAACAATTCTAACTTGTCACAAAATTAGTAAACTTTCGAAAACGATTTTCAAGCTCATAATTTTAAAAACATGTACATGCATCTCTTTGACCATAGCTCTAATACCATTTGTTGGAATCGATCTAGGTTTTAAGAGAATAATTAACGATTCGGTAAGAGGCGGAATTTTAAAAAAAAAAATTTACAAGTAAAAACAGTTTTTTACTAACCTAGACAAAGTGCAAGTACATGTAATTAAAAACTAATATGAGCTAAGAAGTTTACAACCTTTCTTGAAGCTTGATCTTTGAGAAGCTCTTAGAAAGTTGCAACGCTTGTCTCCCCTCGCAGCACGTCTCTCTTTCTTTCCTTGGCACCTCGAGCAACCACGAAAGTTTCTATCACTAAATCACTCGAGAGACAAGGAATCCGTGAGTGGGCACTTTTAAACACTACGACTTAAGAACGAGTCTTGAAGTCGCAGAGCTCAAATCTAGGTCAAATGAGGACCTAGGTGCCAAAACAATAAAACGAAATTGACTAGAGAGAGAGAGGAGAGGGGCGGCCAAAGTTCTAGAGAGAGAAGCTCTCAAATCTCTAAAACTTGGATGAATGAAAAGTGTGGAATGGGGCTCCTATTTATAGGAGAGGTCTTACCTTCAATAAGGTAGTTTCCTCTTCTATAGAATATCACATATTAATGAGCCAATTTCCCCTTTTCTTCTATGAGGCACACGGCCAAGACTTGCCAAGCAAGTCCTTGGATTTGTTTCCTCTTTTATTTGCTTCTCTCTTGACCCTTATGGCCGAAATTCCCTTATGCCATGCATAGGAAATTTGTTTCCTCTTTTTCTTTTGACAAGTATCTAAATACATTTATGCACAAAATAAACTCTCTTTCCTCTTGGGTAGTAGGCGCCCAAATCTTCTAGAAAGGCTTCTAGAATTTTCTTCACTTGCTCATGACAACATAAGAAAAGGCCCATTTAGAATTTTCAATAAAATTCTTATGAAATGAAATTAATCCACAAGGCCCAATAATCAAGTTATGGCCGAGTGACATTAAGTCATCAAATGAACTTGTCAAAAAAATTTATTGACATTCATTTCATCCTATGTCTCAAAAGACAAAAATACCTTTTTGACAATTTTCGTTCTTGTTTTGACTTAGCTTCCAGTTTAACTATTCCTATCGATGTGATTCGTGACAGTGACCTCATGGAACCAAATGAACAAAGCTTGAGCTAAACACTTGGACTCAAAAGTTCACAAACCTTTTCCAAGTTTAGCTTAATGCCAACTGACTCCACTAAAGAGCTAACACTGAAAATCTATCGGTTCAAATGAATTTATTTTCTACTCAAGAATTCAACCTAATTATGATGAGCGGATCCACTGAATATTATCTCTATTTACCCTTCATGAATGTCATCAGCTAGTCGGGATTTACTAAATTACCATTTTACCCTTCTAGCTGTTATTTCATCAACTCCTTTGTCGCTTGTGAATAAGTTAGAAACAATGTATTGACGAGGAGCTAACAAGTCACATTGTTTCATCCAAAAGAGTCAGGACTCAATTTGGACACTGGCCAGTTCATTTATTCACACTCCAAGGAACAAAGCATGAGGTGACATACGTTGCATTTCAGCAATCTTGTACATGAATTCCATATCTATGAGAACTTCACAAAGTTACTTATGACATACTCACAACTTAGTACTTCACCAATAGGCCCTGTTCGGAATCACATAGTGAGTCCGAACTCTGACTTTCTCAAATGAGAATACTAAGCTGTGAAATGGCATGTCTCATTTCAGGATTAAGGTAAGCATGATGCAATTCATACATAGTGACTTCGAGACATAAGAGGTTAAATTGTTTGTTCTTATCTTGTCTCTAGAAGTGCACTGGTCAATTCAGTACCTTCGGAAGATACCTAGAAGAACTATAGAGTCTCCAACTCTCAATGCCTCATAACCAGACATCATAGATTCTTCTAACAATCGTACTGAGGTCAATAGTCCTTTGACCCTAAGATTGCGAATATATCGTTTTAAGAAAACTACGAAGAGTTTGTTCATGCAAATCTACATTTGTCTCTTCGTAAGTTGTTTAATTTGTTTATGGACAAAAAGACTAAGGTTTTATCATAAAGCTTCAAACTAAGAAAGAATGAATGAACGTTTCAACTTTATTAATGAATGAATAGGCAATTACAAGCAAGAGTCTTCATGAGACTTTATTACATCAAATGTACAAAATGAAGATTACAACTCTTCTTGTGGGCACCATTGACAACATGGAGGAGTATTAAGCAATCTTGCATTGCTGACTCCACAATGGAAGCAGAATATGTGGCTGCTTGTGAAGCATCGAAAGAGGCTGTATGGCTTAGAAAATTCCTTAAGTATTTGGAAGTTGTTCCAAACGTCGACGATCCCATGACCCTTTATTGTGATAATAGTGGGGCTGTCGCTAACTCAAAGGAACCTCGAAGCCATAAGCGCTCTAAACATATTGAGAGGAAACACCATTTGATTCGAGAGATCGTGCAGCGCGGAGATGTGGAAGTGAAGAAGATCTCTACGGGGGACAAACTGGCAGATCCATTCACCAAGGCCCTAGCGAACAAGGCCTTCGACCAAAATCGAGAGAGATTAGGCATAAATGACTACACACATCTTCTTTGAGTCAAGTGGGAGTTTGTTGTCAATGGTGCCCACAAGAAGAGTTATAGTCTTTACGATTGTACATTTGATGTAATAAAGTCTCATGAAGACTCTTGCTTGTAATTGCTTATTTATTAATAAAAAGTTGAAACGTTCATTCATTATTCCTTGTGTGAAGCTTTATGATAAAACCTTAGTCTTTAGTCCATAAACAAACCTAAGAACACATGAAGAGACAAATGTAGATTTGCATGACCAAACTCTTCATGGTTTGCTTAAAAATATATATTCGCAATCTAAGGGTCAAAGGACTATTGTTAGGAGAATCTATGATGTCTGGTTATGGGGCATTGAGAGTTGGAGACTCTATAATTCTTCTAGGTATCTTTTGAAGGTTCTGAATTGACTAGTGCACTTCTAGAGACAAAATAAGAACAAACCATTTAACTTCTTATGTCTCGAAGTCACTACGTATGAATTGCATCGTGCTTACCTTAATCCTGAAATGAGACATGCCATTTCAAAGATTATGTATTCTCATTTGAGAAAGTCAGAGTTCGGACTCACTATGTGATTCCGAACAGGACCTATTGGTGAAGTACTAAGTTATGAAGATGTCATGAGTAACTTTGTAAAGTTCTCATAGATATGGAATTCATGTACAAGATTGCTGAAATGCAATGTATATCACCTCATGCTTTGTTCCTTGGAATGTGAATAAATGAACTGGCCAGTGTCCAAATTGTGTCTTGACTCGTTTGGATGAAACAATGTGACTTGTTAGCTCCTCGTCAATACATTGTTTCTAACTTATTCACAAGCGACAATGGAGTTGAGGAAATAACCGCTAGAAGGGTAAAATGGTAATTTTGTAAATCCCGACTAGCTGATGATATTCATGAAGGGTAAACATAGATAATATTCAGTGGATCCACTCATTACAATTAGGTTGAATTCTTGAGTAGAAAATAAATTCATTTGAACCGAGAGATTTTCAGTGTCAACTCTTTAGTGGAGTCAGTTGACATTAAGCTAAACTTGGAAAAGGTTTGTGAACTTTGGAGTCCAAGCATTTAGCTCAAGCTTTGATCATTTGGATCCATGAGGTCACTGTCACAAATCATATCGAGTAGGAATAGTTAAACTAGCAACTAAGTCAAAACAAGAACGAGACAGTTTTACGAAAATTGTCAAAAAGGTATTTTAGTCTTTTTGGACATAAGACGAAATGAATGTTAATAAATTTTTTGACATTGTCATATGATGACAAATGAAATAAATTTTACTCAGCCATATTAGTGTAATTGGGCCTTAAGGATTAATTTAATTTCATAGAATTTTACTTGAAAATTCATAATGGGCTTTTCTTATATTATCATGAACAAATAAAGAAACATCTAGAAGCATGTTCTAGAATGCCGATTTTGTGCATACCATAGAGAGAAAGAAGAATTTATTTTGTGCATTGTGTTACCGGTCGTTTTCGCGATACCGGAAATTCAAAAATAATTTGAGACCGGTCGAGCTTCACTGGCCAGAAGCCCAGCAGGCCCCGGCCCACTAGGCCCGAGCCCCCTGACGCACCCACGGCCCAACAGGGCTTGCAAGCGCGCTTGCGCCCCCGGCCCAGTGGGCCTGAGCGCGCGCCTTAGCGCGCTTGGCTGATGCACGCTCCCATGCACCGGGCGCCCCGGCACCCGCGCGCTCTCGTGCCCCGACCGCCCCGTCCTGCGCGTGCTCCCGCGCCCTGGCCGTCCCGGCCCGCGCGTGCTCCAGCGCCCCGGCCGGGCACCTCTGCTGCCTCGGCCGGGTGCCCCTGCTGCCCCGGCCGAGCGCCTCTGCTGCCTAGGCCGGGCGCCCCTGCTGCCCCGGTCGAGCGCTCCTGCTGCCTCGGCCGGGTGCTCCTGCCGCCTCGGCCAGGTGCCTCTGCTGCCCCGGCCGAGCGCCTCTACTGCCTCGGCCGAGCGCCCCTGTTGCCCCGGCCGAGTGATCCTGCCGCCTCGGCCGAGTGCCCCTGTCGCCTCGGCCGGGCACGCCTGCTGCCGGGCACGCCGCGCCCGGCCAAGCCTCACACTCGGCGCGCCCCGCGCCCATCCAAACGACGCGCCCTGCGCCCTCCTGGGCGTTGTGCCTCGCGCGCCCCGCTCCAGGCCACCCGGTGGGCCTCCAGGGGGCGGCCCAAGGTCCCCTCCAAACACTATAAATACTCTCCCTAGGGGGAGGGAAAAACAAGCCATTTTTTCTTCACACAACACTTCCCTCACTCGAGAATTCACTCTTCTCTCGTGCTCTTGTGAAATTCCAAGAGCGCGCGCTTCTCCTCCCTCGGCTCAGAAATACAAGGACCCCCCTCTACGAGAGGGAGCGCGCTCCTTTTCTACGACCCGAGCTTCTGCAGTACACACTGCTCTCCTGCTTCTTGGCCCTTGAGCTAGAACTCCGGGCTACGAGGCAAGCGACCCCTCTAAAGTCTTCACTAGAAGCTACGAGTCGGGTCCTACTCTAAAGCCTTGGATTTTAAAGCCTCCGAGCCCAAGATAGCCCCCAATACACAAATTGAACTACATTCTGACCTGATACCGACTAAAGGATATGTAGGCAGCCAACCTTTGGCACGGTCACACCCCCCAAAACACACCTCAGGGTCTGGAGGGTGCAGCTCGGTCTACGAGCTCCCATTTTTGGCCCGGGCGCGGTCACTTGGTCCGGCGTTGGATCGAACCGCCCGAGGTATTTAATCGTTGTTCATTTTCGTGCGACAACATTTTGGCGCTAGAAGGAGGGGACTTCCCGACTTACACATCCCGAAATCCCTTCTACAGCTCGACCCCTTTCTTCTCGACTCGAGAAAGACATGAGTGGTCAACCACCCATTCGTTTTGAGGGCGTGAATAACCCCGAAAACGCAACCGGAGTGAAGAAATACTTCCTTCGCTCCCGAGCGCAAGGCGACGAGGAGTCTCTCACGACGAGAGTCACACTCCCTCGCCCCATCCTCTTCTGGACAGTCGGGACGACCGCATCCTTGAGATGGAGGAGAAAATCCGCCAACTAAAGATAGCCAACGCAAGGTACCACTGCCAACTGGCGGGCAAGGCACCTGCGCAAGGCACCCCCCACGGGGAATCCGAGGACCTCATGGACGAGGGACATGACTATGAAGGCTTGGAAATTTCAGCGGACGTCGAGACTTCTCTCACCAAAGACGGGGAACTCCCTGTTGAGATCGAAGCCGGTCTGTCAATCCCGCCGCCTAAAACAAAGGCAATACCGATCTCCTCTCAAGAAGAGACCTCCCGACGTTCAGCCCATGACCAACTCGGTAAAAGAGGCAATGTCAGGGAAGGTCCAACGACTCAACGAGTTAGGCGTGTGGCTCGAAGCTCACGCCCCCATACCACCGGGTCGGATCTTAGAGATCGACTTACCGCCCAACGGAACGACCGTGACGAAGACCTCCGGGAGAGGCTAAGTGCTCGCAAGGGTCACAACCCTGCGGCCCCAATCAATGGGGACCCTCGCATGGCTCAAGAGTCGAATGAGAGGCCCCAGGTGACTCTTCCTGAACAAGGAGTGACCCCCAACACTGGCCTCGATGTCGTCACCACGATTCACAATCTTCGTAACGAAGTGCGTGACCTGCGTGAAGGAGGCTTGGCCGGTGATACATATGGGGTCGTAGAAGAACATTCCTCGCCCTTCACTGCCCAAATCCTTGCTGAGGTGTGCACGAGAAACTTCAATCTCCCGAATCTCCCTCCATAGAATGGGAAAACTGATCCCACGTATCACATCCAACATTACGAAACTTGGATGATGATGCAGGGCGTTTCACCTGGGGCTCTATGGCAGGCTTTTAGTCTTACCCTCACCGGACCCGGTTTTGAGTGGTTTAAGAATTTAAGACCAGGGAGCGTCCAATCGTTCAAAGACCTGAAGGACATGTTCCTAGCATGATTTGCTACATCGATGGTACAAAAGAAGACACATATGTACTTATGGTCAATCAGGCAAGAGAATAATGAGTCCTTGAGACAGTACCTCACCCGATTCACCGTAGAATCAAATAAGGTTGACCGCTTTGACGACAGTGACGCAATTACAGCCGTCATCGAGGGCTTGCGCACCAGAGACTTCTTAAAGTCTGTCGTCGGCAAAGTCCCTTCTACGATGGCCGAGTTAATGAACCGAGCCAAAACCTTCATGGGGGTGGAAGATTACCTCGACGGCCGCAGGAGCAGCAACCAAAGCTCTCGCCGTCGGGATGAGTCCGGCAACGAGCCTGGCAACCCCCGCAATAGGGTGAACAAGGGAGGTCAAGCTTCCGATAGCCGACCCCCTAGGTCTCAAAAGCCGCGTCTTGCGAGCAATTTTAGAGACTACTCGAGTTACACTCCCTTGAACGCCCAGTAGAGCAAATCTACGCTGTGGCGCGTGACAAGTTCACCGCTCCGACTCCAATAAAAGGCGGCCTCGCATCTCGCGACCGGTCCTGCTATTGTGAGTTCCACCGGGATTACGGTCACTTGACCGCTCAATGCTTCCATCTTAGGAGACAAATTAGGACATTAATCCAAAAAGGAGAACTCAAAGAGTTTTTCCTTCGCATGGTAGGACCCGCAACCCCCGCCGACAACAGGCCACAGCCTGAGAAAGGTGGAGGGGCCAACGCCAACACCGACCGCACCGCGGTCGCGGCTACGGCCGATGCGCGACTCCACGTCGTCACCAGCATCCTAGGTGGCTTGCAAGACGGGGACTCGGCCCGGCAAAGGAAAAAGCTCCTCAGAGCTGCCTCTCAAGAAGGCCTTCCCGGGCAAGTTAACCTCACTTATGAGGAACCTCCGTCTGTACCTCACGAGATGATACAATTCACCAATGAAGAGTCCAAGCGAGTTGTGCACCCGCACAATGACGCTATAGTCCTTAAAGCCCAGGTGGCCAGCAACTTGGTAAAAAGAGTTCTTATTGATAACGGCAGCGCCGCCGATATAATCTTTAAGACCACCCTAGAGCGCATGAAGCTCGGGGGGCTCCGCCCTGCCCCAACTCAGACACCTCTGTTTGGGTTCACGGGAGAAAAGGTCATGACTAAAGGAGTCATTGATTTGCCAGTCACCTTCCGAACTACCGGAGGTATTGAAGTCGTTCACATGGTCCCTTTTCTTGTGGTTGACCAGGAGTCGCCCTACAATGTTATCATTGGGCGACCCACGTTGAACAGACTAAGGGCCATCACATCAACATATCACCTACTGGTGAAATTCCCCACCGAGGAGGGGATCGGCGTCATGGTTGGTGATCAAACCCAAGCGAGGATATGCTATGTCTAAGGCGTGGACGGCAAGCCCGCTGAAAAGAGGGTTAACACGATCTACCGACTAGAAGATGACTACCCGTGTGATCAAAAAGACGCACAGCAATTCGGGGAGCTAGACCCCCGTGACGATATCGAGAGGTTGAAAGTTGACACCTCCGATGATCTCACTTCGATCGTTCTCGACGAAGCTAAACCTGACCAGGTAGTGAAGATCGGTCCACAACTCCCTCTCGCCATCAAAACTCAACTCGCGTCCTTCCTTCGGGAGTTTAAGGATGTCTTTGCGTGGACACATGCAGACATGTCTGGTATAGACCACGATGTGATTGTGCACCGGTTGAATGACGATAAAACTATCGCTGAAAAGGTACAAGCTAGACGTGCGTTCAACCGTGAACGATACCTAGCGATAAAAGAGGAAGTCGAAAAGCTTCTCTCCGCCGGTTTCATCTGAGAAGCCAAGTACCCCAAGTGGGTGGCCAATGTGGTCATGGTCAAAAAGCCTAATGGGAAGTGGCACATTTGTATAGATTACAAAGATCTTAACAAAGCCTGCCCAAAAGATTGCTTTCCACTCCCACGCATCGAACAACTGGTCGACGCCACGGCAGGACATGAACTGCTAAGTTTCATGGACGCCTACTCGGGCTATAACCAGATACGAATGCACGAGCCCGATCAGATCAAGACGACCTTCGTCACTGATCGCAGCCTCTACTGCTACAAGGTCATGCCTTTCGGCCTTAAAAATGCTTGAGCTACTTACCAACGATTGGTAAACCGGATCTTCGCCGACCTAATCGGCAAGTCCATGGAAGTATACGTGGACGACATGCTCGTTAAAAGCCTACTGGCTACCAATCACGTAGACAACCCGAGGGAGATGTTCTTAATCCTCTGCCGGTACAAAATGAAGCTCAACCCCAACAAATATGTGTTCGAGTTTGAATTCGGGAAGTTCCTAGGCTACATAGTTAGCCGTCGAGGTATCGAAGCGAACCCTGAGAAAATCAAGGCACTCCTTGACATGAAATCTCCGCGATGTGTCAAGGAAGTCCAAAGTCTGACCGGTCGAATTGCTGCCCTCTCACGATTTGTGGCCAAAGCAACCGACAAGTGTCAACCGTTCTTCAAAGCAATAAAGAAGACGGACGTCTTTGAATGGACGGACGAGTGCGAGAAGGCCTTTCAAGAAATGAAGGCCTACTTCGGGACACCTCTGTTCCTCTCCAAGCCAAAAGAAGGTGAGGCGCTCTACATCTACCTCACCGTCTCCGAACGAGCTGTGAGCGCTTTGCTGATCCGTGAAGAAGATAAGGCTCAATGGCCTATCTTCTACATGAGCAAAGCCTTACTTGACGCCGAGACGCGTTACACAGAGATAGAGAAACTCTCTCTCGCTATCCTCGTAGCCGCCAAAAAGCTACGCCCCTACTTCCAGGCTCACCCAATTGTTGTCCGAACAGAGCATCCCATCGGTAAAGCTCTTCAAAAAGGAACATCGACTCGCATGGCGATCTGGTCCCAAGAATTGAGCGAGTACGGGATTGAGTTTCACCCGAGACCGGCAATAAAGGTTCAAGCCCTAGCTGATTTCGTGGCAGAATTCTCCTACACTCCCGACATGGGAAGAGCAGAAGACGACTTGACCGACGACTTGTCGGCTCGAAAGAGAAAGCTCGACCCTACGAGTCCCATCTGGGAACTACACGTAGACGGAGCATCTAATGCCCAGGGAGCAGGCGCTGACGTGATTCTAACAAATCCCGACCGGGAAAAGTTACGTTACGCCCTCCACTACGGATTCCAGGCCTCCAACAATGAGGCCGAGTACGAAGCCCTCATCGTGGGGCTAGATCTCGCTCAAAAGATCAACGTATAGAATTTACGAATACACTGTGGCTCGCAGTTGATCTTGAATCAGGTTAAGGGCGACTACGTTGCCAAAGAACCTAACATGATCGCCTACTTGGCAAAGAAAAATGCCAAGTTAGATGCCCTCTCCTGGTTCGAGATCATCCAGATCCCACGAGAAGAGAACTCTGGGGCTGACGCTTTAGCTCTCCTCGGATCCGGTATCACCGAAGACAGGTTGGGAACTATCCCAATCGAGTCTCTCTCGCGACCATCCGTCTCACGTGACGAGGTTGGAACGATTGAGAGCACCGCACATCCCACTTGGATGATCCCGCTTACGGACTTTTTGCGAAGAGGGGCACTTCCCGAAGACCGCAAAGAAGCCGAAAGGCTGAAAGCCCTCGCATCTAAATATGTGTTGAGAGGCGAAGCCTTATACAAGCGCGGGTACTCAACCCCGCTGCTCCGATGCCTCAACACCGTCGAGTTGACTAAGGTCCTCCGCGAAATTCACGAAGGCCTCTGCGGGAACCACTTCGCTGGGCGCTAAAAGCGCTTCGACAAGGCTATTGCTAGCCGACGATGAAAAGAGACGCCTACGACTGGGCGAGAAAGTGCGACAAGTGTCAACGTTTCTCTAACGTTCCATGACAGCCGCCATCTCCCCTGGGTAGCATCGTCGTCCCACGTCCCTTTGCGAAATGGGGCGTGGACATTATCGGCAAGCTTCCTTAAGCTCCGAGGCAATACGAATACGCCATCGTCGCTATCGACTACTTCACTAAGTGGGTCGACGCCAAACCTCTGGCCAGGATCACCAAGGCCAACACCACAAACTTCATCTGGAAGTCTATAATATGCCGCCACGGCATCTTCGCGTCAATTGTGACCGACAACGACGCGCAATTCGACAACGCTAGGGTTAGAGAAAACTAGGGATAAGCAAGACATTCTCATCCCCGCGACACCCACAGGCTAATGGCCAAGTGGAAGCCGTCAACAAGACGATTAAAAGAAACCTCAAGAAAAAACTCGAAGCCAAAAAAGGCGCCTGGGCTGAGGAGCTGCCTTTCATCCTCTGGGCCTACCGAACAACCATTCGAAACGCCACCGGAGAGACCCCCTTCTCCCTAGCTTTTGGGATTGAAGCGGTGGTCCCCGTAGAAACAGAGGTCCCCACCAACCGGGTCGATACTTTCGACGAAAAAGAGAATGACGAAGGTATACACCTCGAATTGGATCTAATCGACTAGAAAAGATCCGAGGCCCTCACCAGACTCGCTGCACAAAAGCGAAAGGTTGAGAGATACTACAACGCCAAAGTTAAAAGGCGGATCTTCGTCGTCGGCAGCCTTGTACTTAGACGCGTGTTCCAGAACACCCAAGTACAAGGTGCCGGGGTCCTGGGCCCGAATTGGGAAGGACCGTATAGAGTTTGACAAGTCATACACGACGGAACCTACTACATCGAGCACACAGACGGAACTCCAATCCGGCACCCGTGGAACGCCGAACACTTGAGGCAATACCACCAGTGACCGAGTCCCCCCATTTATTGCTCTGATTTCGGTTATTCAATAAGGCCTACGCGCCACTGTTTGAGGATGTTCCCGGTTAGCAAAAAAAATAAAGTTTGCGGTCTATTTACCCACTTTATCAAAGTTTTTAGTCATCACGGCACGACCTGTAAACTAAAAACTTGGGGGGCTATGGGTCCTGCGACGTACACTCGAGAAATCACGGCATAAAAAAAAACCCTTAAGCCCCCCACTCATGGGATATAGACGGTTAAGAAGCTCGAACCCCGACGGCTCATCAAGCATACGGGTTTGAGAAAAGACGCCGGCCCAGCCCGGCGCAACACATAAGTTCGGTCGCTCAAGAGCACGAACACTTTTACCCAGGCCTAAGTCCTCCACGGGGATACAGACTTAGGAAGCTCGGACCCCGACGGCCCTTCGTGCATACGAGTTCGAGTAAAACGTCGGCCTTCCCGGCATGCGATAAGATGCGTAAAGGCGCAGGTGAAAGACGTCCCCCGGGACGCATGTAAGTCGCGTAAAGGCGCTGCCTCAAACCCTAAAAACGGCCAAATTTGAGCCAAACAAATGTTCGCTAGCCTCAGGGCACGAGCACCAAAGACGCCGGCCTAACCCGGCGCAACAGGGTTCGAGTAAAAGACGTCGTCCTAACCCGACGCACCCGCGTTCGCTTGCTCCAGGGCAAGCGAGCCCAAAAGTCGTCGGCCTAACCCGACGGACCCGCGTTTGCTTGCTCCCGGGCAAGCGAGCCCACAAGACGCCGGCATAACCCGGCGCAACCCACGTTTTCTTTCTCCAGGGCAAGCGAGCCCACAAGATGCCGGCATAACCAAGCGCAACCCGCGTTCGCTTGCTCCAGGGCAAGCGAGCCCACAAGACGCCGGCGTAAGCCGGCGCAACCCGCGTTTTCTTGCTCCAGGGCAAGCGAGCCCACAAGACGCCGGCATAACCCGGCGTAACCCGCGTTCGCTTGCTCCAGGGTAAGCGAACCCAAAAAAGACGTCGGCCTAACCCGACACACCCGCGTTCGCTTGCTCCAGGGTGGGCGAATCCATAAAGACGCCGGCCTAACCCGGCGCAATCTACGCTCGGTCGCTCAACAGCACGAGCCCAGAAGACGCCGGCCTAACCCGGCGCAATCTACGCTCGGTCGCTCAACAGCACGAGCCCAGAAGACGCCGGCCTAACCCGGCGCAATCTACGTTCGCTGGCTCCAGGGCACGAACTCAAAAGATGCTGGCCCAACTCGGCGCAACATGTGCGTCCAGTCGCCGAAGGCACGGATGCAGAGCCCCCGGGAACTACCAGGTGCGACCTCTTCGATCGCCGAATGGCACGAAGAGAAGTCGTTGGGCCACAGCCACATTAGGCACACTGAATCGTCGGCCTGATCCGACTGACCGATATTACCGTTCGACACGGATCGGCCCATCGCCTAGCTGGGCACAAAACGCCCCCTCATCGAGCGTTTAAACGACGACGGGTCGTAACGATGAAATGAGCGGAGGACGAACCCCAGTTAAGGACACAAAACCTGCCAAAAGTATTGGTAAGGATACAAGCCCTTCGGGCCACGTTAGCCCACGAAGAAGGCGCATACGAGCGAAAATGCTCAAAAAATGAGATAAGCATTCAACATGAAAGCAACAAAAGTATCTCATAAATAAAAAAGAGCCACAGCTCTAAATCCAATGAACACGTGCCGAATAGTAAAATGCGTGAGAAATAAATAAAAACCTGAAAGAAGGAAAAGAAAGGAAAGCGCTAAAAAGAAGCCACACGGCTCACACATCACCCTCATCTAGTAGGGGAAACAGGGTGTCGAAGAAGTCGAAGGTGACCCCCCGGGCCTCGTTCTCGGTTGCGGTCGCATCTCGACATTCCACCGCTCCGGCACGACGGGCCTCCTCGGTCCCTATGTCATAGTCATCCTGCAAGTCAGACGCTCTTCGCTCCGCTTCAGCAAGCTGGGATGAAAGGCGAGCATTCTCCTCCGCCAGAGAGTCGTGCTCGCGCTCCGCCCGAACACACACCGCTTCACTCGAAGTAAGCTGGCGGTGCGACATCTCTAAAGCATCGGATCGAGCATCCAACTGTCTCCGAAGGTCGGTAACCTCAGTGTGAAAATTTCCGCTGATCGGATCGCCACCTCACAAGCTCGCCGTTCTTCGGTGAGCTCCCTCGCCATCTTGGCCACAGACATTTGGGCTCCGTCGCGCTGATCTCGTGCGATTTGAAGTTCCACCTTAGCCTCACGAAGCTTGTCTCGAAGTGTCTCGGTCTCCGCCCCCGGGTGCGAACCTCGCTCGACCTGAGCCAACCTAGCCTTCGTCCGGGCACGCTCCTCCTGGGATGCCCCCAAGCGCCGGATGAAGTCGTGGAAGATCTTGTCGCTCCGCACGGCCCTCGCGTACGCCTGCGATGACAAAAAGCAAGGGTTAAAACTAAACCTACGCTTACGACAGAATAAACAAAAATACTGACCCCCTGAGCGTTAGTAACCCCCGCCTGGAAGAAGGCGATATCGCTCTTCGACACCACGCCCTTCCACCAGGACAGTGGGGATCCCTCGAGATGACGGAAACAATCCCCTCGAGCCTCTATTGTTGGAATCGATCTAGGGTTTGAGAAAATAATTAACGCTTCGCTAAGCGGCGGAATTTTAAAAATTTTCTTTTACAAGTAAAAACAGTTTTTTACTAACCTAGACAAGTGCAAGTACATGTAATTAAAAACCAATATGAGCTAGAAGTTTACTAACCTTTCTTGAAGCTTGAACTTTGAAGAAGCTTGTGGAAAGTTTGCAACGCTCGTCTCCCCTCGCAGCACGTCTCTCTTTCTTTCCTCGGCACCTCGAGCAACCACGAAAGTTTCTATCACTAAATCACTCGAAAAGAAGGAATCAGTGAGTGGGCACTTTTAAACACTACGACTTAAGAACGAGTCTCGAAGTCGCAAAGCTAAACACTAGGTCGAGTGAGGACCTAGGTGCCAAGACAAGAAAAATCGAAAATAAACTTAGAGAGAGAGAGAAGAGGGGTGGCAACCACAAGTTCTAGAGAGAGAAGCTCTCAATCTCTAACTTATGTTGAATGAAATGTGAGGAAATGAGGCTCCTATTTATAGGAGAGGTCTCACCTTCAATAAGGTAGTTTCCTCTTCTATAGAATATCACATATTCATGAGCAATTTCCTCTTTTTTCCCTTTGAGACACTCGGCCAACTCAAGGCTTCTAGAAGCCTTGATTTGTTTCCTATTTTGTTCAAGGCCTTGCCTTGTCTCTCACTTGGCCGATTCCCACTTTCCTCTTGGAGGAAATTTGTTTCCTCTTTTTCTTTTGGCAAGTATCTAAATACATTTATGCACAAAATAAACTCTCCTATTTCTCTATTAGGGTAGGCGCCCAAGTCTCTCTAGAAGGAGCTTCTAGAAGCTTCTTCATTTGTTCATGACAACATGAGAAAGGCCCATTAAGAATTTTCAATAAAATTCTTATGAAATGAAATTAATTCACAAGGCCCAGTTAATCATATTATGGCCGAGTGACATTAAGTCATCAAATGAACTTGTCAAAATTTATTGACATCCATTTCATCCTTATGTCTCAAAAGACAAAAATACCCTTTCGACAATTTTCGTTCTTGTTTTGACTTAGCTTCCAGTTTAACTATTCCTATCGATGTGATTCGTGACAGTGACCTCATGGACCCAAATGAACAAAGCTTGAGCTAAACACTTGGACTCAAAAGTTCACAAACCTTTTCCAAGTTTAGCTTAATGCCAA